>NC_137921.1:9025608-9035608 GCF_963457725.1 Sprattus sprattus | reverse complement strand
ACTTTGGAAGGGAGCCCTGATTAGGACCCGTGGGAGGTCTGATATGAGGAGCTCAGTGGCACTCCATAGACACACTTCCTCTCTCCGTTTCCCTCTCTCTATTCTCCCTCTCTATTCCTCTTGTTCTGTGTGTCTCTAACTCACACAGGCAGAAACACATACAGACACACATGCGACCACACAAGCACACACGGGCACACACACACGGGCACACACAGAAACACATGGCACACATACGACCACACACACACACGGGCACACACAGAAACACATGCACACACTGGCACACACACACGGGCACACACAGAAACACATGGCACACATACGACCACACACACACACGGGCACACACAGAAACACATGCACACATACGACCACACACACACACGGGCACACACAGAAACACATGGCACACATACGACCACACACACACACGGGCACACACAGAAACACATGCACACATACGACCACACACACACACACGGGCACACACATACACACATGGCACACATACGACCACACACACACACGGGCACACACAGAAACACATGCACACATACGACCACACACACACACACGGGCACACACAGAAACACATGGCACACATACGACCACACACACACACGGGCACACACAGAAACACATGGCACACATACGACCACACACACACACGGGCACACACAGAAACACATGGCACACACTGGCACACACACACGGGCACACACAGAAACACATGGCAGACATGAACACATACGTACATGCACGCATGAATGCAGGCACAGACTCACACATACACACCCACACCCACATATACACAAACACAAAAAATGAATACACGCACAAGTGCACAAACACATAAATACACACACACACACACAAATACACACACAAACACACACACACACACACACACACACAGAAACACATGCACATACACACACACACACACACACACCCCTGAGCCAATATGAAATTTAGAACTGGCACAATGAGGCTCCTCCGAGCAGCCTTGGCCTGTCAAAGCTGCCCTTGTCAGCCCCATTAGAGAATCTTCCTGCCCTCACCGCGTCAATTCTGCCCCGCCTCTCGGCACTTCCGTTGCCCCCCCGGTTAAAAGGTCAACCCTACGAGGGCCAGACCATTCAGAGCCTGTCACAAACCCTGATGTGTTCGCTCTGCTGTGAGGGGCATGGGCTCTGCCTGCTTCTCTTCCCTCAGTCACTCAACACCACAACAAACTAAAGCCTTAACACCACACCAAACAAAGGCTTCTAAAACACAACAAACTAAAGCCTCAACACCACACCAAACAAAACCCTCAACACCACACCAAACAAAACCCTCAACACCACACCAAACTAAAGCCTCAACACCACACCAAACTAAAAGCCTCAACACCACACCAAACAAAAGCCTTAACACCACACCAAACAAAAGCCTCAACACCACACCAAACTTAAGCCTCAACACCACACCAAACTTAAGCCTCAACACCACACCAAACAAAGGCTTCTACACCACACCAAACTAAAGCCAGTAAGCTAGTAAGGGGGTCTGGAAGAATCTAGGCCAAGAACTTTAGTCAGGGAAAATCTAGGCCGAGAACTCTGGTAAGGGAAAACCTATTAAGTGCCATATGCGGGTTCTGGATAGAGATCTATTAAAGAGTCACACTGAAGAAGTTGGAACGTGTGAGCCTGCCAGAAGAGAACGATCCTGGAGTCCTTAGGGCAGTTTGTGTTGTTCTTTGAGTGTATCGCTGGATGACAGGCTTGTTTCTCTGCTGTGTTTAAATGTTGTCTTGCCGCGGGCTGGGTTGTCTCCGCTGAATCCTCTCTCCATCAGTCACTATCTTTCCTCAGTGCCGTATTGCTTTATCTCACTGGAATTCCCACAATGCTTTTCAGGAAATCTAATATAAGGTATTGACACAGATAAACTAGGATGAGAGTATTTGGCATTGAGAGTTCTCCTTTGTGTTTCCTGGTTGCTTAATGTCCTCTGGCATTGGAGAGTTAGTGTGTCTTTCTACTTAGTGACTAATTTAATTTGTTCTTAATCAATATTAAATGATGTGAAAGCACTTGGGCTTTAATTTGTATTCATGAGTGGAGATTTGCTTCTCTTTGCCCCAGAAAAAAACTGTTCATACATCCAAGAATGACACGACTTCACATGACTCTGTTGGAAAAAACTTTGACCTACGGCAACCCCCGCCCCCCCCACCCCCCTCATTCCCATCCCCAGCAGTTATCTGCTCTCTCTGTTACTATTATCCCTCCCAAGTTAGCCGTAGACTCTGGAATTGATCTGGCCCGGTTCTGTGACCGTGATCTGGCCTGATTCTGTGACCCTGACCTGGCCTGGTTCTGTGGTGTGATCTGGTCCGGTTCTGTGGCCTGACCCAGCCCGGTTCTATGATCTGTATCACATTAGGCCTAGGTCCCAGCCTCACCTGTAGTCCGGCCCTCCGGGTATCATCAAGAGGAGCTTTAGGACACCTACCCAACGTCTCTATCGGAGATGCAGAGAGAGCGATTCCACCGCTGTCCACTGCTACCATCCTCATGTCCAGGCCCAGTGTGGAGGCTGTCCACTGCTAACATCCTCATGTTCAGGCCTAGTGTGGAGGCTGTCCACTGCTAACATCCTCATGTTCAGGCCTAGTGTGGAGGCTGTCCACTGCTACCATCCTCATGTCCAGGCCTAGTGTGGAGGCTGTCCACTGCTAACATCCTCATGTCCAGGCCTAGTGTGGAGGCTGTCCACTGCTAACATCCTCATGTCCAGGCCTAGTGTGGAGACTGTCCACTGCTAACGTCCTCATGTCCAGGCCTAGTGTGGAGGCTGTCCACTGCTAACATCCTCATGTCCAGGCCTAGTGTGGAGGCTGTCACTCTACCTCAGTGGCAGCTGGAGGGTGAGTTGGACCGACAGCCTGTGCTCTGCCCCCTCCTGTCAGAGTTAATAGCCAGCAGGGCGGTTGGTGTCTGACGCCCCGTCTGTCGAATCTGGACACCCCCCAGGTGTTGGGACCTCCCGGATCAGACCTGCCTCTGCATCAGATGCTACTCGTGATGCTCCAAAGCCCCAGAGGCCTTCAGTGGCGCTGCATAAATATGTTTTAAATTACCGAATTGAGTGACAGTTAGACTTCGATGCGTGATTGAAGTGCCCAAAACAACCCCCCCCCCCCTGGAGGCTGTAAGTCAGAGATGTGCTGCTTTTGGGGAATACCCACTGGGGTTGACGGGATAAAATACCCCCTGGATGGTGAATAATTCATTATGACCGCTTGCCACAGGAAGGTGTAGAGTTTTTCTTTTTCTTTTTTCTTTCTACCTCTTCTTCATCCATTTTTTCGCTAAATTTTGATCGGCAATGTCATATACTTGATACTTACTTATATTACACTTATATTTTACCAATCCACATGGTGGTATACCACTTGGTATGTTATGGTATATGTTATGAGATTGCTGATACAGAATAGAAGGTTTGTGTCTAGGTGTGTGTTTCCCTTGTTGCTAGCATCCCCTGAGGTGGTGTAGGATCAAAGCACTTTTTGTGCAATAGTTCAAAACCTATTTTGCCATAAATTATTAAATGTTTATGGCAAGCTGGGTTCTTGGATGTGTATTACCCTGATTTATTATGATTCATTTGTGGAGTGGGACCACCTCTTTCACTCCTAACACATCTAACACATCACTAACCAATATTTTGTTCAAAATCATGAAATTTGAAATCCTCTATCACAATAACATTCTTTGGATGCACGTCAAATTTTGTGAAATTTGCAGTTCACAGCATCTGCTTTGACCCTGATATTCGCTGCTTGCAGTGCTTACTAGTATGATGTTTACCCCTGTCCTGTTATAAAAGGTGCTTACTAGTATGATGTATACCCCTGACCTGCTATAAGAGGTGCTTACTAGTATGATGTATACCCCTGTCCTGTTATAAAAGGTGCTTACTAGTATGATGTATACCCCTGACCTGCTATAAGAGGTGCTTACTAGTATGATGTATACCCCTGTCCTGTTATAAGAGGTGCTTACTAGTATGATGTATACCCCTGACCTGCTATAAGAGGTGCTTACTAGTATGATGTATACCCCTGTCCTGTTATAAAAGGTGCTTACTAGTATGATGTATACCCCTGACCTGCTATAAGAGGTGCTTTCTAGTATGATGTATACCCCTGTCCTGTTATAAGAGGTGCTTACTAGTATGATGTATACCCCTGTCCTGTTATAAAAGGTGCTTACTAGTATGATGTATACCCCTGTCCTGTTATAAGAGGTGCTTACTAGTATGAGGTATACCCCTTTCCTGTTATAAGAGGTGCTTACTAGTATGATGTATACCCCTGTCCTGTTATAAGAGGTGCTTACTAGTATGATGTATACCCCTGACCTGTTATAAGAGGTGCTTACTAGTATGATGTATACCCCTGTCCTGTTATAAGCGTAGATACTTGTATGCAGATATGTAGCATTTACTCTGCTTAGTATTGTTCTCAAGTATATTCTGGCCTCCAATAAATAATCCTACATTTTAGACATGCATTTTTTTCAAAACTACTTTCAAAAGTACCTTTATACAATCAAGCTCATATTGTTGCTCGTGTATAAAGTCGCACTAATCCTCATATTACCTAAACAGGTCTCAAAACCGCAAAACATAACTCACAGGTACTGCTTCAAACCCTATCAGTGTACAGCCGCCACATCCACAATCTGCAGTTTGTTAACATTTTCTCAAGCAAACAGTTTAGTCTATCGTTGCCAATAACATCATCATGCAAGATAACACACTTTCTTTGAAACGGAAAATATCTTTTTAAAAATATCTTGCTCATTTTTGCGCTCTTCTCTCACTTTATGCGGTGGTCATATCACGCACCACTGTGCAGCATGTCTAGTAAAACTCCCATTCCTCCATTTCATCAGTCTGTGCAACCGCTCCGGCAGCGCCTGTCGCCAGCGCCTGTCGGTAGGGTCTGCCTCTCAATCCCTCAGTGGCATGCCTAGCGTGACAGCTCTGGGTGTGTGTGCGGCGTGTGCATGCGTGGGTGTGTGTGTGTGTGTGTGTGTGTGTGTGAGAGAGAGAGACTGCATGTGTCTGTGTGTGTGAGAGAGTGTGTGTGTGTGTGTGTGTGTGTGTGTGTGTGTGTGTGTGTGTGTGAGAGAGAGAGATTTTGTGTGTATGTGTGTGTGTGTGTGTGTGTGTGTGTGTGTGAGAGAGAGAGACTGCGTGTGTCTGTGTGTGTGAGAGAGTGTGTGTGTGTGTGTGTGTGTGTGTGCGAGAGAGAGATTTTGTGTGTATGTGTGTGTGTGTGTGTGTGTGTGTGTGTGTGTGTGTGTGTGTGTATCCATCCTGTGAGGCCAGCACTCCTATACACTGGTGCCATAGCAAAGTCATCCAGAATCCCATTCGCATCCTCCGATTGGTTTCTGCTACATTCATCAGCAGAAGACGACCTTAGGAGAAGTAGGAGGAAGAGGGGGAGGAGGAAGTGGAAGAGAGGGGGAGGACATGGTAAAGATTACGTGACGTTAGGAGTGTTTGCGGTGAAGAAACGCACCAGATATCTCACAGCAACAGGATTATCCCTAAGAAAACCAGAGCATCATTAAGCCATCTGCCACATAAATCTAAGCTATTCTGAGTAACTGTGTGGGATAACTACATGAAGTCTTCTGCCGTTATAGAAAGAAGAGTCTCATTCGCTCTGGATGATTTGTTTATATTTGCATCCATTGTCATCCATTACGAGTCTGGCAAACAGTTCAAACTGGATAAAACAAACAATCCAACAAACAAACAAACAAACCAACCAACAAACAAACAAACAAACAAACAAACTCCCACTTATTCCTTATCTGCGTTCAGCACCATTGTCTTTGATGGCTGCCATGGTTGAGAATGCGTGCATGAAATATGCTGTGCTAATGAGATGCAGATTTGAAGTGTGAGCTTTGCCTTAGACGTGAGGCAGGAAAGATCAGGTTTGAGATTCGGAGTTTGAGCTCTGCCTTAGACGCGAGACAAGTCTGAGAGTGAGAGTGTTGATGTGGTGTGGTGTGTTGTGTGGTGAGGAGTGTTGATTGTGGTGTGATGCGTTGTGTTGTGTTGTGTTGTGTTGTGTTGTGTTGTGTTGTGTTGTGTTGTGTTGTGTTGTGTTGTGTTGTGTTGTGTTGTGTTGTGTTGTGTTGTGTTGTGTTGTATGTGGTGTGGCGTGTTGTGTTGTGTTGTGTTGTGTTATGAGAAGTATTGAATGTGGTGTGGTGTGTTGTGTTGTGTTATGAGAAGTATTGAATGTGTTGTGGCGTGTTGTGTTATTTTGTGTTATGAGAAGTATTGAATGTGTTGTGGTGTGTTGTGTTGTGTTATGAGAAGTATTGAATGTGTTGTGGCGTGTTGTGTTATTTTGTGTTATGAGAAGTATTGAATGTGGTGTGGTGTGCGGTGAGAAGTGTTTAATGTGGTGTGGTGTGTGGTGAGAAGTGTTTAATGTGGTGTGGCATGTTGTGGTGTGTAATGAGAAGTATTGAATGTGTTGTGTTGTGTTGAGAAGTGTTGAATGTGGTGTGGTGTCTTGTGTTGTGTTATGAGAAGTGTTGAATGTGGTGTGGTGTCTTGTGTTGTGAGGGGCTTAATTTAGATTAGTTTCCAGTGTGAGTCTTTCTTTCGGGGGAGGTCACCATCTGCTCATGTGGCAGCTCCATGGTGTCCAGATAAATCTTACAGGCAATGAGTGCTTTCCATTCTTCTCTTTCCTCAACAGTGTCTGCTGCTCTTCGCTACTCACCCGAGGGGCGGGGGGCTGGTCCAAAGACAGGAAGAGAGAGGGAGAGAGGGAGAGAGAGAAGGAGACAGGAAGAGAGAGGGAGAGAGTGAGAGGGAAGGGAGGGAGGATGAGAGAGGGAGAGAGGGAGAGAGAGAGAGAGAGAGGGAACCAGGGAAGGAGAAAGAAGGCAGAGAGATGGCCAACGGAAGAAAGAATGCCATGACAGAAAGCCAGAGCTGTAATGAGGGAGAGTGAGAGAGAGCCTTCAAGAAAAAGAGAAAATAGACTGGCAAGATAGAATGCGAAAGAGAGAGAGTGATAGAATGAGAAAAGAGAGAGTGATAGAATGAAAATAAGAAAGGGATAGAATGAAAAAGAGAGAGAGATAGAATGAGAAAAGAGAGAGTGATAGAATGAGAAAGAGAGAGAGTGATAGAATGAAAATAAGAAAGGGATAGAATGAAAAAGAGAGAGAGATAGAATGAGAAAAGAGAGAGTGATAGAATGAGAAAGAGGGAGAGTGATAGAATGAGAAAAGAGAGAGTGATAGAATGAAAATAAGAAAGGGGTAGAATGAAAAAGAGAGAGAGATAGAATGAGAAAAGAGAGAGTGATAATGAGAAAGAGAGAGAGTGATAGAATGAGAAAAGAGAGAGTGATAGAATGAAAATCAGAAAGGGATAGAATGAAAAAGAGAGAGAGATAGAATGAGAAAAGAGAGAGTGATAATGAGAAAGAGAGAGAGTGATAGAATGAGAAAGAGAGAGAGGGATGAAATGAAAAAGAGAAAGGGATAGAATGAAAGAGAGAGGGAGCGAGGGATAAAATGAGAAAGAGAGAGAGAGAGAGAGAGCCCCCTCCTGCCTGCCTTGCTAAGCCTGTGTGTTTGGAGAAGCTCCAGCTCAAATGAGTGGCTCCCCGTGGCCCATTATCCTGCCTGCCTTCTTCTACCTGAGTTAACAGCTGGGCCCTTGTGATAGAGGGGGGGATTACACACATTTCCATAACACCGCTCGGCCCGGCCACTACGCGCCGGCCACTAAGCAGCCACTCACCAGAGAGAGATAGGAGAGTGCTCACACGTAATGATTATTGCACACAAGGCCAGGTGATGCTATCTGGAGCTGTGTGTGTGTGTGTGTGTGTGTGTGAGTGTGTGTCTGTGTGTGTGTGTGTGTGTGTGTGTGTGTGTGTGTGTGTGTGTGTGTGTGTGTGTGTGTGTGTGAGTGTGCGTGTGCGAGTGTGCGAGTGTGCGTGTGTGCGTGTGTGTGTGTGTGTGTGTGTGACAGCTGGGCTAAAAGCCCTGGGTTTATTCAGCAGTCAGGGCTTTTTGCAAGGGGAGGAGAGACCAACTAACCCCTTATGTCACCTATAAACATTTTCACCTTTCTTAAAGGGAGTCTGTCACTGCATAAAATAACATAACAATCAGCTTTAACAGAGTTTTCACCCTTAAACACATGGTAGAGTGAAACAGACCTTTTGGAGGTTTTTCTCTTAGTTTTATGTGTGTCTATTAACTGTAATAACGCAGATTTTATGACATGACATAAACTCTTCTCAAGATATAGCAGATGGATTAGTCTGGTCTGGTGTGACACTGGGCTTTGATGATGTGACACTGTGTCTTTGCAAAAAAAGAAACGGCTTCATTTTAGATCGTTCTAAGAATCTTTTGTTCTATTTATGACTATTCTATTTCTTACACATTTATGTCTGCATCTGTGACTTATTCAGTTCACTTTCTGATGGATGTCCCTGAAAACTCGAGATGCAGAACAAAGCAGCTCCTCTACCAGGACAGCTGGCAGAGACACAGAGGACAGACACTGAGGGACATCATAGTTTCTCATACTCCTTTGATTATCCGCCAGCTTCCTTTTCAAATGCAGGCTGAAGTTAGATTTTAATATTAAACAATTCCCTAATTAATGAAACCAGTAAGTCTTTTAAAACACTAAATCTCAGAGTTGTCCAGTTATTTTTAGAAGAAAAGGGATATGCCAGTAAACTCTCCCGGTATACTTTCCAAGGCAACACTAATGTAGTACTGTTCATCATCATGGTAGTATATCTTCATAGCAAACTCACGAGAGTTGTCTATGTATTTATAATAGGCAGACTCCATGCACCATGGCACCTTCCCTAAAAATTGTGTTTGATTAATTGGAAAGACATCACAGGATAGTTTACTCATGGTACATCCGCAAAATGATTAATGGAAGTCTTCTGTAAAGGAATGCTACTCATTAATCTTTTTCTCTGGTAAGAGTTGCCATGGAACAGCTCCTATACATTCCGGAATCTTGTAGTAGATCTTGCAAGTTATCCTTAGATACTGTAAATGTGTCATCCTCTCTCTCTCCTAAACAAAACAATAGGCCAAAGGTCCACGTGAATGAATTGCAAGCTGTGTTTTTGACAGATCCTGATGGGTATTTCACTAGAGGGAAGAATAGTAATTACAGCAAGATGTCTAGATTACGACAATATATTCCGTCTCTTTGCATCTCTCTGTCTCTCTCTGTCTCTGTCTCTCTCTCTCTCTCTCTCTCTCGCTCTCTCTCTCTCTCTCTCTCTCTCTCTCTCTCTCTCTCTCTCCCTCTCTCTCTCTCTCTCTATATATATATGCTCTATATATAGTCTCTGCATAACGAACAACTCATTCATCAACCTGGTTTTTAATTCCCTGACAGTGAGCCATCAGTGACCCATGAGAGGTACAGTCCTATGCTAAACCACCCCAACATCTGAACATGTCTGTATTGCCCTTCCAGCTGTCAGTGTGTGCTGCTCACATGGGGAATAATACTTCTGATATCTCCAGCGATCAGAACTTTTAAAAAGACCTTTCTTCGCTGCATAAAAAGCAGTTTTATTCAATCGGGGCTGCAATGTAAGCTTGCTGGAGGTGTAAAGTTTCACTCAAATGAACTGTGTTCTGTGTTGGCATGCAGGGAGTCTGATGGGTATTTTAAGAGCAGAATAGTAATGAGAGCATGTGTTAGTCAGCCATTTTATCTCTTTGAATAACGAACAACTCATTCATCCAGCTGGTTTTAATCTCTCTAATGTTTTGAGAAGCCCATTACTGACCTGACGTTGAACCTGGAACTGCAGGCATGGCTGGTGGAGAGCTTAGCTTAGCTGAAACCCACATGTGCTTTAATCAGTCACTATCACCTCCGTGAATCAGTCACTAGC
>NC_137921.1:9018108-9020608 GCF_963457725.1 Sprattus sprattus | reverse complement strand
GTGTGTTTGTGTGTGCGTGTCTCTGTGTGTGTATACGTGTGTCTGTGTGTGGAGCTATGTGTTTGTGTGTGTGTCTGTGTGTGTGAGGGCGTGAGAGAGAGAAAAAAAAGAAGAGAGAGAAGTGTGGACTTGCATGGTGTTCTGAATGATAAATACAGTAGTACAGTATCATGAGATATTATTTCTTAGGTTCCCTCTCACATCCAAAATCCTTAAGGTTCCCTTTCACTCCAAGTGTTTGTATTACAGTTAAACAGAACTGTATTTGTAAGTTATGCATAGTTCCAAAAATAATTTGAACTACGACATGACGGATATCACCCAGGAAAAGTACTTGCAGACATACTTAATCCACTGCAGTTCATGCTATCACAGCCTTCTCAACGCCTCGGATGTGGAGTCAGGCCTTGGCTCTGATGGTATTGATGGCTAGTTCAAGTTCAAGGACGTTTTGCTGCCTGCCACCAATGATGCTCAATGTTTCATCTTTCAATGACGTGCGGTTGCATCCCACTCCAATCCGTTTAACATGCTTCCCGGTGACGTGATGTGCACAATCCCAGTCACGACCACCTCATTCTGAAGCGTGCACGTTGTGGACATTTAACAGCCGTCACAAAATGGATTCTTCCTCTATTATTTTGAGTCCGTCAGCATATAAACATCAACACGCTGCAACCATGCACAATAATCACACACACACACAAACACACATACACAACCCAATACATACACAAAAAAAAAAAAAAACACACACACACACACACACATTAACACAATAATCACACACACTCAGGGACGGACTGGCCGTCGGGCATACCGGGCGTTTGCCCGGTGGGCCGACGTGCAATATGGGCCGACAGTCCCGATTTAAAAAAAAAAAAAAAAAAATTTTTTTTTTTTTTTTTTTTTTTTTTTCCATATAATGGTCTAACCGGCTGGCCCACGAAAGTAGTTCATCAGCGGCCCTATTGACACTGGGGTGGCCCAATCACATCCCCTGGGCTGACCCAACACCAACCCCTTTCGATTTGGACCTGCCTACATAATGCATTAGGACGGTAAACAATCTCAAATTTAAAAAAAATTTTCCCCATATAATGGTCTAACCGGCTGGCCCACGAAAGTAGTTCATCAGCGGCCCTATTGACACTGGGCTGGCCCAATCACATCCCCTGGGCTGACCCAACACCAACCCCTTTCGATTTGGACCTGCCTACATAATGCATTAGGACGGTAAACAAACTCAAATTTTTTTTTTCCCCCATATAATGGTCTAACCGGCTGGCCCACGAAAGTAGTTCATCAGCGGCCCTATTGACACTGGGCTGGCCCAATCACATCCCCTGGGCTGACCCAACACCAACCCCTTTCGATTTGGACCTGCCTACATAATGCATTAGGACGGTAAACAAACTCAGCCTGGCCCATGGCTTGACAGGTGCACGCTAGTCTGCGGCCCATTGGCTGTCTTCTTTAGTGACTAGGGGCTCGTCCAATCATATCACCAAACACCTTCTACCTTTAGCTTGGTCGGTGCACAGAAACGCACGTTTCGTTAGAATCCTCCAGTCCAAAATGGAGAGAAAGCGAAAAGGGGGTGCAGAGAAACCGCGAGATAAGAAGAGGCTTGCTTTTCAAGCCAACGCTGCCAAATGTGCCAAAATATCAGAAATGTTTGCCACGGCAGGGCCATCATCAGCTCCCGTGGATGACAGCCAGGGAGATACGATACAACGACCTACGGTAAGCTTACTGATCATGAATTAAAACGTCTCTAAAATATGTTTGACTTAGGACCTATGTTCTATGGCCAAGTTCGTTTGCATTGTAAATACAAGACAAGTCTGGAGCAATTACACTGATTTATTTATATGTTTAGTAATTTAATACATAATAACTAGGGTGACCAGACGTCCGGATTTAAGCCGGCCAGTCCGGATTTCCAATGCCCTGTCCGGCGTCCGGCGCAGCATCAAACCGGACGCATATTTGTCCTCCTTTTTGGAGTTGCACTGGGCCTAAAGAGCTGCGCTCTAGAATATTTGCCTGGATCGCAGTCTAACACATGATTGGCTTAAAGCTGTGTCTGATTAATATCTGATTGGCTTAAATTCAATTTTAACCCTATATCATTGGTTAAAAATGTAAAAAGGCTCCATGTGCTGGCTACGTCATACATATGCTGCTGGCTACATTGACAGAAACTGTTATTGACATAAGGACAGTTAACAAACATAGAAGAAACGTGCCTAAACGCCAGACGTCTTTCAATCCAGAGTGGGCAAAAGAACACGACTTTATATCAAAAAGCAGTCGAGACTCCTTGCATGGCTTCTGCATTTTCTGTTGCTGTGACATTGACATAAGTAGTCAAGGTAAACGCGCACAAACTTTCCTCCTCTTTCTCGTGCCAGCTGCTAATACGAGTGGACATGCTTTCACTGTATCATGCTAGCATACAATTAACGTTGTGTTGCCGTGTGCGTTACCGACAATG
>NC_137921.1:8970608-9003108 GCF_963457725.1 Sprattus sprattus | reverse complement strand
AATTGTGAACACTACAGATCACTGCCAGTTCTGGACCAGAAACCAGGCCAGATTAGGGCCAGAATAAGGGTCAGACTGAAGCCAGAGATGAGAGATTGTTTCCAGAGCCATCTCTTCTAATTGATTCTGATCTACTGTAACATGATCCTCCAGAGGAAGTTCATGTCTGACCTCTAATATCTCTGCATCAGTTTAGAGGCTGCGCTGTGCCAATGTGCCAGTGTGCCCAGTTTAGAAGCTGCGCTGTGCCAGTGTGCCCAGGGCTCGAGATGTGGGAGTATGAAGGGTGTGTGTGTGTGTGACTGTGACTGTGTCTGTGTCTGTGTCTGTGTCTGTGTCTGTGTCTGTGTCTGTGTCTGTGTCTGTGACTGAGTGTCTGTGTGTGTGTGTGTGTGTGTGTGTGTGTGTGTGTGTGTGTGTGTGTGTGTGTGTGTGTGTGTGTGTGTGTGTGTGTGTGTGTGTGTGTGTGTGTGTGTGTGTGTGTGTGTGTGTGTGTGTGTGTGTGTGTCTGTGTGTGTCTGTGTCTGTGTCTGTGTCTATGACTGTGACTGTGACTGTGACTGTGACTGTGTCTGTGTCTGTGTCTGTGTCTGTGTCTGTGTCTGTGTCTGTGTCTATGACTGTGACTGAGTGTCTGTGTCTGTGTCTGTGTCTGTGTCTGTGTCTGTGACTGAGTGTCTGTGTCTGTGTCTGTGTCTGTGACTGAGTGTCTGTGTGTGTGTGTGTGTGTGTGTGTGTGTGTGTGTGTGTGTGTGTGTGTGTGTGTGTGTGTGAGATAATTCCTCTGGGCAGCGTGTGCTTTGTAGTATGCATTTCTCTAGGCTGTAATGTGAACTACTAATGAACTCTCTGGTTTCACCCTTGGACTTTTAATAAGAGTCTATTAAACCTCTGGAACTATGTGGCTAAAGGATGCAAGATCAAAGCCAAGATGACAAGATGCAATCTACACAAGCCAGTGCTGGGGAGACATCTCTCTGCTTATACAGCCCTTTCCCCTTCAGTGTGTGTCTGTGTGTGTGTGTGTGTGTGTGTGTGTGTGTGTGTGTGTGTGTGTGTGTGTGTGTGTGTGTGTGTGTGTGTGTGTGTGTGTGTGTGTGTGTGTGTGTGTGTGAGTGTGTGTGTGCATGTGTGTGTGTGTGTGTGTGTGATCTCTCAGCTTATACGGCCCTTTCTCTTCATACTCGCTAATCAAGGAAGCCATTCATCACTTAATGCAACAGCCATCCAGCAGCTGGGACTGAGATGCCCTGCATGGGATCATACTCACCCGCTTCTCCCCTTCGTCCCCTGGCCTTTCTGCTGGGGATTTACCGCTCTGTCTTGGATGTGTGGATGACTGCCAGGGACTAATAGGTAGAACACTTCATCTTCGTCTTCCTCTCTTTACCAGTGCGAGCGTCAGTGTCACTGGGTAAACATGGCCATCTGTTGCTGACGGGCCACCATGCCGAGGGCTCCCAAGCCGCAACACGCAACACGTGGAAAGAAGACCACCGGGAGAAAACAGACGGAACGTGACGGTGGTTTCGGTTTTCAGCACCATTAGACAGGGCACATGTTATGAACACAGCATGTGCCCAATCTTTGTACACCATCTTGATGAGATCATTAGAACAGAAAGCTGATTGCAATCAGAGGTTGTCATTTTGAAGGGTGCAGGGGTTTGAAAACAAACTGGACATTTCTCTAGTCTCTCTATTGTTATTCAGAAATGTTTGCAATGCAAAATTCAGCTTCAAAATGTCCTTGGTTGTACATAGTCAGTACTGTTGGAATAGCTATAGGTTGACCTATGCCAGTATGTATCTCATTGGTATTGTTTGATTCCCGGAATTCAAGCATCTGATTGGTATTATCCTTCTGCTGAGGGCTGCAACAGCAACAGTGAGGATTGGCCTGAGCCATAGATCTGTCCCAGACCTTTCGACTATTCATCTGACTGTGCAGCCCATCCAGGCGGGTTATAAATCAGCATTTTATATGTGTTGTGTCATGTATACGGCAGACTCACGTCACGCATGAGCAGGGAACTGTAAAAACATCACACGAGTGCCGGACCTGCCATTTCTGCTGCTGTCATCTGTTTGTGTATGGATGTGGCGGAGACTCTTCGAACTCCATGCGGGGCAAGCGTATTTTCGTCAAACTTAAAACTTCATCTGGTGCTCAAGCAGAGCTGAGTAAGCTCTTCTTTAACTGTTGTTGTGTTCTTATTGACAGATGTGCAGTGGAGCCGATGAGCTCTGACTACAGGGACTCATGGAGAGGGAGACGAGGGACCTGTGTGTCTATAGGGAAGTGTGTGTGTGTGTGTGTGTGTGTGTGTGTGTGTGTGTGTGTGTGTGTGTGTGTGTGTGTGTGTTTGTGTGAGTGGAAGAGAGCATGCATGTGTGTGTGTGTGTGTGTGTGTGTGTGTGTGTCTGTGTGTGTGTGTGTGTGTGTGGTGTGTGCTCAGGGGTCCCTATGGGACTGTGTGTGTGTGTGTGTGTGTGTGTGTGTGTCTGTGTGCTCAGGGGCCTATGGGACTAACTGGAGGATCGAACCCTGATTAACCTGAGAGATTTGTGCTTGTGCATTGAGGAGTTTGAAAGCTTTTGTGCCAACATTCCAAATTGTTCGATTCAAACCGTAATTCCAGCGTCCACGTATGTTCGTCGACAACGACCCCCTTAGAACATTTGAGAACATTTGCTATTCTGAGCGCATCTGCACACCCCTGGCCCAAAACCCACTCACACTGGGCTCAGAACCCACTTACACTGGGCTCAGAACCCACTCACCCCTGGCCCAAAACCCACTCACCCCTGGCTCAGAACACACTCACACTGGGCTCAGAACACACTCACACTAGGCTCAGAACCCATTCACACTGGGCTCAGAACCCACTCACCCCTGGCCCAAAACCCACTCACACTGGGCTCAGAACCCACTCACACTAGGCTCAGAACCCATTCACACTGGGCTCAGAACCCACTCACACTGGGCTCAGAACCCACTCACACTAGGCTCAGAACCCATTCACACTGGGCTCAGAACCCACTCACCCCTGGCCCAGAACACACTCACACTAGGCTCAGAACCCATTCACACTGGGCCCCGAGTCCAAAAGCCACTCTCTTTCTCTCGCTCGCTCTGGCGAGGCTCTCTATTTGGGCCTCCTGTATGTCCAAATCAAGCCACGGGGTCAATGAGGAAGCCAAACCCACCAAGGCCATAGCTCACAGGCCCTCAGGAGGGGGTCAAATCAAACCTCACTCATATTAAGTGTCTTTAGGCTACTGTGCACTCTATAATGAATTGATATCACGATGCACTTTCAGAAATTCTACATGCTGTTGCTAGGTGTAGCCTGCTTTGGATTATGTGCTTTTCGCAGTCTACTTTGGGTTAGGTTTGGGATTAGAGTTAATAGCCCAACATGTAATAATATGAATTCATATGTGAAGTGCATAGTGCTATTTATGATATGGCAGCCTTAGATCTTATATGGCATATATTTACTGTAATAAAGTAAAAGTCAAAGTCAAAGTAGCTTTATTGTCAATAACTTAATATGTCAAGACATACAAAGGAATGGATAGGACGTTTCCCACTCTCCCACGGTGTAACATATAAAGGTGCACAGGCACAACAGATAAGACAAGACATTTCCTAAAACTTAGTAAACATAAATATTTATAAATAAAGTAATTTGATATAAACTGGGACCAGCAACCCTAAAAGACTGGGCTGGTTGAAATTGTGTTTTTTTTGTAATCTCACACCCATCGCTGAGAAAGACCCCTACATGGGTTTCCTGCATGGACAGAAAAATTGTGATTTAATTTTTTATATCATGAGAGATCAAAGCAATTAACACATTTTTCCAATGTATTGCTCCTGATGAAGATTGCTTTTATTTAAGCTATCAAAAAATAATTTTCTTCCATAACGAATTGCTTTGTTAGTTTGTATACATGTGCATTTCAATTTGTTCTTGTCTTTTTTTATAGCCCTATCATATGCCTGAGTGAATATTTGGCCCACTGCAAGCTACCGTAGACATCCTACAACCTAACACGCACGTCATGCGACTAATAACTCCTAATGTGGGAAGAGTTATTGCACAATAAATAGCTGGTGTGCCTGAACACAACAATCCATGTATTGCAAACAGCCGCAATGGAAAAACCTGCTCAAAATGCGTATTGTAATTGAGACCGTCGTAGTGTACTCTCCAAGTGATTCACTTCGGCCGTGTTTGGGACAGTCGGAGCTGTATCTCCCTCGCTCTAGGCGTTTTACACGCGAAGACCAACTCCCTTTCACTGGAATTGGTGGTTTGAGGGGATTCTTATCACTACACCATTATCTGAAATTATAGTAAACATAGGATATCCTCTCGGGCTATCATATACAAAACTGTTACAAGGAAGAGCAAGGACTGGATGAAAACAAACGCGCTTCGCTATTTTGAGAGCTATTTTGGGTCACCGCATTGCTTTTGCTCAGAAGACAGCCGCGGAACAGAAACGGAACGGCAGCCCGTAACGTTGGAACCGCTGTGCATTGGACACCACGTTCGGCGCTTTAATGGGCACTTTTGTCTATCTTTTCCGTGGCGTAGAGTTTTGCCAAGACATTACCAAGCGAGTAACAACAAAGGAAGATGTCATTTTCTAATGTGTGGGAATAGACATGGAAGAGGAACTGCTTCAAGCGCAGGTGGATAGAGAGGTGCTACATTGTCTCACGCGAAGCTAACAAAGAAAAGACGGGCAATATCAAGAAGCTACAGTAAAATATTAAAGTATAAGTATTGTTTTTTAACAGCATGTGAAACTTCCCGAATTAACTGGACTTGAATTTCAGCAATATTGTAATGCTTGTCAATTCAACATTTTATTGATATATGGTTCGGTGGGTTATTTTTATTCCCCTCTGTGCTAAAACTGTTTTGTAATTTTAAAAGCATTTTTCTTTTGAGTTTGATTTCCATCGACCGTAAACATGCCCGGAGCTCTCTCCTCCTCCCAAGCCCTGTACATCGGAATGGAGGTGGTGATTGCCATGTCTTCTGTCATCGGAAACGTGATGGTGGTATGGGCTGTAAAAATTAACAAGTCGTTAAGAGACACCACGTTCTGTTTCATCGTCTCGCTAGCCCTGGCTGACATTGCGGTGGGGGCTTTGGTCATCCCGCTGGCCATAACCATCAGCATCGGACTCCAAACTCACTTCTACAGCTGCCTCATGGTAGCGTGCACGGTGCTAGTCCTGACGCAAAGTTCCATCCTCGCCCTCCTGGCTATCGCGATTGACCGCTATTTAAGAGTGAAGATCCCGACCAGGTAACGATAACTTCACTGCCCAGCTTTGTTAACGATTAGGGTGCATTAATTGTTTAATGTTGCTTGCAGTAAACAGCCAAGATAACACACATCTTAAACATAACATATCCAGTGACGGAGATACAAATTTCCAAACGTCATGAAAATGGTGGTTTAATGACCACTACTCGGTGTGTAATAGCACGCAACGTGTTGTTTGACTTTAAGCCAGGGTTGGTATTCGCTGACTGAAGCTGCTCTGTCGGGCGTGAAGTGTAGTTCATGAGGACGCAGATGCCAGAGCTTAGATGTGCCAGTGACCTGCATCTGGACCAGAGGATCACATTCAATGTTGTTTTTGATGTGTTGTTGTTGTTGTTGTTGTTGTTTTTGTTTTCTAAACCAGTCCTTCAAATTTGGAATTAATTTGCATATGGTTTGGGTCATGCTTATTAAGTCATGCTTGTCTTCCATGGAATGGAGCGACCACGATGACAAGATAGAATAATGACGGAACAATGTTCTCTTAACTTAATTTCCTCTTGTAGTGTTTTTCCGTGGTTTGCCTTATGGGTGTCTGGGTTACAAATGGACACACATTGAACACTGAGTGGAAATGGCCATTTCCTTTTGGTAAATACCATAATGAAGACCAAATACACTGAAACTGGGAAATGGCCAATACTCAGATGTTTGTTTTCCAGTTTTCCTGCCCACTCCAGTGATTCCCATGTTCACCCAGAGGATTAGGTAGGGTGCAGTAGCAGTCCAAAAGGGCCACTGTCTGGTACAGAACAGAGCTAGTTAGGCAGAGCTATATCCGGTTCAAAGTTGGGCCTCACTGCCAGCTGGTAAAGACGTTTGGCGTTTGGCCTTGCTGAATCACAGCCGCTTCAAATCAACATCTGAGGCTGAGGCAGGTATAAATCCTCAGGCATTGCTATTCAGTGATGTGGCGCATCAGAAGACGAGCCCTTTGCCCCACACACCCAGCGAGGACCTGGGGTCAAATCCCCCATCACTCTCACCATAAGGGCCTCTCACAGGATGCTGGTACTGATGGGTGACTACGAGTGAAAGTGACAGTTACAGTTACAGTGGAGAGCCATGACACGTATGTAAGTGCAGACGACAGTTACAGTTACCATGGTGAGCCATGACATGTATGTAAGTGCAAACGACGGTTACAGTTACCGTGGTGAGCCGTGACACGTATGTAAGTGCAGACAGTGTGTCTGCGTGTAAGTGGAGCTGGGGGAGTCTCAGCAGGCAGGAAGTAGAGGCATGTACCCATAAACCAGGCTATTGTCTTACAGTGTATCAATTCTCAAGGTCGCCGCAAAACAAAGCCCAGATACAGGCACAACGACCTCAATCAGAACGGACGTCTTTTGTATGCAGTGGAGAACATTTCGCTTCTGTCAGGGCTGTAAATTCAATACATCACCACTACATATTGAGTGCCATAGATTACAGAAGCAGTCAATAGTGTCTATGGGACAGGGAATGGAGTCCTATTTATTGAAGGACAGAGGTGGCGTATCTGACAGTTAAACCAACCTCCAATTTCCATTTATGAAGGCAATATGTCTGGACAGTCCTTGGTGTGTTTGTGTGCGCGTGCGCGCGTGTGTGTGTGTGTGTGTGTGTGCGTGCGTGCGTGCGTGCGTGTGTGCGTGCGTGCGTGCGTGCGTGCGTGCCTGCGTGCGTGTGTGTGTGACCAAGGTAAATGCATGTGAGCGAAGAAGCCTCATGGGAGAGTATGCTGGCTGTTTATAGAGCATGAATTCTATACCATGCGTGCCAACTGTCTTTCAAACTTGGCTGACAGTATAGTGCTCCAACCTGATTGGATGGCTGTGTTGTCTCTGGTGCATTGGGAGGGGATGGGGGGGCATCATGAAAATCATGTTCAACGGCTGAACACGGGATCTGATGTAATCTTTAACCCCATGACCCAAAAAAACCTGGCCAGCTCAGGCATGAAAGAGTCATCCATTTTTAATTGACGGAATGAGAGAGTGTGGGGGTTGCAGCTCCATTAATTTTTTTTACCACAAGAGGATGTCTCATTTGTGGTGTGCTTTCTCAGCTGTGAAAGTTGACGCAACCTTAATTGCAAAACACATGCTTGACAATAGCGAAACAGATAACTGGTTGAGTGACAGATCAAAGACAAAGATAGGTGTGAGGACTAGCGTAGCGACATCGTGAGTTAGCCTCACACAGAAAACACCGGTACATTTGTGCAAGGGGATGGAAAGACAGAGAGAGATCTCACTGTGTCAGGATTACGCCCGTGTGTCTGTTAGATTAAAAGGTTGTGTCAGAGATAAGTGTCCATGTTTCAACACAGGGCTCACAAAGGCCAGACAATGAGATTGTGGAAGAGAGAGGGCCGTGCTGTGTGCGTAAAATCAATTCTATGGCGTGGCAGAGAGAGGAGAGTCTAGTCTCGCAGCTACTGATGCGAATATGAAACCTAATTGACTGGGGAACAGGGCAATTCAAAAGCATCCTTCTACAGATACCTCCATTACGACCTGGACGAGACAGATGGGACCACAGTAACTAGCTTTTTGAAGGATGACTGTCCAATAACACGTATGGTCAAAGGTCCCTAATCAGCAAAAGCATTCATTGTTGATTTAATTACAAGGGTGGGAGAATTAGAAGACGGAAGAATTAGAAGACAGATTCTTCACGTTATGGACAATCATCATTGTATTATAAAAAGTAGTGCGATTTAAAGTCTTTCCCCAGGCACTGTAATGAGATCATGTAGCACTGAGCGTGTCATGTCTTAAACCTCTCCGACACAAGCTACTAAAGATAAAAAGGCTGTAAGTGTGCGTGTTATACAGTTCGGCACAATGAAGGTTTTCCCATATCCCAGAGAGGTTTTCCCATATCTTTAAGAGGTTTTCCCATATCCCAGAGATGCTGAGTGTTTGGGTTATTCAGTTGGCACAATGAAGGATCCCAGAGAGGCTGAGTGTTTGGGTTACTCAATTAGGCACCATTAAGGTTTTCCCATATCCCAGAGAGGTTTTCCCATATCCTAGAGAGGTTTTCCCATATCCCAGAGAGGTTTTCCCATATCCTAGAGAGGTTTTCCCGTATCCCAGAGAGGTTATCCGATATCACAGAGAGGTTTTCCCATATCCCAGAGAGGTTTTCCCATATCCCAGAGAGCCTGATTGCCCCCTCTTCTCACATCAGTCATTGATGCCAGTGCTGTGCAAACAGCTGAAAGACATAGTAGCATTAGCCTGATCTGATGGACTAATATGTCACCCCAGCAGCTGGAAATCTACAATAGGTTGAATAAACAAATCCCTTGTATATAAATATAAATATATACAGTATATATATATATATATATATATATATATATATATATAGAGAGAGAGAGAGAGAGAGAGAGAGAGAGAGAGAGAGAGAGAGAGAGAGAGAGAGCTATACATAAGTAATGCAATAAAATAAAATGATTGCAAGAAATAAATCTGAATTATACTGTGTTTGGTCATGATGTGATGAACATGGTTGTGACTGAGGCACGATGTGTATGTTTGCTTTTGAGAAAGTGGGTTCCACCCAGCCGATCTGACTACTCTCTCGGGAGCAGCATCAGTGGATTTTCAGCGTCAGCAATTCAGATTTCATCTCCATAACAATTATGAGAGTTTAGCCAATGCAAGGTGTGAGAAATCAATGTGTTCCTAGAATAGAACACTGCGAGTAGGCACCGCGTAGCGCCAGCACCTCACCCTCGTATGCCCGGAACGTTTTGATTCAATCCTGTTCACCGCAACGCAGTTTTTGTGGAACCAATATATTGTATGAAATCAATTTGTGGTGATGAAAATTGAGTTTTATTAGATTCTGCACATTTGAAGTGTGGTTTGGTAGACGGTTCAGAACATAAACATGCTGGTCATTTTCTTTTAATATAGTTTTAAACAGTCTATACTGTATGTCTATGGTATCTATTGAGCGGAGAGGATATGGCAGAGAGACGTTATTTGGAAGAGGGTTCATTACAGTAGATCAGTGACATCTCATTAGGTTTGTTCTCATCTCGAGGTGAGCATAATCTTATAGGCAATAATAACCTCCACTTATATCGAAAACTACTTTTATGCATGCATACAGATAAGTATTTTAAGCAAGCAAACAGCACGTGGAGATATGACACTTAACAATATCTGCATACCCTAAATGCAGGTTAGGAGTTTAATCTCTGAACCAGATGTACTGTATTTCTGCATACTTATTTGCAGGTAAGCAGTTTAAGCTCAGAACCAGGAGTACTGTATTTATGCATACTTTAAATGCAGGTGAGGAGTTTAAGCTCTGAACCAGATGTACTGTATTTCTGCATACTTAAATAAGGAGTTTAAGCTCTGAACCCGATGTACCTTATCTCTGCATACTTAACTAAGGAGTTTAATCTCTGAATCAGATGTACTGTATTTCTGCATACTTTAAATGCAGGTTAGCAGTCTAAGCTCTGAACCAGGAGTACTGTATTTCTGCTGAAAAGAGAGCCTGTACATGCCCCTGGCCAGGGTGCTGAAACGCCTCGCCGCAGCTCTGCAAAGATCTCCTGTGTGTGTGCAGGGATCATGCAGCCGCTGTGTGCAAACACACACACACACAGACACACACACACAGACACACACACACAGACACACACACACACACACACACACACACACTGAGGATCATGCAGCCGCTGTGTGCAAACACCCCCATTGACTCCCCACTGGGGAGGAGGAGATGGTGGGGGTGGGGGGCGAGACTGAGCACTGATGCACAAAGCTGTGGTGGATCAGCCCTGCTGGGAGTAAACGCAGAATGGGCGATTCCTATTGGAGGCTCGCTGAATCAACCACCCCCTCACTCCAGGCAGCGAATCAAACTTCATCAAGTGTCCTAGTGTAGAAGGCTGTTTTTGTAGCATATCTGGATGAAAATCGTTGAAACAAACAGAAAATAAATAGAAAATAATAGAAAATATTAAACAATATGAAAAAATATAGTACAATTCAGTGGCATAATTCTAGCCAAATTCTATTCTATTGTTAGTCTGTGAGTATAGTTATGGTTAACCACAGTCAGGGCCACGATTCACCACAGGCCTTTCAATAGGTTAGACAGCCATGGGGGTCAGGGGTCCCAGCCACAAGCAATGATTAGTAATATGTTTACATATTCACAACATGGACAAAAATGTCAATATGCAATAATATAATATTTTCAATGCCATTATATTCTAACAACACATTTTGACACACATTAATCTAATCCCTTTACTGCCCTCCGGGCACATTCAAGAGAACGAGATATGTTAGTTAGCAGTTAGTTTAGACAGGAAATTCAAAATGAAAACATGCTTGAAAAAGCTAAGGGTGGGTGTGTGTTTAAAATAAAAACATGGTAGAAAAGGCTACAGGTGTGTGTGTGTTCAAAATTAAACATGTTTGAAAAGGCTAAGGGTGTGTGTGTGTGTCCTTTCCTTGCAGCTACAAGCGGGTGGTGACGACCCGGCGCGCCGGCGTGGCGGTGGTGGTGTGCTGGACGGTGGCCTTCCTGGTGGGCCTGACGCCCATGCTGGGCTGGAACAACCTGCACAACCTGCGTCACCGCAGCAACGGTTCCCTTAGCGACGACCTCATCATCACCTGCCAGTTCGAGAACGTCATCAGCATGGAGTACATGGTCTACTTCAACTTCTTCGGCTGGGTGCTGCCGCCGCTGGTCCTGATGCTGGTCATCTACACGGAGATCTTCTGCATGATCCACAAGCATCTCAACAAGAAGGCCACGACGACCACCCACAACGACCCGCACAAGTACTACGACAAGGAGCTTAAGCTGGCCAAGTCCCTGGCGCTGGTCCTCTTCCTCTTCGCCGTCAGCTGGCTGCCGCTGCACATCGTGAACTGCGTCACGCTCTTCTGCCCCGAGTGCCACAAGCCCATGTTCCTCATCTACATCGCCATCCTGCTGACGCACGGCAACTCCGCCGTCAACCCCATCGTCTACGCCTTCCGCATCAAGAAGTTCCGCACCGCCTTCCTCAAAATCTGGAAGCAGTACTTCTGCTGCAAGGAGGTTCCGCCACTGGAGACTCAGCACAGTGAGAGGCTGAACAACCATAACACCCCTCCGATGGCTCCACCGGCACAGCCAGCGACACAGCCTGACCCTAAACAGCCCGACCAGACACAGCCCGACCCGACCCAGCCTGACCCTAAACAGCCCAACCAGACACGGCCCTCCCTGACACAGCCTGACCCGACACAGCCCGACCAGACACAGCCTGACCCGCCGCCTCAGACCAGTCCGGCGCCAGGACAGCCTCTGGAACATAACAATGTCTGATCCGGTATCAAAGCCTCTAGTCAGACGGACAACTGTGAGTCAGTGCCATGAATATAAACACACACACACACACACACACACACACACACACTCACACACTCACTCGCGCACACATGCACATACAAACAGTCACATATACACTCACATTCAGTCACACACTTACACACTCACAAACACACACACACACAATCATATACACACATGAAGACGCACACACAGAGGTTTGAATTCTTTTGAATGTAAATTGGTCGTCCTCAAAATGCTGCTGACTGCACTTTGTCGGTTTTTTAAGACTTCGGTTCTCCTATCAGGGTTTGATCATGGAGGCGGAGTTCTGGGAGCGCAACACTGGAATGTGGACTATTACCTGGCAGCTGATTCCAGAACAGTCTGCTAAGCAGCTGAGCACTTCTCTAATGGGGAACTTTCACTGGATATCCTTGACAAAGATCGACACTATACGTAGGATTTAAAAAAAAAAAAAAAATGTATTACATAACAGGACCATTGAAGTAATAACTCTGGTTCAAGACTGAGGAGGTGTGACGGACTCTGAGATTAAAAAAGGAAGAAACTGGAATTTTGATGCCAAAGTGTGCAATATCCCAGTGATCCTTACTGTCCAAAAACGTCCTTGTCTCTGAAGAGAATATCCAATCATGCTGAACAAAAAGATGTTTTAAAAAACTGTGATATCACTCCGAGAAATGTGAATGTAAACATGTGACATTTTGTAAAATACAAAGAAACGAAGAGGAAGAAAAAGCGGCTGTCGTGTAATGCCCCGCGACGAAGAGGAAAAGCAGCGGTCCATCGTTAATGCCCCGAGACGGAGAGGAATGGCTGGGCTGGATGATAAGGACAAGGAGGTGTCACTGCTGACACAAAGAGTTTTTTAATCCCTCCATTGGATTTCTCAGCCCTATGCGGTTTCTTAGCCAGTTTACACTGATCCATTATGGAAGAGATGGCACAGGATGTTTGTGTGTGTGTGTGTGCAGTTTGTGCTTTGTGTGCAAGTGTGCGCATGTGTTCCTTTGTGTGGTTTGAGTTTTGTGTGTGTGTGTGTGTGTGTGTGTGTGTGTGTGGTGTATGTATAGGTGCATGTGTGTTTACAAAGAAGAAGGAGATATCATTGTGGTTGCAAATCGAGAGTTAAAAAGCGGAGAAAACCGAGCGAATGAACTATGAGACTGAAAGCTAGGAGAAGTATTTTAGCCCCACCTATCCGTCTCCAGTGACGGGACACAAGTGTTGGTGTGGAAGTGTTTGGTTAAGTCCACTGCTTTTTACTTTACTGCAGTGTAAATAGAGATGTATGTGATGTGAGCTGTTGGTTTGAAAGAGGGAGGCTTTCCCAAGGTTCAACAGTATTAATCTGGACTGCAACCAAGTCTATAGAAAAAGTCTGTACAAAATGATATGATATCTAATACCATACGTGCACAGCTTTTTCATTTGTAATGCAGTATAATATCACACTGATCTTTTTTCCAGTAAAAAGTAAACTATCTCATTGATTTTCTTCTTGCATCTACGTCCACAGTTGTAATAGATTCACTCTTTTGGAGATGGAATGAATGGTGACTTGCATCGTAGTTTATCGATTCAAATACAATACAAAAAAAATGGCTGCCAGTCTCTGTGAAGCTCAGTGCTGCAGCTCTTGTGACACAGTTTGTCCTGACTTGTCTTTTGTCCATCCATCTGTATTATTAATAATAACAGGCTAGTGTGTAATTCTCAGATGTGTTCTTATTATTAATAACAGTCTAGTGTGTAACTCTCAGAAGTGTTATTATTATTAATAACAGTCTAGTGTGTAACTCTCAGATGTGTTATTATGAATAACATTCTAGTGTGTAACTCTTAGATGCGTTATTATTAATAACAGTCTCGTGTGTAACTCACAGATGTGTTATTATTATGAATAACAGTCTAGTGTGTAACTCTCAGAAGTGTTATTATTATTAATAACAGTCTAGTGTGTAACTCACAGATGCGTTATTATTATGAATAACAGTCTAGTGTGTAACTCTCAGAAGTGTTATTATTATTAATAACAGTCTAGCGTGTAACTCACAGATGGCTGTGTAACATATCTCCGAGGACACCAGTGGAATGTCAAAGAGGAAGTCTCCTTGAGCCACAGACATAATACACATACATAATATTGTAATGGTAAGATGTAGTCCATCAATGCAATTAAATCACTGCACTGCCAAGCCTGAGGCAGATACAAGATTCCATACGCACACTCCATGCATTTAGATAAGGTATTTGAAAAAAACCAATGACGACTGTGGAGACACAATCACTCTGTGCATCTTGCTTTCCTCTGAGTCTGTGTGAATGGGAACTATGGGCTGATTATTCATGTCAGTCTCTACGTTCATTCGGTGCAGGATGGTAAAAGATGACGCACCGATGAAAGCACAAAGAAGATCTCATAAAGTTACGACTAACCTTTGTCTATGTCTGGCTGTTGTCGTCTTGAAGACAGTTATACAGGGCAGGGAACTCTTTCCACAGGTGCTCAGGAGAGTTAGATCCTGATTGTTTTCTCACTGGTTCCAGAATTATCCTCTCCTCTTCAGGTTGACCCTTGACCCTCTAAAAACACACACTTCAGAACAAAAATCCCCCTCTCTGATAACACGATCAAACGTCGCATTGATGATATGTCGGAGAACATGGAATCTGTACTGAGTGAGAAACTACGGCAAAGGGGGTAATTTGCGCTTCAAATAGACAAGTCCACTGATGCTAGTGGCCTTTGCCAGCTGATCGCTAACGTGAGATATATGGATGAGGACAAATTTACAGAGAACTTTATTTTGCAAAGAACTGGACAACCATGCAAAACTTAATGGGACACATGTGCCCGTCTTTGACTACAGAGTTTGTTAATGTAAGGAGGGATTGTGGACAGTGCAACACCTGAGGCAAAGGCTGTCAGTTGAACAGGACCTCCGTGTTGCACTGTCCACAATCCCTCCTACACCTGAGGCAAAGGCTGTCAGTTGAACAGGACCTCTGTGTTTCACTGTCAACAATCCCTCATCGCATTAACAAACTCTGCAGTCAGAGACAGGCACATGTGTCCCATTAAGTTGATAAGTTGATAAGTTGTCTGTGGAGACGAGAATAACTATATTTTTGTGAACTTTATATCGAAGGTTTGTTCCTGCCAGCTAATTTCTCGATTATTACCAATACGTATTTTGGCTGTGATATAGTTGTGAGAGGGTCAGACTTTGTCTGTTCATATTCTGTTCACTATTTATTCAAAAGTTCTATTAAATGAGTTGAATTAAAAGAGAGTGGTTCATTTGAATATAACAATAATGAGATAAACCTCACCTTCTCAATGTAATGCCTTTAATAAAAGCAGTTATAGCCTATTCAACATATCAATCAAATGGCATAAAGTACAAATATGACATAAAAAATAGGGGTGCCGTGGATGGAGAGAGCTATGTTTAGAGGTGCCGTGAGCTAGAAAAGTTTGGGAACCACTGACCTAGCCTGAGAGTCCTGTGTATGCGATCCGGTTTGAGATATAGAGACAGAGACCATGAGCAGTCCTCTGGCAGGAGTACCAGTGGAGGCCAGGGAATGATTTCCTGTCTGTCTGCATTGACGAGGCCATCTCTCTGAGTACACAGCTGGCACTGGGACCAGGAAGTGCTAAATCATGAAAAAGTAAATGTTGGCATGCGTGTGGACACCCTGAGAGCCCATCACCTTTGTCAACCCAGATGGTGGTTCTGACACTGTGCTATGTGGTTCTTCCACTGTTCTGGCCCCTGATGTGGTTCTATCACTGAGCTGGCCCTGATGTGGTTCTTCCACTGTTCTGGCCCCTGATGTGGTTCTACCACTGATGTGGTTCTTCCACTGTTCTGGTCCTGATGTGGTTCTACCACTGATGTGGTTCTACCACTGTTCTGGCCCTGATGTGGTTCTGCCACTGTTCTGGCCCTGATGTGGTTCTGCCACTGTTCTGGCCCTGATGTGGTTCTGCCACTGTTCTGGCCCTGATGTGGTTCTTCCACTGTTCTGGCCCTGATGTGGTTCTACCACTGAGTGGAACCCAATGTGGTTCTGTGACAGTTCCTATAGCTCAACTGGTAGAGAAAGGTGTGAACAAGACTCAGGTTGTGGTATAGGCTGAGTACCCAGAGAACACATCATAATGTACTGTACGTCTGGACTGTACTGTAAGTTGTGGTGGATAAATTATGTATAATAAATGTAAATATAATTTAAAAGTTCTAGCTTGAGGCCATGGTCATTCCCGAGTCATCGACTATCGTGGTAGAAACATTACTATGAACTGGACTGCTGAAGGCGCTTTAGGGGCAACACTGAAGACAAAACTGTGTCCAAACACTTATAACACAATACACTAAAGCACCATATACAATTCTTTAAACCCCCCCCCACACACACATATATATGCATACACACACACACGCGAGCAAACACCCATTCTTACCCATCACAGATCTGTGGGTACATCATATTAATCACCTAAGTCACTGCAGCAGGCCGAACAGATGGCTTGGTTTCTCTTTCTCTTTTTTTTTCTTTCTCTCCCTACTCACACCCACACAAACGTGCATGCAGACGCACACTCACACGCACACACGCACCCACAGGCGTACACATATGCAGACACACAAGCACGCACACATTTACATTTAGTCATTTAGCAAATGTTTGTGTCCAAAGCAGCTGTCCATGTGGCTTCATGTTATAACAGTATGTGTGCTTCTGTAACGGTAGTCAGTGGGCACAGGGCTGTGCAGTGATTAAAGCCTCCTTACCTGCACGGTAGCCACCCATGGCTGAGGTAGCCAGTGATTAAAGCCTCCTTACCTGCACGGTAGCCACCCGTGACTGAGGTAGCCAGTGAATATAGCCACCCGTAACGGAGGTAGCCAGTGAGTAAAGGCTCCTTACCTGCACGGTAGCCACCCGTGACGGAGGTAGCCAGTGAGTAAAGGCTCCTTACCTGCACAGTAGCCACCCATGACGGTGGCTGCGAACTTCAGTCTGGTGCAGGACTTTGCTTGGCCATTTACCATTTACCATTTGTCCACGCAGTGCAGCTTACACTTCCTGGGAATACAACCTGTCACCTTAGACTTTTTAACCCCTTATTTATGATTAGCAATATATAATGGCTGAGTTATATACACACCAATTCTACATTATAGTTCCAAAAGACGTATGCATATCTTAATTCACATACTTGGACACTTAAAGAGAGACTTAAAGAGAGACATGTAAACAAATGTCAGAAATGAAGTTGTCCTCGCTAGGTGCTTAGTCACACCAAATCAAAGTCAGAATGGTTCATCAGATCTTCTAAGAGCAACACTCTAATAACCCTCTTTGATATAATGTGTTTTTTTCCCACTCAGTGATTAATTCATAATAAAGATTTATAATACTGATAGTATTGAGACTAAAGCATCATTCAGTCACGTCCTGTTGACCTTGTGTCACCCAGGGGGAGTCATGACACCAGCCGTGCGTTATCAGCCAGAAGGTATGAGTCATTGGGCAATAACACAACAGGAACTCAAAGCAGCAGGAGTTTGATAACAGAGAGCAGCTCCACAGTGCTCTCTCTCTCCCTCTCTCTGACAGTGGGTCACGCTGCCTCAATGATGCCACAGAACAACCAGCTTTAATAACAACAAGCCTGCCCTATCTCTTGCGTCTGTCTTTCAACAAAACACACTCTCTATGAAGAGCGTTAAAAAAGAACAAAAAGTCTCTCAGCCTGTAGATGTTGAGATTAATGGGAGGAGGTCAATACTGTAATCTGGGAGAGGCGTGTAATGTATGGGTGTTATGTGTTAAGGTGTGAGCTATAGGCCTACTGGCTGAGCACAAAGAGCAGAGTTGTATTTCAGGGGGGAAAACGGCAGATAAGGGAGACAAAACCTGCCCATGTTGGCCATAAAGAAGGACCAATGACCTTACTTAAGGGTGGCCACTCGTCCTTGGAGAAGCACTTGAGATGACTAAACCGCAGAAATGGGATTGAATTGCTTCTCTAACCACCCGTGCTAACGCTCGCCATCCCCGCAGGCTATATAGACCCACACATGGCCAGCAATCCGGAGTGTGAAAAAATGCCATTAGTTTGACGAATCTATTATGGAAACAGCTGAGGTCAGGCTACAGAGGTTAATCTGCTCCGAGGCGTCATGTTTTTAAGGCAGTTTCGGTGGTTTACAGCGCATCATTTAAAAAGGGTTCCCGTGATGACGGCTTAGTTCAACAGGACAGAGGGAGAAACAGATAGAGAGAGAGCAAGAGTCAAAAGGCTATATAAGAGGAAAATAGCTCCTGACAGAAAGCAATCACACGGCAATCCCAGGTAAAATCCTTCATGGTAAGTGGTGTGAACAGGGCGAGGTCAAGGGTGCTCGTAATATTGTTGCTAGGGAACAGCATCACAGTATGTTCCACTCGATGTTACAGTGTCTCTGGTCTTGTGGTTTGTTGGCGCCCCCTAGTGGAAACCACTTCTGCAGCACGGAGTACATGCGTCTTCATGCATTCATTACGGGCGTTCTTTCCTTCCGTGCTCTATATGAGTTATTTCAGACACATCTGCTGACACAAACCTTATGGCGGTCAATCCCAGTCGGTATGCCTTTTTACAATTTTAGTTATACACAAAATAAGATGTTAAAGTTCTTGTACTATTGGTTGGGGACTTCCCACAGGGGCCAATCCTCTCACTGTCACAAGCAGGCACCTTCCTTCATCAGTGTTGCAGGCACCAGGGGTGCAACTGCCCAGTGTCAGGGGGGTATGCACACACACACGTTTTTTTTCTTTTCTTAAACAAATAAATAAATAAGTGTGCCAGACATCATCATGTATGGGCTTTAAATAATAAAGGTTTATTTTAAAGTATATCAGTCACTGCATGCCTACCATAATGGTAATGGTACGCTATGGTGCATACTGTATATACTGTACACACACACACACAAATATATATATATTTTTTTTTTACCATCGCTTTGGCGCTCCCATGGTGCGGCGCCTCTATGCGCCGCATACAGCGCATACCCACTTTTTGCGCCACTGCCAGGCACCTTCCTTCATCAGTGTTGCAGGCACCTTCCTGCATCAGTGTTGCCATGAAATTAGGCCTCACCTCCAGGGGGCTCAACACCAGTGGTGTCTGTCTGGCGTCCCAGACCCACCCACTCCATACACATGATGGGTTAGGGCATATGACACTACCGGAGACAACAGCAAGATACACTTCGAACAAGATTTCACATACCGCAGTGTTAGTTCAGGTTAATTCATGACCCTTAGTAGTCTGCAAGCACCTCAGCCACAACCACTGGCTCACTTTTTGAGCATCCTCAGAAAACTTCTTTAAAGCTCCTTTGAGTAACCGTGCTCGAAAATCAAAATCAGACAGAAGTGTTGTGGTTGATTTAGACACAAAGCCTACACAAACTCCCATCTCCACTGGTCTTGTGTGCGCTTGGCAACCGTGTTGTCTTGCTTCCACTACCAGTTCTGCATGCTTTAGGTTCCTCCTTTGAAATGCTTCCTCAATCATATCTTCAAAGGGAATGGGTAACACTCACTGTCACACTCAGAATACAACACCATGTCTGTTGGTATGTGCCTGGTGTTTACCTTTTGGTTCACTTTTCAAACTAAATCCTCTACCTGTCATAAACCTTATTATGTCTCCACATCACATTCAGACAAAATATGTTTTAATGAGCCAACACTTAAACACAACTTGCAGTGTCTGTCATTCTCTTCTCAGGGAACATGACGTGACCTTCTTTGACCACCAGGGGGCGACAAGAGACTGAAGAATCACTGTCATGTCATGATGGCTGTTCCAGTTATGAACTTGCGTAGACACATCTGCATTGTGACATAATGTATAACTGCTTTATCCCAGTAAATCCCTCCGGTTTGATTTAATCTGGTTTCAACCAGATTCACTCTCGGTTCCTCAAGATTAGGATAATATTCACCTGCTTCCTGACCTGTCTTAAGGTCTCCAGTTGTTAACCATTACAAATCAGATGTACTGTGTATTCACGGTACTCATTTAACTCCACCTAATCAACAATTACTTAATTAGTGGGCACTGCTTGGAGTTGGCTATAAAGGCCTGCGAGCTGCGGTGTGTCTGAGCTTGTGAACCGCTACCTCCCGTGCAATGTGGTTTCCTGGTGCTCATGCAGTGTTTGTCCATTGTAATTTAACGCCTTTTGGACTGACCCGTCTCCAGTCTTTCGAGGTCGACCTCTTCCTGGGCAAGCATACTGGTCATACTTACTTTATTTTTTCTGCGGTGTGTTTTAACCTGTTTCAAAGGCTGGTGTGCTTAATTGAACATTTAGTTTAAAATTATGTGGGTGAAATTTGGAGTGGTCTGGCTAATTACAGGACTACGCTTTCTTGTCTTCTGTGAGGCACACGGTGATGTACCGTGCAGACAGCTTTTACTTTTAATGAGTCTTGACTGTTTGATCCCTGGTGATTTTAATTTAGCCTTTTTTACTGTTAGCATGGTCCTTGACTTAAATTGGCTAGCAGGCTGATGTTAGTTTCCCCTTAGCGCATGATTGCAATCCCAATCCATCAACGTTTGTACATCAAAATTAACGAATGCAGTACGTGATGTTCTCAGGAATTAAACTGGGACATGTTTTTTCTTCCCTGGCGTCTGTTAATGAAATTCCTCGACTCTCAATGATGAAACTCTACACAGACCTGTTCTGAATGGTTGTGATTGCACCTTTTACATTTTCTGATGAGGGACTATTCAGGAGCCTGAAGTGTTTTCACTAAAGTATCCCACGTGGTCCATGTAACGTCTTTTGACATGCGCATCTTGACCTTAAAACAAGTCTAATGTATGAATGCTTTTATTTTTCCAGGTGTCCCTTAACTAAAAGAAATTCCATCACTACTTCAGGTAAAGGACACTTATCATCTTGGTGTGTATTCTATGGTTCCTGTTTTCCCTTGGTTGCCAGGGTCTCAATGATTATCATTTCCTGAACTCTCTCTTGCTGAATTTCTTTTGAAGATCTTTCATGGATCTGAGTATCTACCATTGATATTTGTTTGATTTAGTAATTCTAGATGTATAACATTACTTTTTAAAAATATTTTTTTCAGAGAACTGCAAGCATCTTAGCGAGTTCAAAAGTCTCCTGGTGAGTAGGCTACATGTCTTTGCTGGGCCTACAGTTCTTTTGGAGTGTAAAGTGATGATTTTAAATTTGACAAGCATATGTCTGATTTCAGTGATGCTAGATTAATTTTCTGACACTCAGCATTGTGGTTAAATGAGTCCATATCAAGTGTACCCAGGTTCACATGGCATGTGGTTTCTTTTTTCCAGGTTGTGGGCATTTCAGAGGCCTAGATGAGAATGCACGTCTCGGTAGGACGACTTGTATGTCTCTGCATGATTTCAAATTTCGTCATCAGCTCAGTCTGCATGAAGGCATGTCTACTTAAGCATACTTGAGTCCTGAGGTTTTAATGGGTTTGTCCCATAAACCTCTGGCCTACATCATGTACCATGGCAGTCTAGTCACCAACGTCTGATCAGATGTGGTGCTCAAGATTTGTTGGAAGTTCTGGTCTTCAGGTTTTGACCTGGTACCTCCTTTCCCCTTGCTTAAGGATTCTACTCTACTCTGTTCTGGGAGTGGGTCAATCTCCTGAATGTGTGGTGGCGAGTGACTGCCTTTTTAATTAAGCCTGTGTTGCTGGTATCTGAAAGGATAAATTGGGTTTTTACCCATTATATACTTCTGGACGACCTCTTGTCAGATGGCATACTTGTCACCAAAGCACTGATCAGCCAAACAGCCAAAGTTTCACTTCTTGAAAGCACTTTGGTTTTGTCCTAACTTCCTTCCTTGTCTCCTAGGTTGAAGGGGCAACATGAGGACCTTGTCTGAATTAAGGTGAGTTTTGTGACATTCACAAGATTTCTGTGACGTCTCAGTATCTATGATGAGTATACTTAGCTCACTTTGAACCAATGTGAAAAGTAAACGAACTCCTGAGGAAACTACTCTAAATGAAATATTTCTACAGGTGTATTTGTATTCAGGTGCTAACTACCTTGTTTTGGTTTCCTGCAGCATGTCTTCTGTCATCAAGTGAAGTCGGAACCACATCATGAGCCCATGCAGGTACGTTTTTGGTCTTGTACTGTGTAAAAATGCACAGTATGCCTTGGTGCTAGTCATTCATCTTCAGCTGTGAACTTGTAGTGGACCTTTGATAACAAAATGAACCGAACATGATGTGTTTCTCATCGGCTGAAACACAGATGCAAAACCTAATTAACTGATTCTTTCAAATGTAATGGAATTGATGGTTTTCTGTGCCTGGACACATGGTTGAGTTAATTTCTCTTTGCTTACTGAATCTATTTATTAATTGTTATTTATTATTATTTAGCTGTGTAAGAAGTCTGGTTGCCTCTACTGTCTCGTTGTCTTTGTGGCAATGACAAATAAAGTACTTTGAACTTTGAACTTTTACAGAGGCAGACACTACCTGGTTGGAAGCTATGCTGTGTGAAGGAGGTAAGAAATCAACGTCTAAGATGGGTGTATGTGGGGCAACACACTTTAGTGCTTTAAAATAATTTAAAGCAGTATCTGAAGTTTATGGAAATGCTGCACTGCAAGTTATGATGATTTATCTTTGGAATCTCGTTCGTCTGAAACCCTGTTGAGAGACTTTGAAACTGATGCTTGCAGATTTACCATAACAGTAGTTTGCCATGTTCAGGGACTTGACTCTCAAAATAATGGAGCTTTTCCCTTTTTGTAGAATGGCTGCTTGGATCTTCACAGGCATAATCATGGTGAGTATTGTATTTGTTAATGAGCATACCAAATTCAAGTTGAGGTCCTTATGATGAAGCTCGCACACATCTTACACCCAGTGTCAACTCCAGAACCTGAAAAGGTGAACCCACTGGAGTTGCCTGGGTAGGCAAGGAGATGACTTGTTGGGGTTACCAACTGTCTGATATGACCAGCTGGTTTGGTTCTGGAAATGATGTTTGATTTGTATTCCCCCTTTTTAATAACACTGTATTACTATTTTGCAGACCCTGGACCTACTCGTCATGTCAATCCCTGACTGGATTTGAGGTGCCAATTAAATGTCCTGACCATCAATCATAAAATGTTGAGTTTATTTTTGAATCCCCTTACATTCCTGACTGTATTCTACTTGATTTACCACCCCAGTCTGAGTAGCTGACTGATTGGTTTCACTGATTTGAGGAACTCCTTTACAATCTAAATGGAATATGACTTACATTTTCTGCCTTGTGTACATACACGTTTGTAAAAATACATGCAGTTATATCTGAACAGTGATGTGATGAGGTTCTTACCGCCCCAGTCTGATGTAAACTGACTGATTGGTTTCTCTGATCTTAACCTTCACTACAATTGACTGTAAATACCCTCTGAAGAAACTAACTAATGGTGGCTTGCTTTCTCAGGTCCATACAGACCTTGTGTGCATACAGGTTTGAAATCCTTGGCAGCAGTATTGGCTGGAAAAAGGTTAGTAAAAATACATGCAGTTATATCTGAACAGTGATGTGATGAGGTTCTTACCGCCCCAGTCTGATGTAAACTGACTGATTTGGTTTCTCTGATCTTAAAACCTTCACTACAATTGACTTAAAATGCCCTTTGAAGAAACCAACTAAATGGTGGCTTTCTTTCTCTCTAGGGTCCATACAGAAAACCGATCTGAATGAGTGGGAGGATCATGCCACGTTTCAGGACCTGATTTCAACAAGGTTGCATGCAACCTCAGTGACTGGGGTCCCAGCTATACCCTCAAGCTCTACTCACTCCATGTCTGCTTCAAGACTTTTTTTTCCATCACCATGTTACAGCATGGCTTTTTCCCTTGTACTACGGTGTTTATTTGAATAAATGTGTACCTTTCACATTGGTGTGTGTGTGTGTGGTCTTAATGGGATGGGTATTGAGTGTTACAACTTCCCTATTAGCCAGTATGGCAAAAACAGTTTTAAGAGTAGCTAATTTATATCGCTCTAGAAATATTAAGAATGGCTCAGATGGATTTCGGAGTTCTTCTGCATAACGGACCTTTTGCAGAGACTGAACTGGCACTTGGAGCTTGGTTATGTAATTGCATTCAACGGCTAAAGCCATTCGTCAGCAGATGTGGGGGCATTGGGGAAACAATTCGGCCTCAGAGGCTGTTCATTTGGAATGGAGTATCATTCAATCTGCTAACCAAAAGTCCTATTACCTTGATGTAGGCTCATCCCATTTATAGACTTGTGCCACAAGCCCCATTTATGTGTTTTTTTTTTTTTTTTTTTTTACTACTAAATAGCACTTCGAGACTCCCTAATGGACAGTGGTGCACTTTGTTGACGAACTAAAAGACGTTAGGCAGGAGACAGTCAGCCAGTTACCAGGCATGAGAAAAAGCAGCCCCATGCCTTTTCCACACCTTTGATATTGCAAATCTTTAGGATGTCCATACAGAGAATACTATGCCAGCTTCCTCTTCTAGCTGGTAGAAGGGTCTATTTGTTGTTGTCTGAGGTGGTTCCATAAAGCACTACGTGGTAGTTCTCGCAAGAGGTGTCGCACCCTGTTACATGCAACATAGTTACATGCAATGCAATTGCATACTGTGGCAATGGCACAGGTGCCATTCTCTGGATCACAAGTCAGTGTACTACAAAAATGATTTTGAAGCTGTTATTTTAAGGTAAAATTGTTACAAAATGTTGCTTTAAATGTGCTATAAAATAAAGTTGACTTGACTATACATTATACATTCATAGACCATCAAGGACACATCGCTTAGTTGATGACTTGTGTGTGTCATAGACATAGAACATTCATAGACATAGAACATTCATAGACATAGAACCACTATTCTATGTCTATGACTATCGACCAGTCCCATGAGCCATTGCATTGTCAATGAAGCGGAGACAATGCAATGGCTCATGGGACTGGTCGATAGTCATAGACATAGAATAGTGGTTCTATGTCTATGAATGTTCTATGTCTATGAATGTTCTATGTCTATGAATGTTCTATGTCTATGAATGTTCTGTCTTCTTCTTCTATGTCTATGGTCGCAGCATTTCACTCAGCAAGAGAGTAGGCCTACTGAATATGAGACACACTCATGCGCCACTAGCCTATTTGTGAATGAATATAATTAATAATAATATAATAATAATAATTAAATTACATGAATTTTGTGATTTGTGTGACAAATGGTTCTTTTCCATGGCTAATTTGTTAACCCTACAAATGTTGACTACAAAAGAGCGAGTTCATGGATTGGTTGGAACACTTCGAGGGTGAGTTATTTACTCTTTACCTGTGAAGTGAGTTAGATTCGTCCCGTTCTTGGCTCACGTAATGCAATATAATTAAAATGAATGAAAATTATGAAAAGGACGCCTTGTTGACAGTGTTTAATTTTGTTGAATAATCTAACTGATTGATTTGCCATATTTACTTGATCTATCCTTATTTTGCTTTGCACATTTTTATTGATTAATTTGCAACTTTTTTCACAGGTTCATTTCAAGGCATTTACCTTCAGGCATTTTTCCAGTTGTACTGTATGTGGGTATATTTACTGTGTATGTGTTCTGAATAAACTACAGGGAGAAAACCACAGATTGTTCAACAGACTGAGGACTGGTTGCAGGGGGAAAGAGCGGTCTTACATTTTAACAGCACTCCAGCACGCTTTGAAATGCATTGTTGCACAAGTTTGTGAGGTTTTTTTGGCCCACGCATCACTACGAGACGCTTTGAAATGCAAACCTCAATTTCGAAAACACCATAAGGCAGTATAAATCAGGGTGTGTGTGTGTCAATGCTCCCTTCTTCAGGCTCTTTCACCTGGCTTTACCCAAAGTACACGTTGAGTTCCCTTAAGCCCTCAAACTGGAGACCGCAAAGCCTCGACACGAAGATCCTGAAGTTTCCCTGAGTCATACAGTGCTCACCTTCCTTAACAGGACACGCACACACAAACACACATGTTGAGCCACAGATAAAAAGACACCTTATATAGAAAGAATATAGAAAAAACCTTCAGTTTTCCACGACACAGTCTCCCCCCACCATAAATAAGAACAAAAATCATGACTGGAGAGAAACAGACTTTTTCCCTTAACTTAGTACTTTTATTATTTATTACTTATGAACATTCACGATCAGACGAGATATGACAAGGAAAAAAGCATGCGTGTCTATACATTACTGTATCACACCACAACAGCACAGAGTGCTCCATCTTTCAACCGTGTCACTTTCTTAAATGATAAAAAAAAAAATTATACACACGCACAACAAATGAGAGGCAAATTGAGACTGTTTAAAAGCAGCAAAACATAAAATAAAGTGCACATATTCCTTCTGAATTCTGCTCTTTTCAGATGACTTTTTTAACATCTTGGCACGCAACTGCAATCCACCATCAGAACAGGCTCTCGCGCACACACGCGCACACACACACACACACACACACACACGCTGACACACACCCTCCCACACAAACACACACACACGCACGCTGACACACACCCTCGCACACACACGCTTGCACACACACTCTTGAAGGACAACTCGACTAATTCAGATCGTTATCCACTGGTGTTGAGTAACATGTGAAGTGTTTCCAGTGTCAAGTTCATGGTTTTTTTCACTTCCTCGGTTCGCTTATTTCCAATGGGTTCTTTCACTTTGCATTTCATTACATTAGGCTATGATGACACTTGCATGAACAAAAACAAAAACAAATGTGTGGCACCAACGTTTAGTTTTTCTCTCCCCAAAAAAAAGGGAAAGATTATAATCCTGATTGCATGAGGGCCAAATGAAGACAGGACCAGAACTGAACTCCTCATTCTCCCACTAACCCCTAGTGCATGGGTGCCCACCTCTCTCCTTCTCTCTCTCCGTGTGTGTGTGTGTGTGTGTGTGTGTGTGTGTGTGTGAAAGCTCCCTTCTTCAGACTCCTGGCTTTACCCTAGTGCATGTTTGAATTCCATCAAACTGGAAACAGCAAAGCCTCGACACAAAGACGTTTGAAGTTTCCCTGTATCACAGTACTCCCCCTCCCTCTTCTAAGCAGCACGCACACACACACACACGATATGTTGATGAGCCACCACTGGGCTCATGTCACACACACACACACACACACACACACACACACACACACTCTCACACACCACATAATTGAGCAGAGATACGGGTCATAACTGGGAGCAGACACAATCGGTAACGGGGTGGTACAACGCCCTTGAAACCCATGGGCAGCCACACTGCATACAGGGCTGGCACTGGACAGGGTCTCCAGCAAACAAATACAAACAAACAAACAAACAAACGATCGTCTTACAATTCTCTCTTAGTCATCTCACACATACTGGCTACCTTAACATCGAGTCGAGTACCTACTTGCCTAAGCACACACCCACACAAACATATATAAATATGTTGAAGCGCAAGTCATAATTGGGAGTGTGACGGCCCAGACACGGCCGTCTTTCTCAAGCTTGTGTGGTGAATGGGACAGAGGAGTGACGTCAGAGGACAGAGTGGAGAGGTCAAGCAGGAGGCACCAGGTCAACAGACGACCTCTGACCTCTCGCTCACTCGCAAGCCTACTGACCCTGTGAGCTACGGGACCCTACATCATAAACATATACATACACCCATACCCACAGGTGACATGGTGTTATCATAAAATAATAATAGAATAAATATTATTATTATTATTACTAGTACAGGTCTTCCATAGACAGCTATAGATTTCCGTGTTACACCAAAGACAAAGATAAGCCCCACAAAAAATGGTAACGCGATGACAAATAACCAACTGCCAGGTCATCCTACACACTAGGGGGCGCACTCTCCTGCTCCCTTCCCAAAGGCAGAACCCAAACATGTGAAGAAGTGAAGATCATCTTTCATCCGGGCAGGCAGGCAGGCAGACGGGCGAAGAGACACACCGTCGTGGCAGAACGGGGGGTTATGTACCAGAGGCGGCGTCCTCTTCTAAAACAAGCATGGCTAGGAGTCCATCTCATACATCTGACAGGCAGAGACGTGAACGAGAGAAGGATGAGAAGGAGGGGTAGAAGAGAGAGAGAGAGAGAGGGGTGGGGTGGAGTTGGGATAAGGCTTAAACTCTGAGCTCTCTCTTTCCCTCTTGCTCTTTCTCTTTTCTTCTTCTTCATCTTCATCTCTCGTTCAGTCTTTGGTCTTCTCTTATCGCCCCTGCTGCAGGTACTGCTGTGTGAACATGTTGAGTTCACTGTCTAGCCAGCCTGCTTTATTCCTGTTGATTCACACACACACACACACACACACACACACACACACACAAATACAAATTCTTACAACTGAAATAAAGATAATATGTGTGTAAATTTGTGTGCGTGCCTATATGCAAGTGTGTGTGTGTGTGTGTGTGTGTCAGTGAGTGTGAGCGTGTGTGTCCTACCTGAGCAGCTTGGCTTTGCTCTGCAGGGTGTCCAGCTGCTCGATCTGCTTGTTCATGTCCTGAATCTCATCCTCCAGATTCTGCCTCGTCACATCAACCTGCTGGCACAGCTGGGAAAAGGTGCTCGCCAGCTCCCTGAACACACACACACTCTTATCTTACTGTAAGTGAAGTGCACTGGTGAAAGTATGTGAAAAAACACATTAGCGCAAGCCCCCTTTCTGTCCACTCAGTGGCGCCAGCGAGCAGCAAAGGTTTCAAAAGGTTATTGTAGATCTGCACCTATTTATACTGGTCACTTACATAAGATGATGTGACAAACTGATAGCTTCCACTGGCTCTAAACTGAAGCTTTAGTGCTCTTTCTACTGCTGCACGTACACACACACACACACACACACACACACACACACACACTCATGTACACACCAGAGTGAAATCACGTTAACATCAAAAGAGATTAGTATTTCCTGAGAACTATGATGTGACCTGGAAACTAGAGCCTAGCTGAGAGTGTGTAGGTGTGTCTCTGTGTGTGTGTGTGTGTGTGTGTGTGTGTGTGGTGTACACTTACTGCTGGACCTGGTGGCTGCAGTTGGAGCCTGTGTAGCTGACGATGAGCTGGAGCTTCTCGCTGGCGTAGTCCACAAACTGCCTCTTGAAGGCGCGCTCCTTGGCCTTGGTGGTCCAGGTGAGGCGCTCGTACACGTACATCAGCCCGTACATGCCCACCGACAGGGCTATGAGACGCCAGCCCACCGCCTTCCAGATCTACACACACACACACACACACACACACACACACACACACACACACGTATTAGAACTCGCATATAAGAACATGGACAAGTGCACACACACAAACACACACACACACACACACACACAGTATTAGAGATGCCAAGGCACATCATCAATATGGGCACACTGACGCACAAGACCAGCATGCCAAATGTAGCTGAACCCTGTCATTACGCAAGAACAAGAGATCCCTGTAGTCTTCCATTGGGCAAAAACAAGAAGCTACATTTACTACCGACACACCAGACGTATCACTACTATTGATAACTGAAATACTTCTAATGGATGTAATAGCAAAACAGCTTAAGTTACACATTAACATTAACTATATCTACTTTCCTATCCCTTCAGACTCCTAAGTAATGGCATCTTTAGCAAAAAAAAAAAAAAGCAAGGCCGATCAGGACACCATATTCAAACTGACATCAAGAGCGGCATAAACCCTTAGAACCCGCCGACATCCCTGCCCAATGCTATCGCCATGGAGATGTGTTTTGGGATGTCACAATGAGGAGAAATGATCAGCTATTACGTAAGCTGCAGCTGGAGAGATTTACAGATGATGTGCCAAACTGAAAAATCTCTTCTTTGGGATTAAAATTAATAATAAAAAAATCTAAAATAAATAAACAAAAAAGATGTCGTCAGATAAAACAAATGTACTCAAATCCCTAAAACAGGACTAGAGGGGATTCCTTCCGATTTTAATAAGAGGCTTCTTCCTGATGTTTAACATCACAGCTACAAAGGTCTGTCTGTGTGTGTGTGTGTGTGTGTGTGTGTGTGTGTGTGTGTACTGTAACTGTAGAGCTGTGTTAACACAGTGTTTAGATAAGCCCTTCCTATCCACCCTTCAGGGAAGGTATTAAAACGTTACATAAAAGTGTGTGTGTGTATGTGTGTATGCATGTGCCTGATAGGTTGTGTGTTATATTTGAAAGCAGAGGGTACAAGTGTGACAGTGGGAACAATGTTTATGTATGTGTTTATCTGTCTGTGCATGCATCTGTGTGTGTGTGTGTGTGTGTGTGTGTGTGTGTGTGTGTGTGTGTGTGTGTGTGTGTGTGTGTGTGTGTGTGTGTTTTTCTTACCACGCCTCCCACCACGATGATGCCCATAGAGGTGCGCGAGGTCAGCGATGCCAGGCCCGTTACCATGGAGACCATGAGCTCCTCCTGGGTGACGGAGCCCTGAGGGAAGGGGGGCATGCTGGTGCTGATTGGAGTGAGAGCCATGGGCCGCGGGACCTGAAACCGACACACACACACACACACACATATATATCAGTGGCACATTCAACAAAGTTCAGCCAAGTTCAAGACAGGGTGTGTATGTGTTCTGTGCACCTTTAACCAGCTAGGATGTGGTTGACCAACATGGTTCATCTCAGTGTGTTTGTGTGTGTTTGTGTGTGTGTGTGTGTGCGCGTGCGTGCGTGCGTGCGTGCGTGCGTGCGTGCGTCTCACCTGATCGTTGTAGCCCATGAGTGCGCGCCGTGTGTTCTTGGGTCCGAGGAACCTGTTGACCAGCATGGTCCAGCCCAGGGAGAAGTGGAACCCCACGTCCTCCTGGAAGTCTCCGCACAGCTTGTCACAGTTGAGGTCGTAGCACAGGCTGAAGCACTGACGCGGCGCCATCTTGTCCACCTGCTCACGAACCTGCAGGGGCAGCAGCGGCTTCAGACCGTCTGCGCAGAGAGAGAGAGAGAGAGAGAGAGATGGAGAGAGAGAGAGAGAGGGAAAACGAGAGAGGGAGAGAGAGAAAGAGTTGATGCTACATTTGCCTGATTAAGTGTTTCTACATACTGTCCTACTGGCCTTGGAACCCTAACACTAATAAGGTGGTTGGTCTTTAGTTCAAGTCACTGTGTGTGTGTGTGTGTGTGTGTGTGTGTGTGTGTGTGTGTGCGTGTGTGTGTGTGTGTGTGTGTGTGTGTACACTCACCGATCATCTCAGTCTGTGTGTTCTGAAGGGCACCCGTTATGGCAGTGGTGCATCTCTCCGACATGTTTCTGCCCAGGCCCTCCTCTATGTGCCGATGAAGCTCCTATAACACACACACACACACACACACACACACACACACACACACACACACACAGAGTCATAAACACATTTCAGCTGTACTCTGCAGAACCTCTCGAACAATGGGGACAGACTTTCCACGGAAACGGAGCTAATCATAAATTCTAGAAAACCCAAAAGACTCCATCAGTGAACAATGCACTAATGGAATCAGAACTCCACCAAGCAGCTCAGCTCATGTCAAAAGCACTTATTAGGAACCCTTTTCTTCACACTACATAGGGAGGCCGGCTCATCCGGACTAAACCGATCCGGATGGATCATTCCCATTCAATCGCTGTTTAATTCTCAAAAACCACAGGGAACTTTCTAGGAATATTTACTGAGAGATTGTGGAGGACTTAAAACTTGAGCTTTCTAAGATCCGCTAAGATTTCAGGGTTAGCCTGAAGCATGCAGGGGCATCCTTTGAGGATTGCGCGTAGGGTTAGCAGGAATGAGTTAAATCCAGGTGAGACCACAAGCGGGGTTAGTTGAGGACACAATGGGAAAGTTCACACAAGGGGGGTCACAGTAAGTCCGTTTCGGTCAGCTTTGTCGGATATGAATGCCGTTTTTACAGAGTGACAGGCGTAGGAGAAAAGATGCTTTCATGAGTTTTCTTACTTCACATTCTTGTGAGCAATTCCCTTTTATAAGAGAACCCTTAGAGGTCATGTAGAACGCAGAACGCTTTTGATGAATGTTTAACAGAACCAGTTGAACCTGCCTGGACATGCGCCTGGCCAAGAGAGTAATCACTGTCTTAACACTGGCAGTGCAAAGATCTGATACACTCAACGAATGAATGAATGAATGAATGCATGATTTAATTAATTAATGCATGAATGAATGAATGAATGAATGACCGACTTGGTTGGGGCTGCCTGCATGTTCATTTATATTTGTTACACAGAGAGAACTTGCCCATTTAGTCCCATTTGTAGCTGTGTTTTTAGGGATTGTATGCCTTTAAACAAGGCACACCGGTCCAGTGCCACTCCCTAGCCACTGCTGTCCCACTGGCAACACACACACACACACACACACACACACACCTATGTTGGCAAGGGAACTGGGGAAATCAGGGAGTTTCCACAAACACACACACGCATAAAAACAAACTATCCCCTATTATAATTAACGTTCCCTGTATTTGTTTTAATGTTTGGGAATATGTGAGCTGGTGTAACTGTAGGAACACGTTGCTTGACTCATAACTACCGTGTACTAAAGGAAAAGCAGTGGGTGTTTAAGTGCATTTGGGTGTTCCTGGCAAGACAGACAAGATGGTGGATTGTGCAAGAGATCAAAAAACATAAGTGATTACTGTT
>NC_137921.1:8933108-8968108 GCF_963457725.1 Sprattus sprattus | reverse complement strand
ACACCAAGTCAGACGTTCACATGAAGATCAGCGTGTGTGTGTGAATACACACACTCACACACACACACACACACACACACACACACACACACACACACGGTATTAACATAGAGCTATACACCCAAGTCAGCAGTTCACATGAAGATCAGTGAAGTCAATTTACATACACACACACACACACACACGTTATTCATGAACACAATCACTGTGCCCTTAATGTCAATGACCTTAGTTGACTCAATGAGCTAAACACATCCTACCCACACTAATCCGCTGGCTCAGACTAAGACCTTTAACACTACCTCACATAGCTCAGGCACAACACATTCTGTCATCACTTTCGCTTTCCTCTGACGGAGGGTTAATAGTCAAATTAGCGGTCCCTTAGTCAGATAAAACGTGAGCGCTTAAGGGAAGCGAACATCCTGAAATAGTAACGGAACACAACACAAGCTTGTTGATCCTCATTGATCTACGCAGTCAAACAGTGAAGATTTTATTCAAAACTACTTTTAACGCAGGCAATCCAAGGCAAGCAGTTTTGCTTCTTGTCTGTGTGTGTGGGGTGGACACACACACACACACACACACACTCTTAAACAGTCCCTCCAGGATCACAGAATTGTTACGGGGCAAAAGTGACTGAATTTGCTGCAGGAAATATAATTGAGTTTTCAGCCCAGAAATATTGCGGTAAGAAAAACTGCAACCGGTAATTGTAACTGTGGGAAATCCTTGAATTTGCGTGACTTTGTGAAAACTCAAGATTGCAAAACCCTGGAGGGATGGTTTAAAAATTCACATGTGTCTGTGAACATCATTTTGTATGTGTATTAAAAAAAAAAAAAACTTTCCCTGCTGACATCCTACACAAACATTCTCTCACACACACACGGCATGTAGATACTCTATGCATGCATGTAGTCATGGAATAGAGTATTTTTAGACCCATGGAAATAAGGCCTTCTTTAAGAGCCTGTATTCTTAGTGAGCAAACCTCAGCTCTGTGCTTTAAGCTCATCAGCCTTCATCTAACCCCCCAACACACACCACATACACACTAATCTGCAGTACTCACAACACCAACATCTTTGCAGAGTTACCATCAGGGCTGCACAACAAGCACACACACACACACAGGCTCAGCATGTGAATGCCTTCCAGCCAGCCAAGTCCTAGCCAGCGTTGGCGTCCACTTAACTAAACTTAGACACATAAAGGAGGTTCCCCCTGACACTTCAACATTAAGGAAAGGCATATAGACACACAACCCTAGCATGCCAAAACCTTCCTGCCAGCCATGTGCAAGGAGGACTTAGCCTATACATAAATAAACTCAGAGACATGAAGGTTTGCCCAGACACGCAACACTCAGAAAAGGTACAAACCGCTAAACACTCACACACACTTTCTCAACTCGTCAGACTTGATGGGATTATCCAACATTAAAAGCCCCATTAGATTCTTGGAAGTCTGCATCAGAAGTAGACATGCTTCTTTAAGGGAAGCTTCCTTTCAGTGGGGTTCCACCTCAACACTGCTACGCAGGTCTTCTACCACCTATGATTATGACTCTGTGTGTGAGTGTGTGTGTGTGTATGTGTGTGCTGACCCTCACCTCCTCCATGTACTCTGGTTCGGAGGCGGAGGCGTCCCAGCGGTTGTTGAGGATGAAGATGTTGGGGCAAGACAGGCGCTCGTTCACCTTGTGGAAGAATGACTTCTCCTACAGACACACACAGACAGAAAAAAAAACGGAAATTACAGTCACCTGTCTGTGTCTGTTCCTTTGCATCCACCCAACACAGCAGCTGATCACAGGGAGGATATGGACCTGACCTGACACACATCCACCCAACACAGCATCTGATCATAGGGTGGATGCGGGCCTGACACCATATGAAACCCCTTAGGGTTCTGTGTCTATTCCTCTGCATCCACCCAACACAGCAGCTGATCACAGGGAGTATGTGGGCTTGACCTGACACACATCCACCCAACACAGTGGCTGAATACAGGGTAGATGTGGGCCTGACACGCATCCACACCACATGAAAGCCCTCAGGGTGGCCACGGTTGAAGCACATCCTATAACTTGATGTTTTTCTGATAAATCTCCACCATTTCGAATGGCACAAGATAAGCACTATCCACAATACAACACACGTGTGAATAAAGTTTCTACACTTACAAAAACTATGTGAAATATGATGTTAATTAAAGTCAATGGTTATTTGTGCGGACTGTCAATACATCCAACTAGAGATGTTACAGTGTTACAGAAATCTTAGATCCAACACCATTCAAACAAAGGTCGGAGTTCAAATATCACTACAGGATGTCAGTGAGCCTTACTGGAGAACTAATGAGAGCCATTAAGTAGTAGTAGATCTTCACATACTTCAAGGAGGCAGAACGTTTTTAATGACCAATTTGAACTAAAAGAACTAACCAACTCATGCACATGTTTACAGTCAGTTTATCAGTTCCAAAGGCATGTTTTTAACTATGAGATCTTACGGTCTGCATGAGGGTGGACTCGGAGTTGGCCACCAGCACAAAGACATCAGCATCCAGGCAGAACTTGTCTATCCAGCTATCCAGCTCAGTGGTGACGTCAATACCAGGGCTGTGGAAACAGGGAGATGAAGAGATCTGATCCAGCGAATAACAACACACACACACACACACACACATTTGGTTGTGCGTCTGTATGTTTGCTTATTAGTTCAAATGTGTGTGTGTGTGTGTATGCTTGCCATTCTGCTAGTGCGTGTGTTTGCATGCGTGCCTGTTTGCTGGTGAGTGTGTTTGCGTGTGTGTGTGTGTTAGTGTGTGTGTTAGTGTGTGTGTATGCTTGCCAGTCTGCTAGAGCGTGTGCTTGCATGCGTGCCTGTTTGCTGGTGAGTGTGTGTACGTGTGTGTGTGTGATGTATGGCCTCACCTGTCGACCAGCACCAGGTCATCTCTTAGCAGCGCACACTTGCCTTTCGGCCACATCACACACACCAGACTGCCAGCATCCAGATCCTCGTCCTGATGAAGAGCATGGGCCAGCTGGTTCACCGTCTATATACACACACACACACACACACACACACAGTTTAGAAGTTATCAGCCTGCAGCATGAAAGGCTCATCTGTTAGTTTAACAGAGAACGCAAGGATGCAAAGCAGGCCTGTAAAGAGGAGTCCTCTTACAGTAAGGAGGCACTTTAACATCAGCAACAGAAGGACCTTCCAGCGACCCTTAGAAAATGTGCAGGGACGTGTGGCGCGTGTGTGTGTGTGTGTGTGAGAGTGCGTGCGTGTACGTGAGTGTGTGTAAATTAATAACTTTAAGAAGCTAATTTCCTGCCCACAAAATGCTCTTCCTGTGAGGAGCTGGTCTTTCAGCAAGTCATTGTGGAGAGGAAGTCGGCAGATCAGCAGACACACTGGAGGCTCAGGAGCACACACACACACACACACACACACACACACACACACACACACAGCTGTGGAGACTGGGACGGGTTCAGTGCGGATCTGTTGTGGTCTGACAGAAGAAATCACGCTGGACTTCTTCCTGAACACATTACCAGCACTGCGTCCAGACCAAGACGGGTGAGTCTGGAAACGCACACTTAATGTGAAAACGTTTTCCATCCACACAATCGTTTTTGTGTTCTATGTCGTTTCAGCGTTTTGTGGACGTAGAAGTGTTTGTCAGTGTCATGGCAACCATACATCATCTCTTCTGAAACTATCGGTTATCCCTGTCCACATTACAACGCAAACCAGCCTTTTCCCAACGTATGGCTACCACAGATAGTGTTTCCAAAAGTGTCTTTTTCGGAGGCGTAAAACGCTGTTTAAGTGTGGATGGAAGGGCTAAACTGAGACAAAATTATGCGTTCTCAAATTGACCTGGGTAAGTGTGGAAAGGGCTTAAGTCCAGTCTCCCGCAGCCTGCCTTATTCTGCAGCAAAAGCACACTTTATTAAAGGCACAATGAGAACCCATCAGAGACATTTAGCAGACGCTTTTATCCAAATCTACTTACAAGGATGTATACACATTTTCACATTTACACTGATGAAACACTGCACATCAGGAGCAATTCGTTGTTCAGTGTCTTACTCAAGGACGCTTCGACAGGGAATCAAACTAGCAACCTTCTGATTACTAAACAACTTTCTACCTCTTGTACCACTGTCGCCCCTATGTGTGTGATGAATGGCCTCACCATACGAAAACTGCACCTTCATACATCCTCATCTCTTTCAGTACACTAAGCTACCTCTGGTGCTCAAGCAGAGCTGAGTAAATGCTTCTATAACTGTAACTGTTGTTGTTTCTAAGTGTTTGTGTTCTTATTGACAGATGTGCAGTGGAGCTGATGAGATCACAGGGACGCATGGAGAGGGACACAGGGGACCTGGGTGTCCAGAGGAAGTGTGTGTGGGTGTGTGTGTGTGTGAGGGGAAGAGAGTGTGTTGGGGAGTGTGTGTGTGAGAGGAAGAGAGCACGCATAGGCTTGTGTGCGTGTGTGTGTGTGTGTGTGTGTGTGTGTGTGTAAAGGGCAGGAAATGAAGCATCTGGGCTTCTCATGAGCTGCAGAGGAGACGCCTCAGGGAGCTCCCAGGTCCCTATGGGCCTAACGAGAGGATGTTTGTGTGTGTGTGTGTGTGTGTGTGAGAGAGAGAGAGAGAAGGGGGGGGGGGGGAGTGATATGAGAGTCAATACCAGTGAGACGCAGATGTGAACAGGCAAAGACTGGAGTAAAACTCACAGGAGTAAAACTCACTCTCTCTCAACATCAGTAAAACTAAGGAGATGATAGTGGACTTTAGGAGACGGCAGGGGGTGGAGCATACACCCCTTCACATCAACGGATCTGAAGTGGAAAAGGTCAGCTGCTTCAAGTTCCTAGGGGTCAACATCAGCAATGATCTCACCTGGTCTGCCCACACAGACAAGGTGGTCAAAGCTGCCCGGAAACGCCTCTTCTTCCTGAGGCGACTCAGGAAGTTTGGCATGAACCCAGACATCCTCACCAACTTCTATAGATGCACTATAGAAAGCATCTTGACTGGTAGGATCTCAGTGTGGTTTGGGAGCTGCACAGCCATGGACCGTAAGGCCCTACGCAGTGTGGTCAGATCCGCTGAGTCTATCATCGGCAGGAAACTCCCTTCCCTTCAGGACATCTACCTCACAAGATGCCTCAGAAGAGCTGGCAGGATCCTAAAAGACTGTCACCACCCATCCTTCAGACTGTTCACCCTGTTGCCTTCTGGTAGAAGGTTCCGAAGTATCCGGTCTCGCACCCGCAGACTGGAGAACAGTTTCTACCCTAAGGCCATCAGACTCCTTAATGAACAATAATGAACAATAATGCACTCTCATCACTTTACACTCGCCACTTTACTCCTTCACTGCTGTTTGCACTACATTTGCAATATTGCACCACCCACACACTTGAAGTGTCTTTGTCTCTGTGTCCAGGTTATTATGTTTAAATATGTTCAGTATAGCTAAAAATATCATGTAGGTATGTTTATCTGTTTAGTATCTGTTTAGTATGTGTATTTATGTTTAGTATGTGTATCTATATTGTATATTTATTGTTTATCTAGTAGGTCACTACTATGTCTTTCATATTTTTTATCTAATATTCAGTACTTATTGTTAAGTTATGTTATATCATGTTGGAGTACTTATATGTTTATATGTTATATGTTATGTCTTGTCATGTTATGGTAGTGTGGTATGGTGTCCTGTCCTAAGAATTTCAGTGCCCAGTCCAACTCTGTTGTTCTGTGTACCTGACAATAAAAGACTTGACTTGACTTGACTTGACTTGACTTGAGGAGACAGAGAGAGCGCAGGAAAGAAAGACTGTGTGTGGATATACATGTGTGTGTGTGTGTGTGTGTGTGTGTGTGTATGTCATATATATGTGTGTGTGCATGTGTATGTCATATATGTGTGTGTGTGTGTGCATATGTGTGTGTGTGTGTGTGTGTGTGTGTGTGTTTGTAGGGGCACTAAAGAAGGCAGGCCTCCTTGAGCTCTGGAATGCTAGAACACTGATAACCCTGAGAGTGGTGCTTGACACTTTGAGGACGTTCTAACTTTGGACACACATGGAATCTGTGTCAGCATGCGTCACTCACCGGACCCCTGGGACCTCATACCCCCCTTAAACACACACTCAGGCATCCTGTGAGTCTGTGAGGTCACTTTGATGACCATGCTCAACCTTTCACATGAAAGAGAATCTCGTCATGACACAAGGAACTGCAGCATTAATGCACGGAACTGCAGCAATATTGCACGGAACTGCAGCATTAATGCACGGAACTGCAGCATTTATGCACGGAACTGCAGCATTTATGCACGGAACTGCAGCATTTATGGACGTGTCCGCACCTCTAAAGGTAATTTACTTGGATGAGTCATTCATCACCTCACACACTCAGCTTCAGAGAGCGGCAGTTAAACAATTCATTCATGTTTCTCAAATCTGTGAATTCAGCGAAAGTGTGATGTTCACTCGCAAACATGCTGGCTACCGGTTCATTCTAAAATGTTGAATGTTGCCAAACATAATAAATAAATAAATAAATAAATAAATAAATTATTATAAATAATTTAGGTAGGTATAGGTGTTGGTGAAGAACCAGCCCATCCCACGACAAAGGTGATGCACACCTTCCCTGTACACTTTGATTAGAGTGAATAATTAACAAGACATTAATGCAATCAGACACTTATTCTGCTACATGTTTGCAGTTTCCTGCAGCAGAGAAAATGGTTCATGCAGGGAAGCACGTCCACACTTTTCACACTGAAGACACACAATCCCATTCTGGAGATTGTGCAGATGACTGAATGTGTGGAACACACACACACGCACGTACACACACCATACTCACACTCACAGAGCTACAGCTGATGGCTTGGTAGCCATGTTCACAGTTGACTATTTATAGGCTTGCAGAAACCCAGTAACCACAAGACAGGGAGCTGGTCCCGTGTGTGTTCGTGTGTGTGTGTGTGTGTGTGTGTGTGTGTTCGTGTGTGTGTGTGTGTGAGTGTGTGTGTCTAGACGGGCAGGGTGAATATGTGCATCACAGATAAAAGAGTGTCTCTGCGAAACCTAACCCTCACTTACCCCCCTCTAAAGGGCTTCTCACTTTCTACCCTTCAGTGTAATCAAGTGTAATCAACACTGGAGGTCAACACTATATGGTCAACCTGCTGCAGCTGACCAATAGAGCCTAGAACCGATTGGTCAACCTGCTGCAGCTGACCAATAGAGCCTAGAACCGATTGGTCAACCTGCTGCAGCTGACCAATAGAGCAGAGAGTTTTACTTACTCTTCACATAGAAACTGCGTGCACGCTCTGGTTTTGATTTCCCTTAGTCACCGTGTTCTCACATTCTTCAGAGTCTTCCAAGAGGCCAACAGCACATCAGATGGTAAAGGTCTAGAGGTATGACCAGAAGGCTTGCATCCATCCAGAGACTGCAACATTTTAAAGGGTAGATAGCTACTCTCCACCGCCGCCCCAAAACTGATAATGGGGGATAAGGTCGCACCCCTGCAGCCTTAATCCCGTTAATTTGGGCTATACTTGGGCCTCTTAGGCTGGGCAGCCTGTGGCTAACCCGTTTTGGGATTAGGCTGCCACAGACTAGGCTCTGATCTGGCGCAACATGCCAAATCCTCTCTAAATCTGAGACGCAGACACCTCACTGAAGGCCAGTTCCCCGACAAATGGCGGAAAGTGTACTATGCCTCACCTTTCAAGACCTGTTAACCTTGGGGTAGATGTTTACCACGTCATGTTTGAAACTACACTACACCGGACCTAGACGAGGCCGGTCAGATATTGAGCGAAGTGAAAGTTGTGTTATGCTGTTTTCAAAGATGGGAGGAGAGAGGGCCTTGTTGCATGATTATCTGTGTGTTTTGTATGTGTGTGTGTGCGCTTTGTATGTTTGTGTGTGTTTTGTATCTGTGTGTGTGTGTCTGTGTCTGTGTTTTGTCTGTGTGTGTGTGTTTTGTCTGTGTTTGTGTGTGTGTGTGTGTTTTGTCTGTGTGTGTTTTGTATCTGTATGTGTGTGTGTCTGTGTCTGTGTGTGTTTTGTCTGTGTGTGTGTTTTGTATCTGTGTGTGTGTGTCTGTGTGTGTTTTGTCTGTGTGTGTTTTGTCTGTGTGTGTTTTGTATCTGTGTGTGTGTGTGTGTGTCTGTGTGTGTTCTCTCCCCACCTTGATGCTCTTCTTCTCCTCTGAGCCCTCTGTGAGCAGGAAGGACTCGTTGCCGTCTGTGCCCTCCACCCGCAGGAAGCAGTTGGTGGTGTGACCGATGCCAGAGGGGAGCACCTTATCCCACAGCATGGCGTTGATCACTGAACTCTTACCGTTACTCGTCCTGCAACACACACACACACACACACACACACACACACACACACACACACACACACACACACACACACGTGTAAGGTTACAATGACAGCCAGCTGTTCAGCTATATTGCCAGTTAGCCTTCATCTCTTAACCACTGCCAGTCACTGTCAGCCAGTGAGCAGGGCTTCCTCTCCCATCAGAGAGTCTCTCTGGGAAGCACAGGTGAGGTGGTGTGGTGTGCCTACCTGCCGAAGAAGGTGACCTTCATGTGTCTGCGGGCCAGCACCTCCCCGATGCCCGCCACCTTAGACAGGTAACCCCGCACCTCTGCCACCTGCTCCTCAGTGGTGACCGGGTCCAGCTCCCCATTTTTATACGTCTCTGTTTCACACACACACAAGTGGGCACACACACACACACACAAATAAATGACAATGTTTGCAAGGGCACAGTGTTAAATAAATACAAGTAATGTTTGTTTTTTCCTACTTTTCTCTTTCCTTTCCCTATAGTTATAGAGTTAACACTCTCCAAAAACCACTTTGCTTCTTGACTCTATAAACCTATGAGACTAACACACAGACTTTAAAAACCTAACGCACTTCAGGGCGGCTAATGGACTCAAGGTCAGTGTGGCTGCTCCACGTGCACTTCATGCTCACAGGCACAGCAGCTGCTCGCCCACTGCTAAAGCTAAAGTCTCACGTGCTAGCAGCCTCACATGATGGTAATTTCAGACCTGCAACAGCCTGCTGAAGGCCTACCCATGGCCCAGGGAGACCGAAACCAACACTAGGCAACGACTGGCCACTTTTTGAGGTATGTTTTTATTGGCAACTTGTTTTGGAATCATCTTCAAATTCCTCTCGATGGCGTATCGCCTTGTGAACGCCAGATAAACACACCTGTCATTCCCACTAGCCATGCAGAATACACACTATGTAGTTCCAAAGAAAATGTAAGAAAGCTTTCACAGCTTTGCCAGATATATCGCCGCAAGACACCAGTTAGCATGCTAGCAAGCTTTCGACAATGCCAACTGGGTTGTTGGATGCGTTTGTGAGGTTTTTGCAGGGCTTTTAGGTAGTAAGTGCACTAGTTTTAACTCAAGACTCCTTACTGACGCATTCACCGAGCACACAGCCAGCAGACAGCAGCTCTGGACTCAACCCAATCCACATGACAGCCATGCACTTAGGGGATGAGCTGCATGTGCCTCGCATTAACGAGAGGGGGGGACGGGGGGGAAGGAGAGGAAGAGGAAAGAGGAAGAAGACCAGAAGAGAAGAAAGCAACAGAGTAAGAGAATGTAGAATGGAGGAAAAGAGGAATAAATGATGCTGAGGCCACGAGACAGATCACTTGACGGAGTGATGATGTGAAAGAGGGACCACGAATGAGCTACGCTACATGTGAATAAGGGATACTAATGACAAGCGAGAAGAAGAAATGAGAAGTCCAGAACTACACAAGAGGGGAAAATTCCACACCAAAACACCAAATTCCCTACAGTGCCCTACAGTCTAAACCACTGACCATACACTAGTGACCATCGGCCCTAATGTCATTGATGACCAAAGAGGAAGGCAACAAACCAAGCTCTGCACTGACCCACCCATGTTTTGCCCTTGCTCAAGTTATTAAATTAGCTAGCCTAAATGATTTTGTCATTTTTTTCAAAACATTTTCAAGCACGGCGGCAGACTTTGATCGGTGCCAGTTGCCCTTCAATGAAATTAGGGCCTAATGTGTCCACTGTGGCTCCACCCACCTTCCAAGAAGGCGGAGCTCTCTTTGATGTACGCCCCCAGCTGTTCGAAGATTCCGTTGATCTTCTTCTTAGCCGTGACAAAGTGCTTGAGTGGGGACGCGTTCACCTCCGCCATTAATCTCTTGTCCTTCTTGCCAATAGCGTTGCTGTTGGGTCGTGTGAAAACCAGAGACATTGCACTATGGACAGAAAAAAACACACACACACACAGCATTAGATAGATCAACAATGTTCGTGTGGTCAATGATAAGGGAGAGACAGAATGATGAGGGCACTAGTCCTGTAGGTTCTGTGTCTATACCCACAGAAACAATACATCTATCGCCACGGAGAGCCAAAACCAGAGTTCAATATGTGGCCGATTTCTCCTCTGGAGGGTAAGAAATAACTAATAAACAAAAGAATATGCACGCACACACACACACACACACGTTAACTACATAGCGATATACACCAAGTCAGACGTTCACATGAAGATTAGCGTGTGTGTATGAAAATACTCATTGTATTCACACACACACACACACACACACACACACACACACACACACACACACACACACACACACACACACACACACACACACACACACACACACACACACACACACACACACACACACACACACACACACACACACACACACACACACACACAATTAGAAAGATCAACAATGTTCATGTAGTCAATGACCATTGGGGCTGACAAAACTGGGCTGGAGAAGAAATAACTAATAAACAAAAGAATGCTCGACCTACAGGAGGGACAACAAACAAGAGCCGAGCAAAAACAATGGCACACATGTTGAGCAGAACAGAAGGTGGAAGTGACACAGAGAGGCCCAAAAGGGCCCTTAATGAACACTTGTGGGGGTGAGTCACAGCACATGTGTGTGAGTGAGCTGTATGTCTGGAATGTCAGAGGAGGGGGGGGGGGGGGGGGGGGGGGGTGTATGTCACACTCTCAGGTTCAGAGAGTTCCAGGTCAGAACGCTGCTTCAGGGTCTCCTCTCAAACGGACTGCACCGTCAACGGGACACGGAGGGGTGTGAACCGAAATGTGAACTTTTCTGGGGGGGGGAGGAATGTGGTTCTTCATGTCAGGGCCGCTCACCCAGATACCCCAGATGCCCCAGATGATTCAGCTCCCTACTCTAGCAGCTGATCACTAGCAGATTAGGCTGGTTTAGTGGGGGGGGGGGGGGGGTGGGGGGGGAATCTACACAGCCTTTATACCCTAGGAGACTGTTTATCTGCATCATGGTGCAGAATAAATCATGGTACTTTTAAAAAGTCTTTCTTGGGAGTGCAGTTGTGGTAAACCAAACCTGGGATCCTAGTGATCCGGCAGCGCAGGCAGTCCCACACCAAACATGGCGACTAGTGTGTGGCTGTCTGTGCTGCTCCCAAACAACAACACGGGCAAAGATATTAACACTAATCTGGATCACAGTGTTTAAACATGGATACTGATGTTGTTGTTGTTGTTGTGATGTTGAGGGATCAGTTGATCTACATGCAGTGCAGGGGCTTTGTTTTAAATTTATGGTAGAGTACATACAAACAAAGACACACTCATTTAGCATGGTGAGCCTCTTCCAGTTTCAAAATGAGTGAAAGTGCACTGATCTTGAATTGAACAACAGCTGAGAACAAAGCCTGTTGTACCACCACACCACACCACACCACACCACACCACACCACACCACACCACACCACACCACACCACACCACCTTCCCAATTACCGCGGCAGCCATTGTTCCCACAGTGACAGATTGCTTGAAAGGCTAAATAAACAGCTCTGGCCTAGTTTCTGGGGATACCCAAAAATGGGAGATTTGAAGATATGAAGATAAACATTCAACAGTCACAATACACACAGCCTCTCAGCCCAGCCCAGCCCACAGATGACATGCTGGGTCACCAGAGCAAAAACCTGTCACCTACAGTACCAGTCAAAAGTTTGGACACACCTTTACATTTTTTATGTTATTTCTTTACTTTTATTATTTTCTACATGGTAGATAACACTTTTCTTGTTTAGTACATAATTCCATACGTGTTCTTTCATAAATGAAATGCCTTCAGTATTAATCTACAATGTAGAAAAAAATAAAGGCGTGTCCAAACTTTTGACTGGTACTGTATGTCCATAGAATTATACTAGATATCCATCATGCCTTTCTGATACTATTAGCCATAGCTAGTTGTTACGATTGTTGTTTTAGCACAGAATTTCCACAGTTACTAAACTAGCACAAAAACAAAACAAACAGAAGTCTGTTGAAGCCCATCCCACAACTTCGACCTTTACATTATTAAAATCATCGAAAAAGCCTGCAGGGGCTCTTTTGGAGGAAAAACAACCATATGCCGTGTCATGAGACCTGCCGAAAGCGCTGTGTCACCCAAAAACCAGCTGAAGAATATGTACACAAAGGCCACAGGTCAGACCAGAGGCCTACTGTTGGGACCTGTTCTAGATCCAGGCCCATTGTTGGCACGTTGTGGCTTGGTTGTAATGGCACCTAAAGTGGGAAGGTGGAGGTGGCCCCGGTGGGACACTATTACCCTGCAGGTTCCTGGTCGGCTCCCGGAGGAGGAAAAACATTTGAGGCATCTGGTCTGTTACACGTGTTGATGATGTTTGTTCTGAAATAAGCCTGAGGCTCTCTCGCTCAGCTCGACGAGCCAGCACCATGCCTCAGATAAGCCAGAGAGGGACCGTCCTGGGCTTCCCTGGCTATTAGGTGACCATGCTAAGAAAAAGGTCACATTCTTGCTTATTGATTGGTATTGATCACCAAATGATGGTCTACATTATGTCCTATGAATGAGGTAGGATTTGGACTTGTGCTAACATTATAGTTCGTAAGATGTTCAGGAAAGTCCTGCATTTAAACCTATAGATAAAATGATATCTTAAGAGCTGATATCTATGCAGCCGAGCTGTTTTTAGTTAACCTCATGACATAGCGTAATGAAGATGGAGAAGAACTGTTAGGTTAAAAGGTGAAAGTTCCACAGATAGAAGAAACAATTGCAGACTGTCTAGTCTCTCCATCTTTTAGAGTAGAGTGTGACAGTTTTACGCGATACGATTGATCAATTTCAGCAGGGACAGAACAAAACTACAATACAACAATAGCGGATGGTAAACAATTGGATACATTGTACCTGGCGAGTCTTTGTCTGTGTTTAATAATGCTAGGAGTAACAAGAGCAGATTACTGACCTGGCTGTGCTGTACAGATGGGCATATGCTTAAGCCTTTACTGCACTGATCAAGGTCTGTCAGGTCCCCCTACCCTCCACACACACACACACACACACACACACACACACACACACACACACACACACACACACACACACACACACACACACACACACACACACACACACACACACACACCTTCCCCCACCTGCGAGCCTGACGAACAGAACTTAACTGCGCCAGGTCTGGTGTCCGGTGTCTACATCCCCACACCAGCATTAAAAATAACCCAATCAAAAGTACAGCGCTACCACTGAAGTATAAAACGTTGCTTAGCAATGTACTGGAGCATCGCGGAGAAAGAAGGGTGATTTTAGTGGGTGATGACAGGTGAGGACCTGCCAAAATGTGTACAGACAAGATAAGACCAACTGCATGAGAGAGGTCACTTTCAGTGTGAGTGAGTGAGTGTGTGTGTGTATGTGTGCGTGCGCCTCTGTATGTGTGTGTGTGTGTGAGGGAGAGAGAGAGCGCAGGTGATTGTCAGAGATCAGGGTGGGACAAATATAGTGCTTGTGTGTGTGTGTAGAAAGATCGAGAGGAATATCTCTCTCTCTCTCTCTCTCTCTAACCCACTTTGCCTCTATGGTCAGAGGAGATATGATAACCGGCTTGTTAAAGATCTTATTCCTCGCCCGATGTGTAGTCATGGTCTCAATCTTTCTACCATATGTCGCAACACTCAAATCTGCCAGCTCACTGAAGACCAGACAGCCAATCATCTTCTCAGGTAGGGCTAGGCGATAGGAATCCAGCCAACAAACGCCTTTCATCAGAATTCCACTACAAAATTGCCTCATTGTGCAAACAGAGCAGAGCTTTTTCCTAAGTCGGCTGGAGTCAGTCCATGTGCTTAAAAACCAATTAAAATCACTGACTTCAACACTGTTGTAAGGTATCTCCACCAGGACAGGGAAGTTTGGTAGTCATTTGTGCATTCAGCTATTCGGTTATGTCTCGATATAATATGGGGGGCGACGGGGACACTCCAACATCCCTCCTGAAAACCCTGGCTCATTAGACAACCCCCACAACTAAAAAAGCGCAGAATGGCGAATATTATTGGGGTAGAGTGCAAGATAAAGGCTCCCAAAAGGCAAGGTTTAGCGCACCAAATTCACTTCAAACTGTGCTGGTAATATCAAAGAAATTGCCGGTATGCAATTCTTGATTTTGACCCAAAATAGGCCCCGTATCTACTGCGTTAACCGGCATTCATCATGAAAGTTAGCTCTGAGACTACGTTAAATATATTTCAGAAGAGAAAAACATCAAATGTGACAATCATGAAATGAATGAATCAGCACTTGTTTGTATAAGCAAGTATTTTTGTCGTAAGGTTCGTGAAGGACACCGATAGGTTAAAAGCATTTCAATGTCTAGCTAAAAAGACCGGCTATTATGCCGCTTCCAGTGTCCACTCAGCATGACATTGTTCAGAAACGGGCTACGCTAGCCATCCTCAGCTAAGATAATTCACTTGACTAAACACGAAGCATGCGAGATTTAATTGCCATCTGGTATAATTAACCATAGGCTAACTGAGAAAAAAGCTTACCTTGTTGTTCAGGGACACTCCTAAAGGGAAAAGGGTTATTTTATCTGGCCTCCACGCACTTCACTTGCCGTGACCGTTCGCCTACATTCCCGGGTCAGACTGCCTACTAACCGGTGAGAAGTCTAGCTTAGACTATCAGTTTAAACAGCCATAGCGACCCGATAGGTAGCGTTGAGCTTTCAAACTAAGTCACTGTCAAAAGGGCGAGTTATATGAACGAAGGAACTGTAATGTCCAGCAACACGTAGAAACTCCTAAATGTTCTAATCAGTGACCCAATTTGGCGGTCCTACCCCTCACTGTCCGACTCGCAGCAGCTAATGAAGCTAACAATGAGGAGTAAAGAATGCCGGTTAACTCCCCTCGTCTCCCAAACGGATGACACAAGCTGTGGGTTGAGTCTGTGACCCGGCCGTATGTCAGAGAGACTGACTCTCTAAGCTTAAGTGAATCAATTTGATGTGCACAGTCAAGCTCAACTCATTATGTAATACCGAGTCAGATATAGAGTCCTGGAATGAACCTCCACGGCCTTGGCAAGGGCGCCTCTGTTGCAACCCGAGATTGGACTATCGTGGTGTGCACAGTACAGCAATATCATTTGCAAAGTTAATATTTCAAAATTGGCATTGGTGTAGTCAGTCATGTTCAATACATGTTCAGGGTTACTGTAATGTCTATTTGTAATATCCTAAAGCACGATGTTAAGTATACATTTCCATATATAATAATCATGATGTTATAACTGTATGATTTAAAGTTAATGTTTCTAAATGTGATGTGATTCACAAGACTAGACATCTAATGTAACATCTAGCTTGGTTATCGATAGCCTTCCAAACCGCGCTTTCCCCCAGTATCTCTATAGTGAACAACCAGACATGCTAGCTAGCTAGTTAGCTCTCAGCTAATTAAGGTCAGCTATAAGAAATGACTCAAATATTCACAGTCCCAAAACAAACTGGGGTTATACCACATATATCCACTTACGGGGCTATCTGGTTATATTGATAAGGAGTCAGACAAGCTCATTAGGTTTCCACAAAACGTTACCTTTGCTTAAAACAGATTTGTAAGCTATTGACAGCTAGCTACTTACCAATAAAGAGTGGAGAAATTACTCAAACTCTTGCATCTTGACCGTGACAGTCAGATATTGACTCGTATCCTTAGATCTTTCAGTTGGAGCGATAGATAATACTGAGCAACATAGCGAAAGTAGGAATCGGCGAGACAGCAGGCTAACTAATGTTAGCAGTCTGGCTAGTTAATCATTGACAGCTAACGATAACTAGCCAGCAAGGAAGCTGTAAACGGTGCCTACAATTGCAAGATCTCGAAAGGTAACTAGATTGACATCAACAGTTATCTATAGAGATTGCCAGATATACTTATAATGTTTATCGACAGTAAGTAATTTACTGTATACAGACGTAGAAATCAATTGCTCAAATATGTTATGATGCTGGCATCTTTTCATTACCCTACTGTCACCGTCTCAGCAACTGTTAGACGTCATTTCCAAGCGCCAGTAGAATATACGCATACGCACGCAAGGCAAGGGATTTTTTTATTTAATATAAAATATGTATCTATTGGGCAGAAGAAACAACACTTAAAGCTTTACATGGTCACTGACATGGACAAGGCAGTACATCATATAAACGGTCACAAACCATTCCCCACATACCATTTAAGTTTCTGTTTACACAGTAGGCATAATGGTGCATTGCACAGCGCTATGTGTTTGGTTTAGTAGGCCCTGCCCCTGCTCTCAACAGTAGGGTCATCAGTGGTGCAGATGCTCAAGTGAATTACCTTCATCAGACATGGGAGGCCAGTGCCAGTGTATGGTGACTAGGCTAAAAACTGTCATGACTGTCAGGTTGGTTTCAGAGCGGAATAGTAAATTATACTACCACAGCGCCACCTTGTGTTTGAGTGGATCTAGTCGTCTGTCTTGTTTTTGGCACAATTATTTGTCAAAAAAAATTCTAAACTTTTAGATAAACTTGTAGGTAAACAAATATGTGGGAATAAATTATCAAGTCATGATTAAAATACGACAGTTTTTCCTAATATTACTATGACATTTGATGGCAAGTCTTTGATGGCATTTGTTTACACTACTCTATTCATGTAAAATGTAAAATTAGTGTATAAAACAGCACTGACTTACAAGATACACACAACAAAAACTGGTTTGCAAGGCAGATGCTGCCTGTGATCTCCAATGATGATCCAAAGATGTACTGTATGCAAGGCCAACTGTCCCACCTCCTTCAGTTAAATTACATTTGGAGATCATTTCGAAACACTGTTCATGACTTCAGAATATATTAATCAAGTGCCTTGTATTAATATATACCTTGTATGAATCATGTGCTTATGTAAGCAGGAACATGGCTCTCTGTGTGTGTGTAACTTAGATTATTAGGTGCCACTTAGTCTGCATATGTGCAAGAGCATGTTTTGGTGAGCTCATTGGTGAAAGGGCCGAACTGTGCTCTCGACCCTGGGAAGAACAGACACCCTTGGAAGACAAGAAGCTGTCATGGACCTAGAATGACTGCGATGTTAAACATTATGGCGTCAGCATTAGATAAACTTCTATCTATATAAACCTTGTGCAATGTGTTAAATATTGCTTCTCTCTCGTCTGCTGCAGGCTAGGGGTAGGCCCGGGCTCCCTCTCTCTCTGAGAGGACCCGTGCTTCTCTCTGACCTGCCAGGACGTGGATGAGCCCAACAAGCTTGTTGTTGGTGTCAAATAAATATACTTTTATGCAACTCCGGAGTCCTGAGGTAACTTGAGTGAATTTTCACCTAACAATGTATATAGCGCCAAAACAATACAATTGTCTCAAGGTGCATTACAGAGCCCTTTCATGGGCTCATTTATTATCAATTGTCATTTTAATGACACACTAATTTCCGATTACAATCAGATATAACCACCTTAAAACAATACTGTCTTTAAATTGCTCAGTGACCAAGTCTAATCGTATATGTACCAGGTGAAACTGCATACCAGAACACAGTGTCCAAAACAATGATGGGATAGAGCAAAGGAGACCTGTAAGAGTGGTTAATATAGAGATCTCCTTCAGGATATACAAAACACTCTGTCTAAGAGTTATCTGCCAGAATGTGAAATAACAGAGGGAATGAAGACTGAAGAGACTTTCAGTGAAGACATGGTGATGAAATCTCAGCATTCCTGACGAGACTCTTCAGACTGTCTGAGTAGAGAAGCGCTCAGTCGGTGACTGCAGATTTTTATCAGAAGGGAAAGGGGTCAAATTTGCACTGCTGTCTAGAACAGTTCACTACAACACTTAACACTAAAGGGTGAGCACATATCAGAATACAGGCCCGATTCTGTGATTATTCTTGTGGTTTTTGATGAAGGAAAACTTGCCCCTTCTTGCCGACTACAGCTCCGGCAGGTGGGTCTCCTTTATGGTTTGTCATCTCAGCTCATGTGGATAGGATAAAATGTTCTGTTCTAGAAATATACCATCTTAAAATATTTAAAATCAAGACATTATCTGACACTGGAGAAAGTATGAGGAAATCCATACAAATTTAAACAAATTGGGTGAGTGAGGTAGACTGCCATTATACACATTTACAGTGATTAAATGTTATTGTGATGCATATAAGTGTGACGTCTTGGAAGTCCTTTAAGTGGCAGCATTCACAGGAAGTAGGAATACCTCAAATCTAGACAAGTGTAGCCAGATGTATAAGAACATACACATTAGCTTACATAGTGCGGAGATCACATATGGCACTTCAGGACTTTAGGGGTCAGATACACATTGTAAACTGGCCTGGCATCACTCAAATTCACTAAGACGCACTTAGCATAGCTTTGATTCACCTGCAATCTGTGTCCAATAAGACCCTAAACTATTTCACAATCAGTTTATGAGGAAAAAAATAATTTAAAGCAAAAAGCAGTTAAATATTACGTACAGCTCAATAAAGTAAAAACCCCATCTTTACATGGAAAGGAACAAACTCTTTAACATGCAGTTACAGACTGTGATTTTGCTTTCCCAACTATGCTTCCATACTGCATAGAATATGATTTGATAACCTGCACCATCTTCAATTAAATTAAATTAGTTTATTTCATCAAGAGGGACAGTGTACATTCATGAACATAAAGATGTAAATGCACCCAATTATAGCCAACAGGCTAGTTTAAATTTGAAGTCCCCCTGCCTGAGTGAAAAAAGCTATACAACCTAAAATAAAAAAAGGCATTAACGTATATATCAAACATAAATCAAAATCAGACAATAATTCAAAAATAAAATAAAGATAAATAAAATCAAATCCCAATATACAAGTTCTACTGCTTACCCACTAATGATCACATTTTTGGTTATTTATCAACCATGCTTTGAGATTTCTTTTAAAGCAGTTGAATGAGGTTCATTCTCTAATGTTCTGTGGGAGATGGTTCCATTCCAGGGCTGACCTAACTGAGAAAACCGACTGTCTTACGGTCTCCTCTTGCTGCCCCTCGAGTAGCACTGGTTGCTGCTGTTCTAAACTTGACCTGGTTGCATAGGGGTGTGGGGGGGGGGGGGGGGGGGGGCAGGTTAAACCACATTTTGAACATTAAACAGCAGTTCTTAAATGTGATCAGGTTGTCCCAAGTTAAAAGTCTGTACTTATGGAGGACTGAACAGTGATGGTGTGATTAAGGTTTTTTTGTCAAGTATTTTGAGAGCCTGTTTGTAAAAAGACATGACTGGTTTAAGGGTAGTGGAGTTGGCAGTAGACCAGGTGGGTAAGCAGTAGTTAATGTGAGATCGAATCAGCGAGAACATATACATTTTAGCAGCCTGGGTGGACATTTCTAAGATGCCTAAAGTTGGCCAAGGATCAACATCAGGATATGTGGAAACGATAGCAAAGAGCATAAACAGTATAGTCAGGTCGGTAGATATGATGCCACCATGTCAAGGACAACACTTCTATATTTGTCTATTCCCTAAATGCAGCACAGCAGACTTTTCTGCACATTCAGATGAGTCACAAGTAAATAGAAAGTAAAATTACAGATAGTTTCAAATAAATAAGTTGGCGTGTGACACATTTGCCATTCCCTAGTGTCTTATCCCTGCTCTAACTTACCTCAGTTAATTGAATCTTCTTCTGCGGTCAGGGGCGCTGCTAGAAAAAAGAGGCCCTATGAAATAATACACTATCCAAAACCTAGACCACCCCCATAGGCTGTGATATCTGTAAGCACACCCACACAACTCTTTAAAAAAAGAAACTCTTGATAAGTTACCTTTTATAGTCTAGTGTCAGTCTAGAAAAACGACATAGAAAGATAAAGAAGTGCAGGAATGTAACTGCTGAAGTGCAAGTTAAGCATTAGTCAAGGTGCCAGTTAGGAAGGGAGGTGCTCTCTGAAGGGTTGGGTCTTCAAAAGCTTCTTAAAGGTAGAAAGAGACGCCACTGCTCTGGTAGTACTAGGCATTTTGTTCCACCAACGAACCAGCTGTAACCAATGATGTATGGTGGGTCAAACGTGCATGAATGGCCTCTCACTCTTGTTATTTTCTAGCAAGAGGACAATTATTAGTTAATTTAAAGGAATTCATTAAAATCCAACAGTATTTGACCATTGTGTAGGTGTTGGCTGCCAAATCTTAAGAATTTAGCTGCGCGGAAGAAATGTGGTGTACGCGACAATAAACAATTGACTTTTACACAGGAGGCTGAACACACACCTCAGAGGCCCTAAATCCAGCATTTCAACTAAATCTTTTTAACATGGCATGTTTCCACGGATGGCCATTAATACAAATTGCAAGGCCACAGCCATGGATCTTTATGAAATCACCCTGGTGCTGATTCTCAGTGGATGGGCACTCAAGTGCACTATTGGCTTTTGAAGCATAAATTAGGGGAGGCTGCCAGTTCTGTCTCTAACCCGTTCACAATCCGAGTCAGGGTTGTGGCTTCAGAGTATATTTTGCGTTGGTTCAACTTCTTCTTCGAGTGAATGCGCTGATGGGCTTGGAGGGTTGATCGTCTTGTGAAACTCTTCCCACACTGGGGGCAAGAGTATGGCCTCAGTCCTGTATGAGTGTCCTGGTGTTTTACGAGATTTCCGTAGGCAGTGAAGCTCTTGCCACATGTAGTGCAGTGATGCGGCCTCTCCCCGGTGTGAATGCGCTGATGCTCTTGGAGGGTTGATCGTCTTGTGAAACTCTTCCCACACTGGGGGCAAGAGTATGGCCTCTCTCTTGTGTGGGTGATCTGGTGGCCTGTCAAATTGATTTTGTGGATGAAACATTTGCCACATTGGGAGCAGGAGTATGGCCTCTCCCCAGTGTGAATGCGCTGATGTTCTTGAAGAGTCGATCGTCTTGTGAAACTCTTGCCACACTGAGTGCAGGGGAACGGCCTCTCTCCTGTGTGAGTGAGCTGGTGGACTATCAGACGAGCTTTCTGGCTAAACCTCTTGCCACACTGGGAGCAGGAGAATGGCCTTTCTCCAGTGTGGACGCGCTGATGCGACATTAAAGAGGATCTGAAGTGGAAGCTTTTCCCACACACAGAACAGGTGAGTCTCCTGGCATTGTCCGCCATCTCCGTGTGTGAGATGGAGGAGGTGGAATCCTGCTGGACACTGCTGACTGCCGGGGAGCCAGAGGGGGGAGTGGAGAATGTGGAAGATAATCCTTCATCTGTTTTACCAGAAACACAAGCATCAATAACCTTCTAACAACACTTCATCTGTTGGAATCTGCTACATGAACTGTACTAGTAACTCTCTCTATTCATTCATGTAGTTATCACTCCCCAATCAACTACAACCACCAAAAGAAGTAAAAACAGGCTGGTGGTCCTCCGCAAGGAAAGATGGAGCCTGGGACATTCAAAATAAATAATATGGAAAAAACTGGCACTGCTAAGACAAAAAAGCAAAGGATCCTGATGGGTACAAAATACAAGCTAGCTTGCAAGCTAACAGGATATGTGTAATGCTCTAGTGCAGAGTAACAAATGTTAATATTAGCATTAGCAGATGCATAGCGAAAAAGTTAATGTTTTTAACAACTAAAACAAATAGCTAACATAGCTCCCTAGTTCAGACCTGCCAACCTTGAAGAAGGTTTTTGAGTACCAGGGGAGTTTCATGTTTGGCAGAGGCTTTGCACGCAGTCAATTCCCCACTCACCGCCATATCATCCAGTTATTCAACATAATAAATCAGCGGCGAAGAAAACAATACAATCGTATTTTCTTGACAAGAATTCCATAAATGAATAGAGATCTTTACATTTTGCACTTCTAAAGAATATATACAGTATATTGCCCAAACAGAGCGATTCAAAGTTAGAACAGGGAGTCTCCCTGGAGTTTGAGTTAACGTTACTGCAGCTAAATTAACCTACTCCATCAGTTATTCACACCGTATCCGTCTCGTAACCAGGATAATCACATCGTATGCTAGCTATTACGGCTAACTTTTTATACAAATGTATCTGAAGGTTGTACCCCTTGAAATGCATCATCTTGTTAAGTTACCAAACACATGTTTGAACGTTTTATATGCTAACATTACAGTAACATTTATGTGCTTGATTATTACTCCCCCACTTCCCATTGTACCTCAGAAATGCATTACGCCTCGTGGATAATAAAGTAATAGTAGTAGTAGTAGAAGTGACCAGACATCCTCTTTTACCCAGACAAGTCCTCTTTTCGAGACCTAAAAAATGTGTCCAGCAGGTATTAAAAAAATGTCCGGGATTTTGCCTCGTCGGATATTTGTGTTTCTCACGGTTTTTCACAAACAAGTTATTACGTCCTGTCAAGTTTGGAAAGGGTATTTCCCTTACGTTGCACCTTCTTGAACGTGCTCTGACTGTAGACAGAACTGTCATTGGTCATCCGCCTTCCCAGTGTTGCCAGATATAATAATTATCCTCCAAATACGATAATTTTGAGCCTTGGATATGATACGCCATTTACAATCTGGCAAAACTGAGCACCTTGCCGCCGCCACCATCACCAAGCACATGACATCTTTTTTGCGTAGTTTCTGCTGGCATTTCGTACCTGCGTATTTTGACTAAGAATTCGATAGTTGGTACACAAAATGCGTGCAGGCTGGCAGGTCTGCTAGTTATTAATCTACTGAATTAGCCAGCAGATCTAGTTACATAAGAATGTTTTGAAAGAAGCTAGTTAGCTTCTTTTCCAAACATGGAGCTGAGATTATTTAACAGCTAAGCTAAGATCTCTTACGGGACTCAGGCTGTTCTTCATCTCCTTTGTTCTCGTCATCCATCTCTTCCTGTCCTTGTGTGCTAGAGAAGTTCACCAGAACAACTGAAACGCCCCCCAACTGGGCCAGAGACACAGGGTGTATAGGGGACAGGTCCATTTCAGAGCTGAGGACAGGAGCCATCTTTGATTTCTCTTCTTCTTCCTAAAACACATTGAGCAAGGGGGACATTTAAAAAACACAGGCAACAAGAAAAGGTTGTCTCAGGAAAATATTTCAACTATACAACTTTTTACTGTTTCCGTAAATGCAACGTCTTGTTGATGTCTGACAATGTGAGTTCATAGTCTGGTAAGCAGAGGAGAAGGAGGGGAAGGTGAACACCTATGCCTCTAGTGGTGGTGTTCCTACTGGAGAGGAGTTTACATGCAAAATCCCACTGACTGGATTTTCAAAACAATACTACGAAGCTATATCAGTGGAGTCATTGGAAACAAATATTTTTCAGTGTCCAGCGCTTGCAGATTTGATTTTACTATAGCTGGAACTGATGCTGCCGGAACAATACCAAGGGCTACGTCTCACTACACCCCAATACGCTTTAGACAGATAACCAGACACAAACACAAGGTATTAATTAATAGAAATAATAATAATAATAATTAGGTCAACAGGAAATCAAACAGCGCTTCTATGGCGCATACCAAACACAGACTTCGGAACAGCCGACACATAATCAACAACGCCAAACATTGCATCAATCAATCAAACATCCCCAGTGTTCACTCCCCCAACAGTCCCAACGTCTCCCGATCCAACCCCACAGTGAAAACACAAAAGTAGTTTCTCATATGAAACTATTGTCCGGTGCAGAGAGAGAGAGCGAGTTCAACGTCTTACAGTGTGTTGAGAGGCCGCTCCACACAGCCTGGGTTTTGCCAAGCGTTAAGAACGCCATCACCAGGGGCCGACTGGATTACTTCCACTCCCTATAAGCATGTCTCATGATGTGGTTTTACAGTTTTAATAGCATTATCTTGCCTATTTACTTATTTATCTTATTTAGTTACTACATTGTGCATTAAAACAAAAATCTGACACTTCAAACACTTTACCTGGATCTGTTCGGTTTTAACGTCTGCTGCTGAAGAGGTGGTGTGTTCTTCCGTGGGGTCGTTTTTCACTACTGCAGGAAGAGAACAGACTCACATTAACATTCAGTCTCCTGGGAAATGCTTTTACCTGACGGGCCTTAGAACACAGTATGTATTTTATGTTCACCCATTAAGCCCAGGTGTGACATTTGCATGTTTCTCCCTTTAGAGCCGTATGCGAACGTGTAACCCGTTTTAGAAGATGTCAACATTTTCATGTTCCATGACCGATGTAATGCATCTGGATTGGCTACAATATAGATAGGGAAGGCAAAATGCATTCGAAGAAAGGTTTTTTTTTACTTGTTAGCCTGTAAGCCTCCGTTAGGCCCACAAAAAATAAATAAATAATAATCTAAAGTTGCGCTTGAGACGGTGGCATTGGCTGACGACCTGAGTGAGGGGGGCAACATCAATGCAGAGTCCTGCAGTAACTTTTAGGATGAGAACAAAAATAAAATAGAAGATTCAATTTCAGACCCAGATTATGATGTGGCTGCTGCTCGCTAGCCAAGTCTCAGTGGATGAAAGACATGTTTGAGAATTTCGCTGAGTTTCCAAGATGACTGGAAAACGATCAGGGAACCATCACGCCTTAAGAGGGAGTATAGGCTAGGTGCACGAAATACTCAGTGTGGGCTGTTTGTTTCCTGTTTAGCCAGGTGTGTTTGAACCTGCCGCTATTCTGAATGTAATTAGCGTCTACACGGACCTGGTTGGGTGTTGCACCTAGTGAATCAGCATTACGATAAAGAAGGACTTGTAGACACTAATTACATTCAGAATAGCGGCAGGTTCAAACACACCTGGCTAAACAGGAAACGAACAGCCCACACTGAGTATTTCGTGCACCTAGCCTATAGTCGCAAACCAGGGGTAAATATCGACCCGCTGGTGATGATATGCCATTACAGGTGTATTCGACCTGCCTGGTGATGATATGCCATTACAGGTGTATTCCAAGAACCTCAGGTTTTTCAGAGGGCCCATTAGTTCATAATGGGTTAATATAGATGTATAATTCATCCGTTTGCGTGCTGCTTAGATGTTGAACCCTTTTTCTATTACAAACATGGATAGGCCTACTACAGTGACGAGCTCAAAGGGCTTTTCCAAACCGGTGTCAAGAGCGGAAGATAAACGAAACCTCCGAGTTTTGCTGAACAGCCAATCAGAGTGATCTCCATCACCAACGGGCTCCGAAATGCTCAATCAGCCGACAGGGGTCTGTTTATTGCCAGCGGTGTGGGAGAGGGAAGAGACTAGGGCCCAGGTCCAATAGTCTTAAAATGCTGTCTTACTACCTTCCTCTCTTAAATAAGAGAAGGAAGGACCGTCCCAATTCGCTTAATTATTTTCTTCTGGGTTATAAGATACCTTAAAATACGTCACATAACGGTCATTTTTCAAGGTACCACCGATGTAGCCTTGATGTAGGGCGGCTGATGCTCACCAAAGGCCCAACGTTGGCCAACAGCTCACCATCGGCTAGGTGTGTCAGGGGCTTAACTCTTTTCCCTCAGCACTCCTTACCAGACTGACAGTACTCTCCATATCCAGCAGCAGCAGCAGCATCTTCTTCTTCTTCTTCTTCTTTTATCCCAGAGACTGGATCCTCCAACAGCCTCTGAGCATCAGACGATACCAGCGAATTCTGAGAGCCATACAACATCAGTGGATCTTAAACAGAGTGGTCAAATGAAAACTATCAGACTCTGACTATCAAACATGGGTGTGTGTGTGTGTGTGTGTCTTTGTGTGTGTACCTCAACCTTGAGCTGGCTCTCCCCACCATGCAGCCACTCATTCACTTCCAGAAACAACCTAAAGGGGTCAGAGGTTGCAGAGTTCAAAGGTTAAAGGGCAAAGAACACACTAGAAGTTCATTGCCAAGTCAATTAATGAGAACTGGGAGGGGCAATTTAAGCAATAAGCCCCAAGAGGCCGTGCTTTGCGCTGATTTTAGAACAGGTAAGGGAGTTGTTAGGCACGACGCGAAGCGGAGTGCCGTTAAACCCCCTTACCTGTTCTAAAATCAGCGCAAAGCACGGACTCGCGGGGCTAATTGCTTTTCTAAACCTGTTACTACACATATTTGATATGGTTTCATAAATAAAGACAATTCAATTTAAGAAACAATAGTTTAATGATAAACCGTCATTCTTCCGCCACTAAAAATTATAGTTCCTAAATAAATCGTTGCCACGCAACCCTTGAAGCAACGCAACAGCCAGATGGAACACTGGGTATGAAATGCGCTATATGAATGCCTTGCCATTCGCTGCGCAGTAATATGGAATGTAATCAGGTCAAATTGTAAGGTAATGCTGGATTTTACAACGGCTTTTAGCCAATCACAATCAAGGATTTGAACAATCGGGTTTAGAAACATATATATTTATGACTGAAGACTTTTAAATTGCATAATGACAATAATAAACAATCATAAAAAGTGAGAAAACGCTGTTTTGTCATTTAAAAACTGCGGTTCCCCTCCACTACACCCCTAGCTATGAAGCGCATGCTTTGAAACCAAAATGAGAGCTGACTGGACGTTTGTTTAGCTTTAGGTAGGCCTTTTTACTTACAACTTTAGCTGACAGGAACATTGAAGTTTTGTGATGACATAGAGGGTTGTCATCTCGCAGAGCGAGATTTACAGAACTAGCCTTCCTTGCACCTATCCTGTATTAGTGGAAGCGCAATGATGTAAGCGCTGCTAGACCTAAGAGTACTCTTAGTGGTAAGATCAATTGCTTTGCGAATACAGACCCTGAAGTTACAACTGCAAACCACAAAATGCTGTACTGTCAGTGCTGATTTACAACTACTTCTACTTACAACTTGTGTTTTGCTTTTATAGCAAATCAAAAAATTGCCCTATAGTGTGTGTGTGTGTGTGTGTGTGTGTGTGTGTTTGTGTGTGTGTGTGTATGTGTGTGTGTGTGTGAGACACAGAGAGGGAGAGGGAGTGTGAGAGTGACTGTGTGTGTAAATACCCAAGTTTACTCTGCTGGGTCTGGAACTGTTGATGCAGGTCCCTCAGTTCATTCTTCAGGAAAGCCACAGTCTGTATAAACACACACACACACCCATTTATTTAATTACAATATTGATTCTCTCCCTCATTCATTCACACACACACACACACACACACACACACAGCTGAAATCACACACAAAACAAACAATTATACCTTAAACTAACATGACACGTATGTTACTATTACAGATAGATATATCAAATTCATAATAAAACATTCTAGCTGACACAAACCCAAAAAGCAGTAATACTAAAATTAGATGCACAACAAATGTAAATCAATTCATAACTGTTATAAAATGCAGTTTTCTGGATGTTGTTGTTGATATTCTGTCTCTCACTGTTAAAATAGACCTACCATTACAATTATAGCTCACACATTTCTTTGCAAGTGGGCAAACTTGCGAAATTAGCAGGGGTTCAAATACTTAATTTCCCCACTGCATATCGGTGTGTTATTGTGTGTGTGTGTGTGTGTGTGTGTGTGTGTGTGTGTGTGTGTGTGTGTGTGTGTGTGTTAGTGAAAGAGAGTCCTCAACACACACACACACACTCACAAGCACTTTGGTCAGCGTGAGCTGTTTTTAAATGTGCTATATAAATACTTGACTTGACTTGACTTGACATGACTTGACTTGACTTGACTTACACTCAAACCCACTTTGTTGTGAGCTGTCTCACTTCGTTGTCTTTTTCCTAACAAACACACACTTGGTTGTCCTGTATGAGTGAGCTGTCTTTTCCGGAAGTGTATGTGAGTACACACACACACATACACACACACCTGGTTGGCTTGTGTAAGTGAGTTGGCTTTTTCGTCCAAGTGTTTCCGTAGTTCATCAATCTTCAGCTTCAGCTGTCGGTTTGACTCCGCCTGCTCTGTCAGGCTCCGCCCAGTCTCTGCCCCCCTCTCCTCCAGACGACCAATCAACACATAGAGCTCCTGGTTACGACCAACTTCATGCTATTAAAATACCACAACAAACATGGTAACATTAACACAATCAGGGCATGTTGACATACACTTTAACATACACATCGCACACACAAAACATGTTAGTACACAGGCCAAACAAGTTAGTATACACACGCACACAAACATGTTAGCGTACAAGCACTCATGCACACACTGATCCAATGGTACAGTCATTTTCTGACTGTTGTAGGTGTAAAACCATGTGCATGTGTCTGCCGTAGATGATGGTCTTATGGCCAGCGGTACTAAACTACTGATGACTGGTGTGACAATGCAGCTATTGCATGAGGATTAAGACAAAGGAGTTACACAGATGGTAAAAAATATGGAGAACATAAAATGTCATGCTACAGAATCATACTATTCCGCAAATGTGTGTATGTACGTGACGTGTGTGTGTGTTTCTTACCTGCAATGCTTGTGTGATGTATTGAGTGGCCTTCTCCAGGTTGATGCAGGCTTGTTTGTGGCTCATGTCCATATGCTGACCAAACTCATCCATCTACATACACACACACCCACACACCAGTACGTCAAAATACTAAAAGTTTCAGTGCTGTTCATGTGAAATTCACGAGACCTCCGCTTAAGCCAGACACGAACACTCCACAGCAGTCTCAATAGTTTATTTACCAGCATGCAAGTGAGGCTTCTGGTTGAGCTGCGGTTACACACAGGGTTTTTGGTTTCAACAGAAGACGGTCACATCACTTGCCTCTTTGTCTTGACTCTGCAAAACAGGACCACGGTATATGCATCATCAGACTTTTGCTAGCATGGGACACTCCAGAGACAGGACAGTGACAGGAAACTTCATTCATAAGAATACCCGCAATCTGTACAATACACACATATGTTCACAAAGTCCCGTCGTGGGAATAAAAGGCTACAGGAAAATGCTTCCCCATACAAGTCTTGACTGGTTTCAGCTTAGTTTGATCATTTTCATTGCCTCTCCTTCAAACAATCTACTCAAGGATGAGCCTGACTGACACCCACCTTCTCCGTGTCAACTCCTCTCCGTAGCCTTGCGCAATCGGTGTGTTGTGACGGCAAGTGCTCGAAGCTTCGTCGTCTTCCAGTTTTTGCATTTCTTTTTACTATTTAAAATCACTGTGAGCGCAGCATTTACCGAGTCCCGTCAACTTCCTCTATGATGTAAAAAATAAAGCTTTATACACAGCTGAACACAGCTTTCCTTTAGTAACTATCTTAGCGCAAGTCAGACAATAACAGTAGTCTGATTTGACAACTTTACGGGTCTTTGGTAGTTTAAAAAACTGAGCGTAATGTGGTACTGTTCTTCTCAGCGGAATTGTGAAACCTGCTTTACAGACGGACACCTTCGGAAGGTTAAGTCGAAGCCACAAACTTAGCGCCCTCTTGCGTGCAGGATGATAATTCAGAAATACTTTCTGAAGCGTGTGTGTGAACAGTATTGCTTCGGTTTAAGCAATTTACCATTACGTTTCGTACATTTCAACAATCAATCAACCCAATATATGTACACGTGTCTTTAACAAAGACATTTACATGCAATGGCTATGAGTTTAAAGGTAATTTCTTACAATGCAATAAAAAGTGATTATTAGATTTAAAACGTTAAAATGTATTACAAAAGTACCTGCCTCAGAAAGTGAGCGAGTGTGTTTGAGATAGAGGCTAAAAATGCTTGGGTACCATCCCCAGAAAGGGAAACACAATACTGATTAATGCAAGTTATATGTGTCTACCTGCTACAGGTGTGTGTGTGTGTTTGTGCCATATTCATTTCATTTTATTCTTTTGGCTAGATTTGTATTGTTACTTTTTGTGTGTCTGTGTTGGGTGAGAGAATCCCAATGCTAAATCAATAGCTTCCATAGGTGTGTGGTGTGTGTGTGTGTATTCCAAATTCTGAATAGGCTCCTGGTGTAAAGCAAGAGATCTGGGTTCAGAGTCTCAGACCATGTATCACAAATATTCATAAAACTATACACAAATCAATAAACATACACAATTTATTTAACTTAATTCCCATATACAACTGGAGAGACAACGCACTGGCATGATGTTTCCAGTGCCTCCTATATACATGGATTTATATTGTAGCAAAGAATGGGGTCAATACTTCCCTTTGACACTTGGCACAATTTACAGGTGAAGGGTGGACACAGAGGTGGATACATGAGGAAGCTACATGAGGCAAAACGCAACACACAACAGACTCATAATCACCAACAGAATTATACACACTGACCTTAATGTAAGAGGGGAACACGAACATTACACATAGAATTACACATTCCACCCTACAGCTACTAAACTCTCGGAATTATGGGTGAACTCATCATACTGGAATCACAATCATATAAGTACACACCCCAGCACACTATAATATATACACACACATAAGCTCACATACCCATGCACACAACAATACACACACATAAAAATACACACCCCTGCAGACTTCAATATAAACACTCACATAAGAACACACACTCCTGCACACTACAATATATACACACACATAAGATCACACACCCCTGCACACTACACTACAATATATACACACACATAAAAACACACACCCCTGCACAATACAATATATACACTCACATAAAAACACACACCCCTGCACACTACGATATAAACACACACATAAGAACACACACCCTCCGATGGCGCCCTACCCACAGTTCAGTGCTGCAGAGAACACAGGTGAGTGGTTCTGCCCCTTTCTTACATGCACGCCCTGACACACCTGAAGGCTTTGTTTGATGACGCAGGACGCGCCACACTGGCAACAGTCATGACGCTTCTCCTCTGGTAGCCTAGTGCCTGAGAGTCCCCTCCAGATGACCGAGCGATACAGCCTCTCCGCCGGATGGATCTCTGATAGCTGACCTGGGGTGCCCTTCAGTCCACAGCGTGAGAGACACACTTCCGCCACTCGGGGCAGGCGTGCAGATTCTGTCCAGTGTGTTTATGCTAGTGCTTTTTACAGACATTCAAGAGTAAACAAACCCTTTGCCACACTAGGTGCAGTGACACGGCCTCTCTCCTGTATGACCACGTAGACGTGGATTGAGAAGATCCTCTGTGGTAGAACTCTTGCCACACTGGGAGCAACAGTAAGGACTATATCCTGTGTGCATGGATGGGCTTTCATATGGGTTTTCTGAATGAAACTTACCATACTAGGTGCAGGTGTACAGCTTTTCTCATTGAGGAGTGCCCTGATGTTTTTCAGATCTTCATGGAGAGTAATACTCTTGCCTCAGCAGATGCAGAACTACTGCCTCTCTCTTGTGTGAATGTGCAGGTGTGCTTTGAGAGTCCTCTCAAGAAGGAAGCTCTTGTCGCACTGAGTGCAGTGATAGGGCCTTTCTCCTGTGTGATTGCGCAGGTGTGATTTGAGATTTCCCGGTTGATTGAAGCTCTTGCCACACTGAGTGCAGACATAAGGCTTCTCTTCTGTATGAATCCGCAGGTGAGTTTTGAGATTCCCCACTTGAGTAAAACTCCTGCCACAATAAGTGCACTGGTACGGCCTGTCTCCTGTGTGAATACGCTGGTGTGTTTTAAGATTTCCCTCTCGACTGAAGCTTTTGCCACACTGAGTGCAGGGATATGGCCTCTCTCCTGAGTGAACGCGCTGGTGTGTTTTGAAATTTCCCGACTCAATAAAAGTCCGGTCACACTCCGTGCAGTGGTACAGCTTCTCTCCTGTGTGAATGCGCTGATGTACTTTGAGGTTTGACATGTAAATGAAACCCTTGCCACACTCGGAGCAGGAGTGTGGCCTCTTCTTTGTATGAACGTAGTGATGCCGTTTGAGCTCGGAATAGTAGTGGAAGCTTTTGCCACACACAGAACAGGGGTATTTTTTTGATTCCCCCGTCTCTGTGTGTGAGGTGGACGAGGGCACTAGGAGCCCAGAGAATGAGAGAGATGATCCTTTTCCTATTTTACACAAGAAATGACAAATGAGAAGATGGACAGCTAAGCACACACAAACCTCAACAAGATTCTTACATGAAATTATCTGCCAAAAACTGTGGTGAACTAAAGTGATATTTAGACACGGTCTCATAACCTTTTGAAATATACACAACTTTTCACACACACAATTTCACATAAACACAAAACATAGGCATGCAAAAACAAGTACATTTGTATAATTTGAGTGGCATGAATCGGTGTTCCTCTAATGTCCCTTACCGGTCTCTGGCTGTTCTCCATCTCTGCTGTTCTTGTTGTTCTCCCCTCGCTGTCCTTTAGTTCTACAGCAGTCCTCCAGCACCAATGATACCCTCCTCAACTGGACCAGAGGCTCTGGGTCTGTATGGGGCAGGTCCGTTTTGGAGCAGGGGACTGAAATTATCTTTGATTTTTCCTCCGGTCCCTAAAACTCATAGAGAAAGGGAGATTTACAAACTGCAAATACTGGCAACTGGCAAATTCAGTCAGTTTTAAATATTCCACAAATGAGATGACTTGATGTGGCTTTACAGTTGTATTAGCATTAGCATGTGTGATATGGGTTTACAGTTGAATTAGCATTAGCATGTCTAATGTGGGTTTACAGTTGTATTAGCATTAGCATGTGTGATATGGGTTTACAGTTTAATTAGCATTAGCATGTCTAATGTGGGTTTACAGTTGTATTAGCATTAGCATGTCTTATGTGGGTTTACAGTTTTATTAGCATTAGCATGTGTTATGTGGGTTTACAGTTTTATTAGCATGTCTAATGTAGGTTTACAGTTTTATTAGCATTAGCATGTCTTCTGTGGGTTAACAGTTTTATTAGCATTAGCATGCCGGGTATGGGTTTACAGTTCGTGAGCTTAATAATGATTTGTATGAGCTTTAGTTTTATAGGCATATTGTGCATCGAAAATATCATGATTTGTACTCCAAATACAGTACCTGGATGAGTTCAGTTTTTATGTCTGCAGCTGAGGAGACGGTATTTCCTGTTCTGGGATCAGTTTTCTCTACAGAAAAGAAGAGACTTATATTTACATTTATTGGCAGATGCTTTTATCTAATGGCGCTTATGCAACTAGTAGGCCTACTGATATCATCTTCTAATCATTTTTCATGGTGTATGGTCAGAAAAACACACCGGTTATTCCAGCTGTGACCAGGAGTATAAATCAACTTTTTGATCTACTAGCCATAGTGGGTAGCATATGCTCAAAGTTTACACAAACCATCAACATAATTTACAGATGATCAAGAAGACATACGTACAATGTCACACAATTGGCTAAGCAATTTAGCTTTCCATTATTTACAATGGCAATCTTGGAACAACTTCAAGGGCCAAGTGATTCTTCATAACAACCCTCCACAAAGTTTTGGAAATCAAAACAGTGTATTTCGCATTCCCGTATGGAGCAAAAACCACCAGAGAGACAAACACATGTTCAAACATGTGAATTCTTCTGTCCAATATTACACACAGACTCCTGATTTCATAAAAAAAAGGTAGAGAGAACGGGCAAGGAAGTACAAGAGATACTGAACAAAATCAGGAGAGAAGGATTTTCCACCCATAACATCAGAGTGTGTGTGTGTGTGTGTGCGTGTGTGTGTGTGTGTGTGTGTGTGTGTATATGTGTGCGTGTGTGCGTGTGTGTGTTTGTTTGCTCCTTACCTGACTGGCTGTAATCTCCATCTCCATATCCATCATCAGCTTCTTCTTCTTCCTTTTTAATCCGAGAAACTGGAGCTTGCGGCAGATTCTGAGAATCAGACCAGACCAGCGGACTCTGAAAACCAGACCGGACCAGCGGACTCTGAGAATCAGACCGGACCAGCGGACTCTGAGAATCAGACCGGACCAGCGGACTCTGAGAATCAGACCGGACCAGCGGACTCTGAGAATCAGACCGGACCAGCGGACTCTGTGAGCCATACAAGACCAGCAGATCCTGAGCGTGAGACGAGACCAGCGGACACTGGCTTTCTGACAAGACAGACAAGACCAGCAGGCTTTCAGCACTGGATGAGATCGGTGGATTTTCAGCACTGTATGAGACAGGTGGATGATGACGACTGGTTAAGACCATTGGACTCTGAGCATCAGACGAGACCATCGGAGACTGAGGATGAGAAAGGACCAGTAGACTATCAGCACTGGATGAGACGGGGGGACTGTGATGAGCGGATGAGACCACCAGGCTCTGGGTGCGAGAGGAGATCAGCTGACTGTGGCTGTGACAGAGCGGTGGTTTGGAGCAGACTATTGACTCCTCCTCTGAGCAAGGCCTCTTCTTAAGCTGGAAAACACATATCAGATGTTAGAATGTGTAAGTGTGTGTGTGTACATTTGTGTGTGTGTGTGTACATTTGTGCATGTGTGTGTCATACAAGACCAGAGGTCTAAGGGTTATACGAGACACATGTGGGTATGTGTGTGTGTGTGTGTGTGTGTGTCTCCACCTTAAACTGGCTCTCTCCACCCTGCAGCCACTCATTCACATCTTGAATTGTCCTATAAGGGCCAGAGATGTCAAGGGTCAGAGTTCAAAAGTTAAATGTGCAAAGAAGAT
>NC_137921.1:8798108-8930608 GCF_963457725.1 Sprattus sprattus | reverse complement strand
CCATCTACACGCACACACACACACACACACACACACACACACACACCAATACGTCAACATACTAAGATTGTAAGTGCTGTTCAGGTTTCTTTAAAGCAACAGCCCTCCATTAACTACAATATTTTCCCACTAAATGAGCAACTTTAGCCACATTAAACTTAAGCCACATTATAATAAAATATAAGCTACTCGCATCGTCAACAACACACAAATCGGCTGACAGTCCCCTTCTTATTGAGACAAAAAGGCTAGAGGGAAAAGCTTCTTCCTCATATAAGTGACCAACGCAGATAGTAGTGTCTCCTTCCAACAATCTACCCAAGGATCAGACTGACTGCCACCCACCTTCTCCGTGTCGAATCCCCTCCGTAGACTCGCGCCGCCGGTGTGTGTGACAGCAAGCAATCGAGTGTACAGCTTGTGTCGTTTTCCAGTTTGTAAAAGAATTTCAAGAATCTCAAATGCCAATTTTAAAAAAAGACACACTGCAAGCGCACCAAATACCGAGTCTCATCAGCCTTCCCCGTGATGGAAATATAAAGCTTTGTTTATAGCTGAATACAACTTTCCTTGGTAAATTTCTTAGCATCCTCTAAGACACTAACAACAATACTTCTTCTTACTCTTATTTACTGGCGGTTGGCATTCCAATGTGGCGCATTACCGCCACCAACTGTTTTGGTTGTGGACCATCAATGCGGACAAAGACGGTTTTAAATATAATCAAATAGATATTCTATTAATTCATAGTAATAAGATTATCGTGTCAAATAAACCTGTAGTTTATCTTTTAAGTATAACATAATATATTTCCATACTGAAGAGTTTCTGGTGAAAAACGGACATTAACTTCCTTGGGCCTGAGTGACTCTTTAACTTTTATTAAATGTTCTTTCTGTTACATGCTTCACACTTCAACCATGTTACATGTTCCAAAGTTTCTCTCCTACAGACCTGCCTAGTCTCCCGTTTTCCCCGGGTTTCTCCCGTATTTCTGACCCATTTCCCGCCCCCCTCCCGTTTTGTAATTTCTCATGGTAATCTCCCTATGAGGTTCAAACTATTTTATTAATAATCCAATCAAAATGTCAGAAGAGGACGCCAGTGTACCACCGAAGATGGTGACATAAGTTTGTAAATAAGTCTTGTTGCACAGAGGAGTTTGCATCCATATCGAACAGTCATTTAAAAGTCATGCTTTTTGCTAAGCTTGTCGTATCGATTTCAGCATAGGGTAGTAAGAATGACGTCCGTCAACATATCAGGCATCACTTTGCATCCCACATAGCAATGTAATGCTTTTCTTTTGCTATGCTGTATAGATCCATATAGGATTTCTATGAATTAATTTATGTATAGCCAGCAAAATCTGAGATTTGTTTCCAATCTCATAGTTTCTCCTCAATTCTGTAGCCTACCACTGACTCTTTGTACCCCCATTACTCACACAGACACAAATGCACACATACACACTACAACTGGCCATTGTTTTAAATGATAATGCATATCCTGAGACCTGTGCAAGGCTAACATCAACTGTTTCTGTTTTGTTCATATGAATGATTTTGTTGTAATAAAAAAAAGTCATGAATAATTCATGTTATTGCAATAGTTTTGCAAAGCTTGTCATATTGATTTCAACAAAGGGCATGGCGGTAGGAATGACGACCTTCAACAGATCAGGCATTACTTTGCATTCCACATAGCAATGCCTCAAGGAGTTTCACTATGGTTAAAAAAAATGTTACAGAGAATAGAACAAGTTTGAACAACAGCACTTTGTGCGTTCTCTTGTCTTGCAGCCTCCTTCAAAGTGCACCCCATCTAAAAAAGACAGGTAGGGCAGCCAAGTCAGCCAGGCGCGTCGCACCCGTGGGGGATGTGGGTGTTTTAACACCCACACTTTTCCCGGTGAGAGGGTTCAACACCCACACTTTTTCTGCAGTTTTTCCACAGTTTTGCACACTCTCAAGTGTCATGTATTGAGCGTGAGAGTCACTAATTTTGGTCTTTAATCACGCACTCCCGCCACACATCGTATTTCTCACGCTGAAAAAAAACCTCAGGAATCAAGCACGTCTCCCCGAATCTGGTGCCACTTATCAGCCAATCCAAAAAAACAAATGGGCTAAACAATAGCCAATCAGAAAAAGCGTATCTGTTGTATCTGGGTAAGATTTTAACCAGCAACCAATGAAAATAAAGCATCCTGGCATTGCGCGCGACTGATCTTCTGAAAATTTCGTTCACCTGAGGAAACCACTGGAGCTCTGAGCATCTGTCTTCTACAAGGAGTAAGTCGTCTCCTGTTTTAATGTTACGACAAATTCACAATGGTTTGATACAAGCAATGACAACTTGACTGCAGTTGGATAATTTTCTAAGATAATTAGCATCAGCTTTTAATGAGTGTTTGTAGCCAACACAGTTTTAGGCGACAGCCTGCCTTTTCAGTAGCCTATAGCTTTGACTCCGAACTTCGTTAATAGGCTATAATAAATTCGATTAGGCCTATTAAAAATATATATATAGCCTATAATTCGAACGAATATTAGGCAGACCTTAATATTCAATGATTATTATTTTGAAAATGTGTTTGCTTGAGCATTACATTCAGATTCCGAGGCTTCTTCACGCCTGGTGAAGTTGTGAATCGCGAACTCATTAGGCATACTAGCATGTTATAAATATCCTGGCCATGGATGCATTAATCATAGCATCTGTCTTTCAATGATGTCAGTATCACTCATTTAAATGGGATGCTTTTTATATCTTGTATGTTATACATGTTGTACACCTCTGTCATTGTATCCATCGTTTCTATTGTTAACAAGAATGGGAGCATTCAGAGAATGCAAACCTCTGCCTTGTGAACTTGACCTTTGACCTTGACATCTGAAAATCTAATCAATTATTGCCATTATATTAACCAATCTCCCCACAAAGTTTGATGGAAATCGGTCCATGCGTTTCTGCGTAATCCTGCTGACAAACAAACAGACAAACAAACAAACATACAGGGGCGAAAACACAACCTCGTTGGCGGAGGTAATAAACAAATCACATCCATCCCCCTCACTTTTGAAAAGCTTGCTACGCCCCTGAAGTCAGCCATCCACATATTCAATACTACAAAACAGTAATTTGTAACTGCTATTCTGCACAGATTCATAGGCCACCTTCCAGGCAGTGTCCTCAGGGGGTGCACCGACTAGCTTGCGGAGATATTCACCTCCATATTCAACCTTCAAGCAGGCCACCGTCATCCCCATACCTAAGAAACCATCCATCACCTGCTTGAATGACTAATGCCCTGTAGCTCTGACCTCGGTGGCTCAGGTGCTTGCAGTGCTTGCACTTGTGCCTCACAGCAAGAAGGTCATGGTTTTGATTCACGCATGGGGCGCTGTTGGCTCTGGGGGGCAGACCTTCAGTGCTCAGGTGGGCTATCTCCCGGGCCTTTCTGTGTGGAGGTTGCATGTTGTCCCCGTGTTCACAAGGGGTTTCCTCCACTAAGAGCCCCAACAGAAAAAACATGCACAATAACAGAACACATGTCTATCCCTGACCAAAGATGGACAGTTCACTTCACCTGGTCCCCGGGTGCTACAGGCTGCCCACTGCTCCAGGGGGGTCCTTGAGGCCTGTGTGTGTGTCCTGTGTCACCTCCATATATGCATATGTGTGTTCCAGGGTGTCGTGTGTGCCATTAAAAAAAAACCTGACAAAGGTCTTAATTATTATGAAGTGCTTCGAGCAGCTGGTCAGAACCCCCATCTGCTCTACTCCTCCGAACACCCTGGACCCCTTTCAGTTCGCATACAGCCCAAACAAATCAACAGATGATGCCATTGCCCTAACAACACACACCTGGAAAAGGGCAACACATATGTGAGGACGCTGTTCGTGGATTACAGCTCAGCATTCAACACTATTGTGCCTGCCAAGCTCGCTGGACGTCCTGACGATTTTGTTGTAATAAAAAAAAGTATATATGTTATATGTAAATAATATGTAATTGCAATAGTTTGTTGTAAGAGTTTCCTACCACATAATTAGCATTCTATTGTTAATTGTTTCCCTATTAAATTTAGATTATGATTTAGAAAGGCATATGTACGCAGAGAGGGTTTTCCTGAATGATGATTTTATTATATAACATCAAGGTCGTTATCAAACCGGCTACTGACACATAATCACTGTGGCTTGACACAGAACCGCAGGCACAAACAGGCTCAACCAACAACAAGAAACAGGTTATCTTAACCAGGTGTCCCCGCCCCCCGGTTCCTCTGTCAGAACCCTGCAGCGCATAGCAACCCGCACATGAGCTGCCGCGGCTGACAGAGAGCAAGTGCACAGACACACAGACAACACAATGAACATGAACAGCACTAAATGCAGAGTCTCATCAACCTGCCCCATAATGGAAAGATAAAGCGTTGTTCATTGCTGAATACAACTTTCCTTCCTAAATATTTTAGCCCAAGACACTAAGAACAATACTTCTTCTTCTTCTTCTAATTTATTGGTGGTTGGCATTCCAATTAGGTGCATTACCGCCACCAAATGTTTTGGGTGAGGAGGACCATCAATGCAGACAAAGACGTTCTAAATATAATAAAATATATTAAAGTGGTATTATGTAGGAATTGTACTTCAGGGTTAGGGTTAGGATAAGCAGTTTTACCTTAAAATAACAGCTTGCAAATAAATGGGGCGCTACAATGACGTTTAATATGGAGAATCGCCTCCGTGTCATTGCCATACCAGGGTCCGTAGGCATGTTACTGGGTTATGTAGGTTTGCCTGAAGCCGCCCGGTTACTACTGTCTGCCGAACTAGTAAATAGCTTATTTGCCGCCTTGCTTTGTCTTGTGTTGCACACTTGTAGTCTGATATACTGAACCATAGTGCACCTGGAAGAATGACATACAAAGAGTCTTTCGGTGGAAATATTGGAGATGAGATACTTCTAAGTATTTCTGACAAGACCCTTCAAAGAGTGCACCGATGGTCCAAAGAGTGGACGGTTATACAGGAAAAGTACTGGAGGTCGATATTCATCGATGTTTATAAGCCTTTCTGCCTTACAGCACTTCAGAAACTTCTTCACATCAACAGGAAACATGTAATGAGAAAAGGTAATGTGATATGTGCATGTCATGAAATGTATACCTTGATGTTGATAAACATTTTGACTTTAAAATTGAATATTACAACACGGGATATTTGTGATATTATAAACATATGATGTCTTTTTCAGTCAAACCCAGAGTCAGGCTGTTCCAGAAGGCCCTCCCAGACTCTGGTGGGGCGAAATTGACTTGACTGGCCACTGGGTTTTACCCCCGTCACATCAACCTGACCCTGCTCAGAGATGGACAGCCTTTGGATAGCCACCAGATCACTGGAGGGGAGCTGCTACCTAATGGAGATGGAACCTACCAGATGAGGAAGAGCCTGGAGGTCAGCACAGAGGAACTAAGAGAGAACCACCAGTACACGTGTAGCGCTGAGCATCTTAGCCTGGACAACAATTTGGACATTTTAGACATAGGTAATGATTGGGGGGGGGGGGGTGCTTGGCCCTCTGAAGCCCCTTGAGGCAATGTTACTGTTTTCACGCTATATAAATTCAATTGAAACTCTGTGCTTCTGTGCTCCAAGATTATGAACCTTATCCAGGCCGGCAACATGTTGTGGCAGTGATGGGGATGACACTGGTTTGTCTAACTGTATTCATGATTGCCCTCGTCTTCTGCAGGACAAGATGCATGGGTAAGTTAAGATATGCAGTTTGAGACATGAACAAGGAACAACTTCCCAACATTCCTGGTTTTGTTCTGCTTTGAGATTGTATTGGTTTAGTTATTTGTCATGCATTTGTTCACAATTTTAAGGACTGGAGAAAATATAAACTAAACCGTTAAACTTAACTATCTTTATGATCTGGTAGCCAACAACAGACGCTTGAGGATTCACCAGGGAATGAAGAATTGCCTGGATGAAGGAGTACAGGACCCCAGTGGTGGGTACAATGTGTTAAGAGCTAGCCCAAGTCACTCGGTTCAAGTCCAGTGGAGTACCCCTGCTACAGCGGAAGGAGGACTTGACACCACCTGCACAGAATGGTGGGCATCTTGCTGCTGGTGAACAGCAAGGAGGAACCAAGCAGACTAAGAAGGAAACATGTAGTGGGTAGAAACCAAAGGTTAGATGGCCAGGGGACTATGAGGTCAAGAAATGGAATTGCATCAAATTTTTATTTAAAAGGAATTTGGGAAGGATTCAAGGGTACATTCAAAATGTATAAATTGAATCTTATGGGTGAGGTCATCTATAATTATGGGATGTAAAGATATGGAGTCAGAAAGGACAAAAAGCAGAGACCTCCGTGTGATATTTCTGGGCTATAACTTCAAAGCTGTAATTGTGCCCTTGCCATGGCTATAACTTTAAAGCTGTAATTGTGCCCTTGGCCCAGTGCTAATATTGAACATAGATAACAACAGCATTAAGGGGTTTGTGTAGGGGTTTAAGATAAAAGTGTCTGCTGAGAGAATAAGTGTAAATGAAAAGTCACACAAGCACAAGTGGGCGTTGTTAAGTTAGTTATTGACTCAAGGCTGTGCCAGTTTGTTGTTGCCTTGAACAAATACCACACAGATATTTCCCTGTGACCTTCTTGCCGGGTAACCTGAAATTGCCCCGCTTGAGATAACATTGCTATTTGAGAGTCATAAATAAGGCAGTTAGGAAATAGCTTGGGATGCCACATTGTCTTAGCACCTTAGCATTGTATTGAAAACAGAGTTTCCAATGACCAGCCTGGCTGGGGAGTAGAAAAGTGACTAAGACCCGCCTGGAGATGACCTTGTGACAGTCTAAGGAGCCACTAGTCAAGAACACTGCTCCGGTGTCATTGGGAAGGTACAGAGTGGAAGAGCAGTTTTTGGGCTGGGTGACAGTTGGAAAGCGTGGGGTAGGGCTACATTGCTACGAGAGGGCTACGTTTTGGCCTGGGTGACAGTTGGGCTACATTGTTGGAGAGGAGGCAGATGGTAACCAGCTTTGCAAGAAGAGTAAACTAGAGGAGCAGCAGCAGCTTCTCAAGCAAAGCGAGTGCAATGGATGATCTGGCCTGGTGTTCAGATGAGGAATATCAGATGGAGAGAACTTTGGGCTATGGATGCTAACCGCATTAAATCCATTGTTGGAGCCACTTATGAGGTCACACTGATAAATAAATGGGCCTGCTTGAAAATCGTGTCATCTCATGTTTATCCTGTAGAGGGAAGCATTTCGTAAAAAAATAGAGCTTCCCCACACCATAAGGTCACACTAATACAGTTTTTTACAATTGCTAAAACACATTCTTGAATCAGTCACTCATTTTCTCTAAACTCTAAACACAAAACCTCATCTTCAAGCACTATTTGCAAAACCTCTGAATCCTCTTGCAAAAAGAAACTTTCGCCTCAAAACAGTTTTACCTGTGCTCAAAATCAAACACTGCTGTCAAATCATAAACAAAGTGTTCAAAATTATATACACTTTCAAGCAGTCAGTAAACAATCGGCAAAAAATAGAAAACACACTGTTCAAAACATATAGTTCTCAGGGAGAAGTACATTTTTTTTTACCTCAAAACAAATTTCATATTTATCTATCATTGACTTTTGATGAATGAAAACATGTTATCTCATAGTAGCTATACAAATGTATCAGAAATGACTTTGCTTTGCTATAATTTGTGTTGGTTCTTTCTCCTTCTTGTACCCCTATAGTACTGTACCCTGCATCTCACTACTCACAACTCACTCTTGTTCTTTGTTGATGTGAACCTGCAACCATTCACAATCCATTGAGCAATCAGTACTGTTACTGTACCAAATGGAAAGCACAATGTTCAGGGCCATACAATTTGTTTACGTTTTGTCCTTATACAGCCTACAATGCACTGTAGGCCTACTACAGTATACACTACCACAGTAAAAGGGACACAAATCAAAGGAGTCAACGTGGTGTTTACTTGTCCTCCTCCCCTCACATTGTTTCTTCTATTCATTCTCAGACTTTCTCCTTACCACCTTCAACAACCTGTTTGCTCCCTAAACTGGCCCTCTGAAGCCCCTTGAGACAATGTTACTGTTTTGGCGCTATATAAATACAATTGAAACTCTGTGCTTCTGTGCTCCAAGATTATGAACCTTATCCAGGCCAGAAACATGTTGTTGCAGTGATGGTGATGACACTGGTTTGTCTAACTGTATTCATGATTGCCCTCGTCTTCTGCAGGACAAGATGCATGGGTAAGTTGAGATATGCAGTTTGAGACGGACAGAGACATGAACAAGGAACAACTTCCCAACATTCCTGGTTTTGTTCTGCTTTGAGATTGTATTGGTTTAGTTATTTGTCATGCATTCGTTCACAATTTTAAGGACTGGGGAAAATATAAACTAAACCGTTAAACTTAACTATCTTTATGATCTGGTAGCCAACAACAGACGCTTGAGGATTCACCAGGGAATGAAGAATTGCCTGGATGAAGGAGTACAGGACCCCAGTGGTGGGTACAATGTGTTAAGAGCTAGCCCAAGTCACTCGGTTCAAGTCCAGCGGCGTACCCCTGCTACAGCGGAAGGAGGACTTGACACCACCTGCACAGAATGGTGGGCATCTTGCTGCTGGTGAACAGCAAGGAGGAACCAAGCAGACTAAGAAGGAAACATGTAATGGGTAGAAACCAAATAGCAATACTGATCAACAAAATGATGGTACAGAGTGGAAGAGCAGGGCTTGGGCTGGGTGACAGTCGGAAAGCATGGGGTAGGGCTACATTGCTACGAGAGGGCTACGTTTTGGGCTGGGTGACAGTTGGAAAGCATGGGGTAGGGCTACATTGCTGGAGAGGAGGCAGATGGTAACCAGCAAGAAGAGTAAACTAGATGAGCAGTAGCGGCTTCTCAAGCAAAGCAAGGGCAATTGATGATCTGGCCTGGTGTTGAGACGAGGAATATCAGATGGAGAGAACTTTGGGTTATGGATGCCTACCGCATTAAATTCATTGTTGGAGCCAAGTGATGAGAAAAGGGAGAATGAAGAGGAAGAAGAAAAAGGAGAAGAGGAGACAAGTCTATTCAAAAATTGAGTTTGCTGAGCTGGTACAGAGAGGAGCATGGGAGTCTCAATCATGCCATGCCATCCTCAGCAAGACTGCACACATCCATGGGTTACTGTAATGTTGGAAGGGAAGAACTAGAACACACATTTCTCTCCCTTGCTTAGACACACTGACCGGGAGGGACCCTGACAAACAGTCCAAATGTTCCGTCCTGTCGGAAAGGATGTGACTTGTTAGCTGAAGCGAACAGACATGTTTATATTACAGGTAATCCCAGCTTGTAATAGTGAGTTTAAACATAGTCTTCTAGGCTACTGTTAACCAGCCATCGCTCAGAGAGCCAGACAGAGATTCTCGCCTCAGGTAGCTGTGACCTTTGAATGGAGAGAGAAGCTCAGTGAAGCTCAGAATCAGGCGCAATGAAACATGAGAATACAGGTTATGAGCCAGGAGAGAAAGAGAAAGGGGAAAGAGAATCTGTTGTCTTTTTACGCTATAGGTTTCATTATCAAGTTGATCTCCTTTTATTGTAGCCTTTATGGTTGATGAATACCTTCTTTATGTCATGACAGAGATTGTTTAAAAGTTTTCTTTTACCAAATGCCCACTGTGGCTACCAGAAACGTCTCATGCTGTCATGCTGGAAAAAAAGTGAGCCTCATATATTTGGATTAGCCTTTTCCAATATCAAAGTGGCCTTTGTAAAAAAAAGAAATGTCCACTAAAGTGTCTATACATCCCTAAAAAGGAATCGTCAACAATAGCTTACTTGAAGAATCAGGACAGGTCCAATGATAAGAAACGGATAATGTGCTTTTCCAGGACCATACTACGACTGTAAAACTATATTACTCCTATGTGCAGCCAGACTACAACATTAAGCAGTCTAGTCCAATTTCCTGACATTTTTAACTCTGAAGGATGAAATTATAAGGCCAATAAAATGGGGGAGGGTCATTTACGGGCAGTTTTGGATACATATCGACCGAAGTAGCTATATAACAATAATACAATAGCAATATTGATCAACAAAATTATTTCAATTTAACTTCTATGGTATTTCTTATTATTGATCAGCAAAAATGTTTCAATTTAACTTTGATTGTATTTCTTTGTATGGTGTCATTCCCTGGATGTAGGCTAACGTGTGATATGAATAAACAGGCGACAAAGCAAGTGAAGAATGTTGCCGTCTAAATGTCCAGGGTGCTTCAGAGTGCTTCATGAGCAGTCCATGGTTCTAATCTGTTAAATCACAGCTTGTGTGAACAATGTAAGAATGGTCTGTTCTATAAACTTCTTAAAATATGTCCATTACAATGGGTAAACTAAAAATTCCGATACTTATTGGTATTGGACAGATAAGTAGCATGAAATATTTTAAACAGGAAGTTGTTGCAAGAAGGGCGCTATGTGGGAACCAGATTCCCATTATACACATTTGGGGCCGTATTCACAAAGCCTTTTATCTTACCACTAGGAGTGCTCCTAACTCGCGCTAAAACCTTTTACGTAGGAGTAATTTCTTAAAAGTGATTCACAACGGCTCTGAGACCTACTCATACTAAGGATAATACCAACTCCTAAGCTTAAGATAAAAACTCCGTTGCTATGGATGACGTCGCTTCTCATGCACGAGTTTAGAAGGGGTGAGGACGGTGATTGGTTGTTGACAGGCTCTCTCATTAAAAACTCATTCGTGACGTCTCTCTAACAATCCCACTATATCGACTGAAAATAAGAGAATAACCTAGGCTTCAAATTAAGTCATATTAAATAGTTATGGACAGTGCAGTTAGCAGAATGCACACGCATGATGACAAGTTTGTGCATCCAACGGGAATGACACTTAGCACGTTAAGAGAAATATAAAGCGATCAATATAAAATATGGCAATTGCATGTAATCAAGGCAGTAATAATTAAAGCACCCAGCAAACTGTTAGGATATTATATTTCCAGCCCTTGGCCACTTCAAATATCAGCACATACGGCCCTTCAAGCCCTCCAATCTTAATTGATCAAAGCGAAACGAACGTGAACCGTAGCCTAGGCGAAAGCCTACTGGTCCCAATAGCCACTGTCACCCCAGCGGCATCCAGCTGGTAAGTTCTCAAAAACCTGCGACCGCTCTCCGTTGAAATGCACCAGTCATCGGTACATCCAGGCCACGGTGGACGAATTATTGTGATGTGTGTCCCGTCACTGGACATTCCTGCGATCGCCATGGAATTTACTTTGATATTGTGTAATAAGCGATTGTTTGGATAAACTGTTGGATGATGTGGGGTCTACAGTGCGTTGATAGTTTGATGAATTAAACGGCTGACTGATGATTCCCAGTGTCGTCAGTTGCGTTTTCCGCGAAGCCAAACAAAAATCTTTATGTTTCCAAACATTTCACTTCGGGACACATCGTTGTTTAAAGGCGTCATTGCATCCCGCGCTAATTCTACGACAATATTAATACTTTCACGGTTTAAGCAATGTCTTTTATCAATTCCAAGTCGGCTGCAGCCATCTTACGATTTTTTGTGAATAGGTCTTAGTGATTTAGGAGTCCTCATGAGGAGTTTTAAGCTGTCCTAGACTTAGGTGCTACTTTTAGGGATAAAATATTTTGTGAATTGCTCTTAGTAAAAAAAATTAGGAGTCCTACATTTAAGACTGACACGACCATTATTTTTAGGAGTTTCTCCTAAATTCGCCACTTATGACCTACTTTTAGCCCTAAGATTCTTTGTGAATACGGCCCTTGAACTATAGATGAAGTGACGCATCGTGTCAACTCATGTTTATCCTGTAGAGGGAAGCATTGCATTCAAAATAGGGCTTCCCCACACCATACGGTCACACTAATACAGTTTTTTACAATTGCTAAAACACATTCTTGAAACAGTCACTCATTTTCTCTAAACTCTAAACACAAAACCTCATCTTCAAGCACTATTTACAAAACCTCTGAATCCTCTTGCAAAATGAAACTTTCACCTCAAAACAGTTTTACCTGTGCTCAAAATCAAACACTGCTCTCAAATCATAAACAAAGTGACAAAGCAGTCAGTAAACAATACACCAAAAAATTGAAAACACATTGTTCAAAACGTATAGTTCTCAGGGAGAAGTACATTTTTTTTTTTTAAATCTCAACAAATTTCATATTTATCTATCATTGTCTTTGATGAATGAAAACATGTTCTCTCATAGTAGCTATACAAAAGTATCAGAAATTACTACTCTGCTTTGCTCTAATTTGTGTTGGTTCTTTCTCCTTCTTATACCCCTATAGTACTGTACCCTGCGTCTCACTACCCTGTAAGCAAAATTACGTCCCCTCGACGTCCTCTAATGGTCTCTCCGAACCTTCCAAAAACGTAAATGTGAATGGTTCCCTTGACAACCCTAGGACGTTTTGCACGACGATCCAAGAACGTCCCGAGGACGTTGCGGTGCCAATTGGGAAACGTTTTCTATAGGTCCTGGGGACGTGTGCTGAGAGACCAAATCAGAATGTTCCCTAAAAGTCCGATTTAAGGCTCATGCGAACGTCAAGCAGAGGACCACAGGGAAAGGTTACGGGGACGTTTTTCTGAAAGGACGTCCTGGGGATGTGTGCTGAGAGACCAAATCAGAACGTTCCCTAAAAGTCCGATTTAAGGCTCATGCGAACGTCACGCAGAGGACCACAGGTAAAGGTTACAGGGACGGTTTTAAAGGACGTCCTGGGGACGTGTGCTGAGAGACCAAATCAGAACGTTCCCTAAAAGTTCATTTTTTCCCCCTAAAAGTTCAGTTTTGAGGCTCATTCGAACGTCAAGCAGAGGACCACAGGTAAAGGTTACGGGGACGTTTTTAAAGGACCAAATTAGAACGTGCCCTAAAAGACTCGTGCGAACCTCACAGAAGGACCAAACGTAGACTTGCTACGAACGTCAAAATCTTTCTGGTAACGTCCTCTAGCGAACGTTGTGGCGGGGACCAATTGGCGACGAATGGGGACGTTGCGAATGTCCTGTTAACGTCCTGGGGACGTCCCCTGTTTGCGGGGTACTCACAACTCACTCTTGTTCTTTGTTGATATGAACCTGCAACCAGTCAAAATCTATTGAGCAGTCAGTACTGTTACTGTAGCAAATAGAAAGCACAATGTTCAGGGCCATACAACTTGTTTATTGTACATTATACAACCTACAATGCACTGTAGGCCTATTACAGTATACACTACTACAGTACTGTAAAAGGGACAAAAATCAAAGGAGTCAACATGTCATCAATGTGCTTCTTCTTGTCTTTGGGCTGGGTTAGGCCAGAGCACTTTGTCGACATCACAAGCAATATTTTCTCTCCTGAGGCAACGGGGGAAGAAGCCTCTTGTGTGCCGTAGCCAGTCCTGCTTCCCTCATTGTCAGTCCATGGACTATAACATGGTCTTTGACTGTTGCTCTAATTTCATCAGATGTTTCCACTCTTTGTCTTCTTCTTCCTCTTTGTCCTTCTCTTCCTCTTTTTTCCTCTTCCTCTTTTTTGCCTTCCTCCTTTTCGCCCACCTCACATAAGCACTCGTCCTCTCACGTTGTTTCTTCTATCCATTCTCAGACTTTCTCCTTCCCACCTTCAACAACCTGTTTGCTCTCTAAACGGTCTTATATTGGTTGTGTTACATCATTTGATACAAGTGAAATCAGTTTTGTGTGGTTGTGTTTAATCAATGACGTGTTCTCTATTTGTATTTTATTTTTGCCACTTTTGTTTACCAGTATGGATGACATGTGCAGTAGAGTGCAGAATGTGTTTTGAGATTTGCTGAAAAGTCTAAGTGAGATCTGCAAATTGTGTTTTACCATGTGAAATAGTGTAAGGTATTTACAACAGACTGCACAATTAGCTATATGAGTTCAGGCAACTGAGAACTTTGTTCAGCCAATAGGTTTTAGTGTTTTAGCAATCGTTAAAAAACTGTAATACCTGTTAGGCGAACAGTACTACATACTACAGGATGTCTACACCAGTCAATGTGTTATTCAACTAGGCTGTTGGAGGACACTGTGGGAGGACAGGTAGAATGTGAAACGGAGGCGACACACCTTTGCGAAACTACTTCTATTACCACCCAAGCTTGTTTCAAGAGGATTCTGGCCGAAAGAGAGAAGAACGAAAAAAGTTAAATAAATACAAAAATACGGATATTAGTCGAATATGAAGATGACCGGAATCATCCTTGTTCTTTATATTTTGTCTGTTTCGTACTCGATGTGCAGCCCAGACAGAGGTAAGCATATTGTGATAGCTGCCTAAAGTGAATAGAATGTGAATGTGGCTTTTAGTCTTTATAATAGAAATGTTAATCTACATACTAAAAGTTTTTTTTTTACGGGTGAGACGAAACGTAGGCCTATGTAAATAGGAATGAAATGATATTTAGATCAAATTAACAGCTACAGCATGGCAGGAGTGCAGATACCACTTGTTTCTGTGCTACGTGTTATGAAGTTACATATTCCTGTGTCTTATATCAAAAGCCTTGTGAAGTTATATATTACTGTGTCTAATATCAAAAGTGTCATAAAGTTACTTTGCATTTAGGGCTGTTGGAGCAGGAAGTTGTGTATCCACAGTCGTCATTAAATTACTGACATAAATCTGATGGTTATCATTAAGTTGTAGGGCTATAATAGAGATTGTTCAAAAGATGGAATGGCATAGAGGACTTCCAGCAATAACAAAAATATCAGATTATTAAATAAAACAAATCGATGAGGGCAGACATGGTGAATTGAAAAAGGATTTGATTTGTAAAGCCGTCTTGTGCACTGCCATTTTAACACTTGAAAACAACAAAAAGGCAAATCAAATGAGGTTTATCATTTAAATGTCCTTTTGGATACTGACTGATCTAGCCCCATAGTTCAGTTAGAGATAGTTTTATGTAAGTTGTGTATTTCTTGTGATTACAGCTCAGAAAGTGGGTTTGTTTTCGTTTACCATGAAAATACAATATAAAAATGATCTGTTTCCAATGCTAAGGGTGGTCAGAGAAGTAGTATGCAATCCTTTAAACACCCTGTCTCAAATTAATTGAATGTGAATATGGCTTTTAGTTTTTATAATAGAGATGTATATCTAGATCCCAAAGAATGACAACTATTCTTTTTTAAAGGCTCCGATAGGCTTTTATATGTGTAGCAAGGTGGGTTTTTTTTAGCCTGGTGACACCAGCCTACGTATTTCCGCCTGAATTGATTTCAAGCTCATACTCAGTCTGGCCCAACCCCATTGACAATCGTCTCCAGAACTCAAAATTTTGCAGGACCAATCAGCGAACAGTTCAGAGCTGTGACGCAAAACTCGCCTTGGAGGAAAAGACACGAAAAGCTATCGGAAAAGTTGTCTCAACTCTCGAGAACATCAGAAAATTAAAAGGAGAACAAGAGTATTTTCTTGTAAGTTTTATGATTGGAAAGGACGTCGTAGCTCTTCTCCCAACTGGCTTTGGGAAGAGTTTAATCTACCGAATGCTTACTAAACGTTGCTGATTGGTTAAGGGAACTCCAATGATTTTAAACCTCAAGATAAGCACCCGCCCATCTCGGAAACCAAAATGCATTGGGTTGGCCCAGACTGAAAGGCGGAATGAAATGGAGTCACAGGCTGGTAATGGCCAGGCTAGGTTTTTTTAACCTGTGAGACAAAACGCATGATATGTAAATATGAATGAAAGAAAGTACGTCTAAGAGTTAAAGTATTAAGAAACATGACCTTTAAATCAAACATCCAGAACGAACTGGCAGCAGTGCAAATACCACACTCTTTATATTTTCAGGCACTTTTACATCTTAAAAAAATAAACTTTTGTAGGACAAGCTATTCAAATATATATGAAGAGTAGATTGACAATTTCAATCTACTCTTTGTACCACTGACATTTAGGATTAATTCGTAAATATTAATCGAGTAAATATGACCAGTTTTATCACCACACTGTTTTGTCAGCTTTAGGTGCAGATGAAGTGTAAGGACTTGGCAGGTTTATTATTACACTCTTTTATTCTGACAGGTTCCCATTCATTGCTCTTCTTCTCCACGTACATCAAAGGGGACACTCCTTTTCCCGAGTTCAGTGCAGTGCTGATGCTGGATGATATTCCACTTGCTTACTATTCCTCAAATGAACAAAAACTTCTCCCAAGAGGACCTATGAATGAAGAGGACATTTCCCATCCCACTGCCCAGAAAAATGGCATTTTTGTGTTAACCATAACGCACAACGATATCAGAAATAAAGTAGATAGACGTATTCATAAATACAATAACACACATGGTAAGCACTGACTGTCTGAAGAGTTCCAGAGGTTTGTGATATTGTGCTTGTGTTCTTAGATGTGTTGATGATTATACACTGTATGTTGTGTTTCCTTATTTACCTTCTCTTAGGAATTCCCTCCCACCAGTGTATATTTGGTTGTGATTCATTGGACAATGGTGCACCTGGGAGGCTGATAATTAAAGAGTCTTTCGATGGAGACATGGGGAATGAGGCACTTATAAGGATTTCTGACAAAACCCTTCAATCAGGGTTTCGATGGCCCGGAGACTGGAATATTCTTACGGCAAATTACTGGGGATCGTTAATCGCCAATGTCTTTGAGCCTTTGTGCATTGAAGCACTTCAGACACTTCTTAAGTTCAACAGAAAACATGTAATGAGAAAAGGTAATGTGTTATGTGCATCTCATAAAATGATATGTTGATGTTGATAAACATTATGACTTTAAAATTGAATGTAACAACACTATGATAAATAACACATGACACAAATTCATGATTTGTGATGAATAAATATTATAAATAAATATTATGTCTTTCTCAGTCAAACCCAGAGTCAGGCTGTTCCAGAAGGCCCTCCCAGACTCTGGTTGGGTGAAAGTGACTTGTCTGGCCACTGGGTTTTACCCCCGTCACATCAACCTGACCCTGCTCAGAGATGGACAGCCTTTGGATAGCCAACAGATCACTGGAGGGGAACTGCTTCCTAACGGAGATGGAACCTACCAGATGAGGAAGAGCCTGGAGGTCAGCTCAGAGGAACTAAGAGAGAACCACCAGTACACTTGTAAGGCTGAGCATCTCAGCCTGGACAACAAGTTGGACATACCTTTAGGTAAGGATTCTCAACTGGATCCAGTTGCATCATTAGTTGTGAGTTGTCACCAGATCTAGATTGTCCCCACACCATGTAAATTGGTTCAGGTCTGTTCTATTAGCTTGGTTGGTCTACTCCAGTAGATGTATTTGGGGGGGGGGGGGGGGGGGGATATTTGGTGCTATATAAACACAATTGTATGGAATATTAGCACATGTCTGACCCTTTGTGATTCTGTGCTCCTAGATTATGAACCTCGTCCAGGCCGGAAACATGTTGTGGTAGTGGTGGTGATAGCACTGGTTTGTCTGACTGTAGTCATCATCGTCATCGTCTTCTGCAGGAAAAGATGCATGGGTAAGTTGAGATATTATTTATGGTTGCACAACAGTTTGACAGACAGAGACATTAACAATGGACAATGAACAAGGAACAAGGAATGAGGAACAATTTAGCATAATAGACTTGTTTCCCAGCATTCCTGCTCATGGTTTTGTTCCGTTTTGAGGTTTTACGTCTGAGGTTGAGGTATTTGTCATGCATTTGTCCACAATTTTAAGGATTGGAGAAATATAATCCCATATAAACTATACCATTAATCTTAATTACCTTTATGATCTGATAGCCAATAACAGACGCTTGAGGAGCGGAGGAGTACAGAGGCAGGTTGAGCACCAAAGACCACAGGATATTAGTACCCCTGCTACAGCGGAAGGAGGACCCAGCACACCTGCACAGAATGGTGGGCATCATGCAGCTGGCACACACAAGACCAGTGGAGACAGGAGTTAGAGGCTTTGTAGCTAAATCAACCACAACACTTCTGTTGGATTTTGGTTTTTGAGGACGGTCTCTCAAAGGAGCTTTAATGGAGTTGTCTGAGGCTGCTGAAAAAGTGAGCCTGTTGTTATAGCGCACAGACTACTTGGAATCATGAATTAACCTGAACTATAACTGAGATATGTGAAACTTTCTGAGGTGTATCTTGAGATGGGTCTGTTGTTGTCTCTGGTAGTGGCATGTGTTCTAACCCGTCATGAGTAGGCCTAAGGTGAGGGGGTGGGTGACGCCACTGTAGAGCCCACTGGAGGTGTTGTGGGCCTTATACAACAAAACACTGATAAAGGAAATGTGGGCAGTTGTCATAGTGATTAGCTTGGTTGCTGGCTGTGAGTACTCGCATGTGACAGTGAGAATGAGGGTCACTGTGGGGAGTCCCAAACCAATAGCACAACATCTTTTCCAGTGTAAACAAACTCAGGTAAAGAATCTGACTTTAGTTCTGGTTTGTGTGTGTATAACATACAGAGATGGGCAGTATTTCAATTACTTGTATTTGAAATACTAGTTAATTTGCTTTTGAGTATTTTGTAATTTGTATTTGATAGGGCCGATAAAAAATCGAATGTAATTTGTAACAAAATACTTTAGAGTGGAGTAATTTTGTATTTAAAATACTCAAATTACTTTCTCCAGTGTTTAGGCAGAAGGAGATTTTTTTTCTGCCACGAGACCATCTGATCTGCCTCTGAATGTCATTGTCGAATCAGTCAATTTGCCAAAAGGGTTGCTTCTTATGGCCCACCCCTTTTTGGGGCGAAAAGGAAATCACCCCAGATCTCTCTCATTGACTCTCATGTTAAATCAATTTTTTTCACAAAACAGGGTTGTGGTCGAAAACTTAGAAAGCTGTCTTGATCCTTGTCAATTTATCTTCATTAGTACACCGACTTAAAGGAGGTTCTTAAAGGAGGTTCAAAGAGCGACTGATGTTGTTGCACTGAACGTTAGCCATCACTTGATGTGACTGTGACTTGATGAAAGCCGTGTGATGTTCTTATACGCAATTAGAGCTAAGGTCCGGGACGCGATCTGGCACTCCGCGCCTGGGCGAGACTCTCCACTTTGTGAATGAGGTGCACCTCACCTAGGATGCGATCTGGCACTCCGCACCTGGGCGAGACGCTCCACTTTGTGAATGAGGCCCGCCTCACCTAGGACACAATCTGGCACTCCGCGCCGGGGGGCCCGGGCACACATGAGACTCTTATTAAAGATCTTAGCCTACTATAAACGTTGTTGAGACTCGCACTAAAGAGCTTACTCAATCTCACAGAGACAAAACAAATAGCTACACGGTCATTTATCTGTGTGATGTCAAGTTGTATTGTTAAACAGTGAGTTCTTTGGTAGATTAAAGTATAAACTTTGAATACAAATACTAGTACAACTTCTATACGTTATCTGTAAGGTTGTGAGTGTGCAGTGGTAATGTAAGCTGGATTCGTAAAACGTATTTTAGGAAATAAATGACATTGCTTGACGTGTAGCAATTTGTCTCTGTTTTGGTACCGACTTTCAACATAATAAAAATCTCAACAACATTTATAGTAGGCTACGTGTATTGTTTTGTCTCTGTGAGAATGAGTAAGATCTTTAGTAAGAGTCTCAACAACGTTTATAGTAGGCTAAGATCTTTAAAAAGAGTCTCTTCGGGGCGGAGTGCCAGATTGCGTCCTAGGTGAGGTGCGCCTCATTCACAAAGTGGAGAGTCTTGCCCAGGCGTGGAGTGCCAGACCCGCGTCCTAGGTGAGGCGCGCCTCATTCACAAAGTGAAGAGTCTTGCCCAGGCGCGGAGTGCCAGATCGCGTCCCAGTCCTTACCTGGCAATTACGTATGATGAAAGCACGGTGGGGATAGCCCTCCAGGAAGCCATAGAGATTGCAATGAGAGCCCTGTGGCGGCGGTTACAAACATGAAAAAAAGGATACAGAACCACTGACATGGGCCCGTCATAATAGCCTGCACCTGGCCCCGTGGTTACTACGTAACGCCACTGAATAGCCCAAACCTGAATGTTCTGCTATACCAAATTGTGAGAACTGAAAATTCAGAAAAAGTATTTCCTGTATTTTAAAAATACAAAATACATGTATTGTATTTTGTTACATTTTCTGGCAACAGTATTTTGTATTTTATTTTGATACATTTATTTGAGGGGTATTTTGTATTTTGTATCAAAATACATTTTGATGTATTTTTGCCCATCTCTGATAACATATCAATGTCACTGCCGATGATGATTTCTGGTGTCAGGTGATGAGAAGAGAGAGAATGAAGAGGAAGAAGAAAAAGGAGAAGAGGAAACAAATCCTTGTCCTGTTTTAACGTAGGTATAGTCATTTAGGCTACTGTTCACCAGCCACTGCTCAGAGAGCATGACCGAGATTCTTTTCTCAAGTAAGCTGTGACCTTTGAATGGAGTGAGAAGCTCAGAGAAGCTCAGTATCAGGCGCAATGAAACATGAGAATACAGGTTATGAGCCAAGAGAGAAAGAGAAATGAGAAAGAGAATCTGTGGTCTTTTGACGCTATAGGTTTCGGTATCGATTTGATCTAATTGTATTGTAGCCTTTATGGTTGATGACTACCTTCTTTATGTCATGTCAGAGATGGTTTAAAAGTTTTCTTTTACCAAATGCCACTGTGGCTGAAACGTCTCATGCTGTCATGCTGGAAAAAAAGTGAGCCTCATATATTTGGATTAGCCTTTTCCAATATCAAAGTGGCCTTTAAAAAAAAAAAAAAAAAAAAAAGTCCACTTAAGTGTCTATACATCCTTAAAAAGGAATCGTCAACAATAGCTTACTTGAAGAATCAGGACAGGCCCAATGATAAGAAACGGATAATGTGCTTTTCCAGAACCAAACTACTACTGTGAGACTATATTACTCCTGTGTGCAGCCAGACCACAACATTAAGCAGTCTAGTCCAATTCCCTGACATTTTTAACTCTGAAGGAAGAAATTATAAGGCCAATAAAATGGGGGAGGGTCATTTATGGGCAGTTTTGGATACATATCGACCCAAGAAGCTATATAAAAATAATGCAATAGCAATACTGATCAAAAAATGATTTCAATTTAACTTCTGTGGTACTTCTTATTATTTATAAGCAAAAATGTTTCAATTCAACTTCTATGCTTCTTCTTATTATTGATCAATAAAATGTTTTTGATTGTATTTCTTTGTTTGATGTCCTTCCCTGGATGTAAGCTAACGTGTGATATGAATAAACAGGGGACAAAGCAAAAGAAGAATGTTGCCGTCTAAATGTCCAGCAGGGTGCTTAATGAGCAGTCCATGGTTCTAATGTGTTAAATCACAGCTTGTGTGGACAATGTAAGAATGGTCTGTTCTAGAAACATATTAAAAATATGTCCATTGTCATGGGTATACTAAAAATTCCAATACTTATTGGTATCAGACAGATAAGTAGCATGAAATATTTTAAACAGGAAGTTGTTGCAAGAAGGGCGCTATCTGGGGGGAAGGGGTTCAGATGCTAATGGTCATCCAGGTCAGAGCTTCAGCTGGGTTAAACGCAGGTGTTCCTCTGTCTCATGGTAACACAATGATCATGTTTCATGTGGTTTTGATTCAAGCAGAACTTGCCTCTCTGGCTGACTACAGCTCAGCAAGTGGGTTTGTTATCATTTACCATGACAATACAACATAATATGCCATGCCAATACAATATAAAAATAATCTGTTCTCAAAAAAAACAATGCTAAGGGTGGTCAGATAGGTAGTACACAATCCTTTAATAAACAACATGAATCTGTGTGTTCCACTACTGACTGACTGCTTACAGATGCACAAGTGTGTTGGGCTTTTAACACAGTATGTGGGAGAGCCAGATTCCCATAATACACATTTGAATAGATGAAGTGACGCATCGTGTCAACTCTTGTAAATCCTCTAGGGGGAAGCATTTCATACAAAATAGGGCTTCCCCACACCATAAGGTCACACTAATAATAAGCTTTATTATACTTTATGTGCTAACAATATCATGTTTAACCACTACACAAAACTAAATTAAAAATAATGAAGTCAATTAACACTGGTTTTAAAAATCACCAAAGCAGCAATAGCAACTAAGTTAAGGACATTATGTGTTTTGATTACTAGAGTGTCACTAGGCTTAGTAATTGAAAAATCAATAAACAAACATTTATCCTAAAATCACTTGGAGGCTCTTTGAGTAACATGATAGTCTTACACAAGCTTTTTCTTTTAAGTTGTTGGATGTGGGATGTTTTAAGATAATGTTTCCTCATCCCCGACAGTGACCTCATGCCTGAATACCTGTTAGGTAATAAAACTAAGAACTGGAAATACTACATGATGTCTACACCAGGCAATGTGTTATTCAACTAGGCTTTTGGAAGACACTGTGGTTGGACAGGCAGAAAGTGAAGACGGAGGCGACACACCTTTGCATACTACTTCTATTACCACCCAAGCTTGGTTTCAAGCAGACATGGTCGGAAGACAGAAAAGGACGGCAAGTGAATATGAACATGAGAGGAATCATCCTTGTTCTTTATATTTTGTCTGTTTCGTACTCGATGTGCAGCCCAGACAGAGGTAAGCATATTATGAATAACCTGTCTGAAGTGAATCGAAAGTGAACGTGGCTTTTAGTCTTTATAATCTGTCAAATTTAAATCTAGATCCCAAATAATTACAATTAAATAAATATTGCCAGGTTTTTTAAGGGTGTGACGAAACGCAGGCCTATGCGAATAAAGTAAGCCTAAGCGTTAACCGAGTATTAAGGAACATGACCTTTAAATCAAACATTCAGAATGGACTGAAACAGCATGGCAGCAGTGAAGATACAACACTCTTTAAAATGACCAGGCTGATTTCTTCAAGAAAATATTGTGTAGGACTAGCCATTCAAATGTATTGGAATAGCAGAGAGAAAATTCCTCTTCTTGCTTGCCTGAATAGAGTAAATATAATCCGTTTTAACACCTTATTGTTTTGTCAGCTGTAAATTAGTGTAAAGTGTAAGGACTTGGCAGGTTTATTATTAAAGGTCTTTTATTCTGACAGGTTACCATTCATTGCTCTACTTCGCCACGTACATCAAAGGGGACACACCTTTTCCCGAGTTCAGCGCAGTGCTGATGCTGGATTATATTCCACTTGCTTACTATTCCTTAAATGAACAAAAACTTCTCCCAAGAGGACCTATGAATGAAGAGGACATTTCCGATCCCACTGACCAGAGAAATGCCATTTCTGTGTTAACCAGTATGCACAACGATATCAGACATAAAGCAGATAGATATATTCATAATTACAATAACACACATGGTAAGCACTGACTGTCTGAAGTGTTCCAGAGGTTTGTGATATTGTGCTTGTGTTCTTAGATGTGTTGATGATTATTCACTGTATGTTGTGTTTCCTTATTTACCTTCTCTTAGGAATTCCCTCCCACCAGAGTATATTTGGTTGTGATTTACTAGACCATAATGCACCTGGGAGGCTGATATATAAAGAGTATTATAATGGAGACATGGGGGATGAGGCACTTATAAGGATTTCTGACAACACCTTTCAATCAGTGTTTCGATGGCCTGGAGACTGGAATGCTCTTACGTCAAATTACTGGAGATCGTTAATCGCCAATGTTTTTGAGCCTTTATGCATTGAAGCACTTCAGAAACTTCTCAAGATCAACAGAAAACATGTAATGAGAAAAGGTAATGTGTTATGTGCATGTCATATATAATTTATACGTTGGTGTTGATAAACATTATGACTTTAAAATTGAATGTAACAACACTATGATAAATAACACATGACACAAATTCATGATATTTTTGATAAATAAATATGATAAATAAATATTATGTCTTACTCAGTCAAACCCAGAGTCAGGCTCTTCCAGAAGGACCTTCCAGACTCTGGTGGGATGAAAGTGACTTGTCTGGCCACTGGGTTTTACCCCCGTCACATCAACCTGACCCTGCTCAGAGATGGACAGCCTTTGGATAGCCACCAGATCACTGGAGGGGAACTGCTACCTAACGGAGATAGAACCTACCAGATGAGGAAGAGCCTAGAGGTCAGCTCAGAGGAACTAAGAGAGAACCACCAGTACACGTGTAAGGCTGAGCATTTCAGCCTGGACAACAAGTTGGACATACCTTTAGGTAATGATTCTCAACTGAACCCAGTTGCATCATTAGTTGTGAGTTGTCACCAGATCTAGATTGTCCCCACACCATGTAAAGTGGTTCAGGTCTGTTCTTGTAGCTTGGTTGGTCTACTCCAGTAGTTGTATTGGGGGGGGGGGGGGGGGGGGGGTATTTGATTTGGTGCTATATAAATACAATTGTATGGATTAGCACATGTCTGACCCTTTGTGATTCTGTGCTCCTAGATTATGAACCTCGTCCAGGCCGGAAGCATGTTGTCCCAGTGGTGGTGATAGCACTGGTTTGTCTAACTGTAGTCATCATCGTCTTCGTCTTCTGCAGGAAAAGATGCATTGGTAAGTTGAGATATTATTTATGGTTGCACAACAGTTTGACAGACAGAGACATTAGCAATGACCAATGAACAAGGAACAAGGAATGAGGAACAATTTAGCATAATAGACTTGTTTCCCAGCATTCCCGCACATGGTTTTGTTCCGTTTTGAGGTTTTAGGTTGAGGTATTTGTCATGCATTTATCAATTCTAATGATTGGAGGAATATAATCCCATATAAACTATACCATTAATCTTAATTATCTTTATGATCTGATAGCCAACAACAGACGCTTGAGGAGTGGAGGAGTACAGAGGCAGGTTGAGCACCAAACACCACAGGATATGAGTACCCCTGCTCCAGCGGGAGGAGGACCCAGCACACCTGCACAGAATGGTGGGCATCATGCAGCTGGCACACACAAGACCAGTGGAGACAGGAGTTAGAGGCTTTGTAGCTAAATCAACCACAACACTTCTGTTGGATTTTGGTTCTTGAGGAAGGTCTCTCAAAGGAGCTTTAATGGAGTTGTCTGAGGCTGCTGAAAAAGTGAGCCTGTAGTTATGGCTGGTTATAGCGCACAGACTACTCGGGATCATGAATTAACCTGAACTATAACTGAGATATGTGAAACTTTTTGAGGTGTATCTTGAGATGGGTCTGTTGTTGTCTCTGGTAGTGGCATGTGTTCTAACCCGTCATGAGTAAGGTGAGGGGGTGGGTGACGCCACTGTAGAGCCCACTGGAGGTGTTGTGGGCCTTATGCAACAAAACACTGATAAAGGAAATGTGGGCAGTTGTCATAGTGATTAGCTTGGTTGCTGGCTGTGAGTACTTGCATGTGACAGTGAGAAGGAGGGTCACTGTGGGGAGTCCCTAACCAATAGCACAACATCTTTAACAGTGTCAACTAAACTAACTCAGGTAAAGAAGCTGACTTTAGTTTTGGTGTGTGTGTGTATAACATATCAATGTCACTAATGATGATGATTTCTGGTGTCAGGTGATGAGAAGAGGGAGAATGAAGAGGAAGAAGAAAAAACAAGCCCTTTCAAAAATTGAGTTTGCTGAGCTGGTACAGAGAGGAGCATGGGAGTCTCTATCATGCCATGCCATCCTCAGCAAGACTGCACCCATCCATGGGTTCAGTGGCGGTTTTAGACGCGGTGGCCCGGGGCGGCACTTTTTCAAGCCACGTGGGGGGCGGAACGACCAAGTAAATAAATAAATAATAATCTGGGCTGCGAAGCGGTTTTCTATTATCTATCATATCACTGTTTGGGGAATTGGCGAATTGGCGCCCCCTGCGGCTGCAGGCGCTCCTGCTTGCGCCCCTGCTTGCTAATAAGAAGATGACATCTATGTGTGAAAACGGGGAAGGGGAGGGAGCGCGGGGGAAAAGTTCACCTTGGAACAGACAAGTGGGGGGACGGGGGGATCCACTGTAGGCTATAGAGCAATACTCTAATACAAATAGTGGGCGCAAGTCAGTCACACCTCGACTTCCTTGCAAAAAACGCACATTCATAATATTATAATTACAGGCCTATAATTCCTGCACGTTTTTAGTTTTTCTGAATTGTGTGAAATGGCTTATACAAATAGGTAATACTGAACGATTATGTGTCACCAAGGGCTAGGTGAATTGGTTTAGTCTTAACTTCTGTACGAGTGACAGGGGATGGGGAAAAATAAGCACAAAGATGGATAGGTAATGGCCCAAACCGTCAGGCGCCCTATTTCGAAAGAAAAGAAGAAGAGGAGAAACGAGCAAAACATAAAGGTATGCCACTATGTTCTCTCTGTATGATTACGGTATCCACGTCATGATGAAGGGCTAATGTTAATTGGTGGTATAACTCTTAGCCTACATGTGTTAGCCTGCTATTCTACTGCCCATGATTATACAACAATAGTTCGGTTTTAGCTCAACAAACACGAGATCTAATTTCACGATAAGATTGTGCTCCGCAACAAAACTGTTACACGTTCAGTTATTATTTATTTCCATCAGTTGGGTTGACGTTGGGCCGTGTAATTAGCCAACGGAATGTTCATATCTTCTCTAGGCAGTTTCAAAGACGGAACATTTGACATTTGCTACAACTCTATTTCGTGACAAATTTTAGTTTACCAGTCATAAGCTGAAGTGTGGCATGCATAGAATTCTAGGCAGTAACCAAGCAGCTAATTGTTCCTCCCTGAAAGATAGGTTTATATAGCGTCCAATGACATATATTTGTAGGTATAAGGGCATGTTTATTCCCATTGATTCCCTTAAGTGTGTTATTTAACGTTCTATAAAGGGATTTGTGCAATTTGTGTATTTATTTAGTTATAATAATAAAAAAAGTTATATATACAGTGGTGGCCAAAATTATTAGAACACTAGGCATATTTAAGAGGTTTCAGTTGTTTTTGTTGAATTGGCCATTAAAATACCCTTAAAACTAATGAAATACCTACAAAGTCATCATTATGCTCTATAAACCATAGAATAGAGCTATCATAAGTAGATTAAGGTCAATTTCCGTACAAAAACAAACTAGCCCTATTTCACTGTCAATGTCACAGAAGAAGCCAAATTACTTGTTTTATCATTGTCAGGTGTGGTCGTGGTTAAATTGATGGTGATGCAAGAGTCTTAGGACACAGCCCGTGATTCTTTTGAATGTACAAGGCCTATCTCCCGCATTAAGTGATTGGTAACATAAGGGGTTTGTCACTGAGGCCACACCACCTATTGTTTTAGATTCAAAGCCTCTAGAGGCAGTCTTAAAGCAAATGTTGCTCTTTGAACATGGCTAAAGTGAAGAATGAGCTAATGAGTGAGCAACGGGTTCGAATAAAGGCCCTTTTTGATGCTGGCTGAAGCTACTGCCGCATAGCCAAGGACTTGACATTCAGTCCAAGCACTGTAAGATACACTTTAGAATGCCATGCCACCAGAACCGAAATGGGAGAGGCTGAAAAAATAAACTGTGTGAAGTGAAGCATCTCAGAATTCTCAGTCTTAAGGACAGAAGAAAGACTTCACGAGAATTGGTGACGAGCTCAACACCACAATGGCTAATGGTTCAATAGTGTTCCCAAGAAATGGGAGAGGCTGAAAAAATAAACTGTGTGAAGTGAAGCATCTCAGAATTCTCAGTCTTGAGGACTGAAGAAAGACTTCACGAGAATTGGTGACGAGATCAACAACACAATGGCTAATGGTTCAATAGTGTTCCCAAGAACTGTGCGTCGGAAGCTGTGAGAAAAATAACTTTTTGGCAGAATAGCAGCACAGAAACATTACCAAAAGAGAAAAATAGAGTGAAACACCTGAAATTTGCAAAAGTACACAAGAAATGGACAAAGAAAGATTGGTATAAAGTGTTGTGGACTGATGAGTCCAGGTTTGAATAGTTTGGCAACAAGCGAAGAGTGTATTTTTAACAAAGTGAGGGGGAGAGATATAAAAATGAGTGTCTCTAGCCAACAGTTAGACAAGGAGGGGGTAGTATTATGGACAAGGACCAAGGGGGGGTAGTATTATGGACAAGGACCCTAAACATTCTTGTAACTATTGCCAGTACGACCTGTGGCAGAAGGAATCCTCTGGAACATTGAAAATTATGGACCGGCCCCCTCAAAGTCCGAACCTCAAACCCATCAAGCAAATTTGGGGCGAGTTGGAAATTAAACTGGACAGATCTAGTGTACATTCAAAGGAAAGCCTTTAGCTTGAGTTGCAGAATGCATCGGATAACATTAGTGTTGAAGTTCTCAAGAAATATATTGACTCTATGCCAGAGAGATGTGCTGCTGTAATTGCTGCCAAAGGTGGGCGTACCAAATATTAGAGTTAAAAGTGGATAAAAACAGTAGGAATCACTTCATCTGATATTTGTTGTGCTCAGAACAACCATCTGCATGTTTCATTTACATTATGAAATTAAATAATGTTTCGGAGACAAAAAAAAGGTCAATATTCTCAGATCTGTAAGGTGTTCTAATAATTTTGGCCACCACTGTATATATATTTATATGAAAAAATCCGGGGGGGAGGGGGGGGGGGGGGGGGGGGGGCGCTCGGAGGGGGTCTCGCCCGGGGCGTTATTCCATGTAGAACCGCCACTGCATGGGTTACTGCAGTGTTGAAAGGAAAGAAAAGGAAAGAGCATGACAGAGATTCTCTTCTCAAGTAAGCTGTGACCTTTGAATGGAGTGAGAAGCTCAGAGAAGCTCAGGATCAGGCGCAATGAAACATGAGAATACAGGTTATGAGCCAGGAGAGAAAGAAAGAAAATCTGTGGTCTTTTAAATGCTGTGGGTTTCATTATCAATTTGATCTCTTTTAATTGTAGCCTTTATGGTTGATGGCTATATTCTTCATGTTATGGGAGAAATTGTTTAAAAGGTTTCTTTTACTGAACACTTTGGCTACCAGAAACGTCTCATGCTGAAAAAAGTGCCTTATTCAATATTAATGGGGCCTTTGCAAGAAAATCAGATTACCACTAAAGTGTCTTTACATCCTTCTGAGTTGACATCCTGGATAGCGTTTTTAACTGATGTAAAGACACTGGGTAAGAAAAGGTGAACTTGTTGGGCAAATAAAATGGGCGTGTCATTTATGGGCACCTTTGGATACATAGACCCAAGTGGCCATATAACAATAGTACAATAGCAATACTGATCAACAAAATTATTTCAATTTAACTTCTATGGTACTTCATATTATTGATCAACAAAATTATTTCAATTTAACTTCTATGGTACTTCTTATTATTGATCAACAAAATGTTTTCAATTTAACTTCTATGGTACTTTATTATTGATCAATAAAATGTCTTTGATTCAATTTCTATGATATTTCTTTGTATGGTGTCATTCCCTGGATGTAGGCTAATGTGTGATGTGAATAAACGGGTCAAAGCAAATGAAGAATGTTGCTGTCTAAATGTCCAGGGTTCTCTGGGGTGCTTAATGAGCAGTCCATGGTTCTAATCTGTTAAATCACAGCTTGTGTGGACGAGATGTAAGAATGGTCTGTTCTAGAAACATCTTAAAATATTTCCAATGCCATGGTTATACTCAAAAATTCTGATACTTATTGGTATCGGACAGAAAAGTAGCATAAAATATTCTAAACAGGAAGTCGTTGCAAGAAGGGCGCTGGGGGGAAGGGGTTCAGATGCTAATGGTCATCCAGGTCAGAGCTTCAGCTAGGTCAAACGCAGGTGTTCCTCTGTCTCATGTTAACACAATGATCATTTTCCTTGTGGTTTTGATAAAATCAGAACTTGCCTCTCTGGCTGACTACAGCTCAGCAAGTGGGTTTGTTATCATTTACCATGACAATACAACATAATATATGCCATGCCAATACAATATAAAAATAATCTGTTCTCAAAAAAACCTTGTAAAACATTTCCAATGCTAAGGGTGGTCAGATAAGTAGTACACAATCCTTTAATAAACAACATGAATCTGTGTGTTCCACTACTGACTGACTGCTTACAGATGCACAAGTGTACAAAGTATGTGGGAGAGGCAGATTCCCATAATACACATTTGAACTATTACAGTAATGAAGTGACGCATGGTGTCAACTCATGTAAATCCTGTAGGGGGAAGCATTTCATACAAAATAGGGCTTTCCCACACCATAAGGTCACACTAATGATCTGCTTTATGGTATATGTGCTAACAAAATCATGTTCACCACACAAAACTAAATTATAAATAATGAAGTCAATAAACATACACAATAAATACTGGTTTTAAAAATCACCAAAGCAGCCATAGCAATAGTAACTTCGCAGAATTAAGGAAATTATGTGTTTTGATTACTAGAGTGTCAGCAGGCTTAGTCATTGAAAAATCAATAAACAAACTTGATGTATTCTAAAATCACTGCGGAGGCTCTTTGAGTAACATGATAGTCCTACACAAGCTTTTTGTTTTAAGTTGTTGGATGTGGGATGTTTTATTTAAAGATAATGTTTCCTCATCCCCGATAGTGACCTCATGCCTAAATACCTGTTAGGCTACAAAACTAAGAACGGGAAATACTACATGATGTCTACACCAGGCAATGTGTTATTCAACTAGGCTGTTGAAAGACACTGTGGGAGGAGAGGCAGAAAGTGAAGACGGAGGCGACACACCTTTGCATACTACTTCTATTACCACCCAAGCTCGGTTTCAAGCAGACATGGCCAGAAGACAGAGAAGGACGGCAAGTGAATATGAACATGAGAGAAATCATCCTTGTTCTATATATTTTGTCTGTTTCATACTCGATGTGCAGCCCAAACAGAGGTAAGCATATTATGAATAACCTGTCTCAAGTGAATTGAAAGTGAACGTGGCTTTACGTCAGCTTTATCATCCAGTCATCCAGTGAGCGTCGTCTGGCACTGCCCCCGGTGCAAGCAACGCAATCCAGACTATTCTCAGTTGTAGTTCCACGTTGGTGGAACGACCTGCCTAGCACTACCAGAGCAGGGGCGTCCCTCTCTACCTTCAAGAAGCTCTTGAAGACCCAACTCTTCAGAGAGCACCTCCCTTCCTTACTGGTACCTTGGCTTAACCTGCACTTAAGCAGTAACAGGCCCGCACTTCTTTTTATTCTTTCTATGTCGTTTTCTATTTTTTTGAAAAAAATAAGCAGTATTTATTGTTACACAAGGTTTTTAATGCTCTTAGCTTGATTGTTCTCTCCCTTGTACGTCGCTTTGGACAAAAGCGTCTGCTAAATGACTAAATGTAAATGTAAATGTCAAGTTTAAATCTAGATCCCAGATTATTACAATTCAATATATATAGCCAGATTTTTTAAGGGTGAGACGAAACGTCTCGGTTACTTACGTAACCTCGGTTCCTTAAGCACGGAACAAGATATAACAACGGGACTTGACCTAGTGTCATGGACATGTTCGAAGAACTTATTCATTCACGCCGCTAGGCAGGGAGAAGTGCGCCGGGCTCTGGCCCCGCCCCCACTGGAGCCTATAAAACCCAAGGCGCGCTTCTCCATTTTCCTTGGATCAAAATCTGAGCGTCGAAACACCCACCCAAAAGAAGAAAAAACACTGTATCACGCAACTATCGTTATATCTTGTTCCGTGCTTAAGGAACCAAGGTTACGTAAGTAACCGAGACGTTCCTTATCGCAGGAATCTGCGATATAACAACGGGACAGTTTCCATTAGCGCGTGTAAATACAGTGATTGCCATATCACCCCAACTTTATTATGCTTTGCCCTCACGGAGGTTCATACAGCAGCTGGTGGTGAACGTTCATAGGGCCTTACCCGTGCTTGTGAACGCTAGGTTCTCAATGTGCACATATGCCAAGGGGATCACCGATCTCCCTGTTCATAGGATTACCCATTAATTAGTTCATTGCGTTAGCCAAGCCGAGGCTGATGAACACATATCTTACTAAACCTTCTCACGTTTAGTATCTTGTTCATGGCACTCCTTCAATAGGGCCGATGAACACAAAACACTCTCCTCAGGTTCTGGAGATTCGGAGATCGAGAGTTATTTTTAATAGCCACTAAACTGTCAACGTTTAGGGCTTTGTTCACTGCATTCTACCACGTAGAAGCTGACAAACACATAAAACTCGTAACTCTCCGCAGGCTCTGGAGATACGGAGATCGTCGGCCTTCAGAGTTATTTCTTAAAAGACCACTAAACTGTCAACGTTTAGGGCTTTGTTCACTGTATTCTACCTCGTAGAATCTGGCAAACACATACAACTCGTAACTCTCTTCAGGCTCTGGAGATTCGGAGATCGTAAGCCTAGAGTTATTTTTAATACACCACTAAACGGTCACCGTTTAGGTCTTTGTTCACTGCATTCTACCACGTAGAAGCTGACGAACACATAAAACTTGTAACTCTCCTCCGGGTCTGGGGATTTGGAGATCGCCATCCTGTAGAGCACTTTCTAACATCAACTAAACTGTCAATGTTAAGGGCTCTGTTCACTGCCTTTTACAGCGTAAGAGCTGATGAGCACCTGTACTATTTAGTTATTCCTAGGCTCTGGCGATTCGGAGATCGCTTGGCTGCAGAACGCATTGTAACAAAAAAATTGGTCTCAGCCCCATCTAACATATAGAATCTAATGAAAGTGTGGCGAGAACTCCAGCTTGCTGCCTCATATATCTCTTCCCCTGAGACGCCTTTTAACAAGGCTCAGGAAGAAGACAACCCGACGCGTCGAGTGTGCACGAAGACTTGTATACTATCCAACGATAGAGGCTCGGTTTAGACAGAGGTCTGCCTTTTTCCCGTGCCCCGAAGCACAAAAACAGCTGATCTGATCGTCGGAACGTCTTGGTGCGCTCCAACAACGGAGAGCGCGCACCGGACACAGCGTATTCAAACGCTCCTCCTCTGCCGAAGCAACAGAGGAGGTGAGAACACTGCCAACTCAATTACCTGATTACGAAACGGTGCTGCTTCCACCTTAGGTGTGTATGCAGCATTAGGTAGGCTATCATCCCTGTCTTGTCCCCAGCGATCGAGAACTGAAGGCACGATGGACTGACGGACAGGGCGTGCCTGTCACCAACGTGCTTTGCTGACACAAGTGCCAGCAACAGCGCCGTATTGAACGAAACACATTTTATGTCCGCTGTCTATAGGGGCACAATGGAGGCCCTGTCAGAGCACGTAACACCATCAGTAAATCCCATGATGGTGCTGCTACCACCTTAGGTGTGTATGCAGCATTATGTAGGCTATCATCCCTGTCTTGTCCCCAGCGATCGAGAACTGAAGGCACGATGGACTGACGGACAGGGCGTGCATGTCACCAACGCGCTTTGCTGACAGAAGTGCCAGCAACAGCGCCGTATTCAACGAAACACATTTTATGTCCGCTGTCTATAGGGGCACAATGGAGGCCCTGTCAGAGCACGTAACACCATCAGTAAATCCCATGGCGGCACCGGGTGCCTGCCCGGCACTCTGATACGTCTCACACCAGCCGCGCTGGTGGATGATAGCCCGGGGGTTTATTATAAATACCTGCGTGGCCGGCGTAGATGGCTGCTAGGTAAACCTTGGGAGTGGAAGCAGCCTTCCCCTCCTCAAATAACTGCTGGCGAAATTCTAGAATGACGCCCAGCACGCAGTTGATAGGATCATATTGACGCGCAACACACCACCTCTCGAAACTGCGTCATTTTAACGTATATAGAGACCGGGTCGAAGCGGTCCGTGTGCTCTGTATCGTTGCCACCACTGAGTCAGATGAACCTGGGGCTAGGAGCCTATGCCTTTCAGGTGACAACTCTGAGCTGCCACAGCTCTGGGGGAAAAACGCATTTAGACGTAAGCTCAGCCATTGCTTAGCGCGTCTATGCTTAATCGGGGGCTGTCGGCCCCAGCTAGAACCACAGTGGGCAACAGGTGTTCTCCCTGTTGGCAAACAGGTCCACCTCTGCTTTGTAAAAGCGTTGCCATATCAGTTCTATCACCTGAGGGTGCAGGCACCTGTCTGCCGCCCGGGGGTTGCCTCTTGATAACAGGTCTGCTCTGCAGTTGAGCAGGCCTGGCATGTTACTGCTCTGATCAGGGGGAAATACGCCGCTGTCCACGGAGTAGGCGGTTCGCCCATTGAAACAGTAATTGAGAACGAACCCTCTTTGGCAGTTTATATATGCCATAGCGGAGGTGTTGTCCGTTCTTATACGCGCATGATGACCCTCTATCATGCGTCTGGCTTCACCTCCAGCTTACCGTAACTGTCCTCAGTGGAGCTGAGCTTCAGGGAGAGGTACCATATTTGACATGGCCGCATGCGTAATAGCCCTCAAGGCAGCGCTACCGCGGCTGATGCCATCATCCATAGTAGCCTTTGAAGGCAGAGGGACGTTACCGCCTGTGTTCGCTTGAACCGGCGTGTGCCTGATTGGATGGCTTTTATTCCCGCTGGGGACAGACTGACCTTCATTGAGGTAGAGTCTAGTACCACGCCCAGGAATGTAGCGCAATGTATATGTACGGAGCGCTTTCGCTTCTGTTTTTTTCTAACGAGGCGAGTCGATGCAAGTGTGCTACCACTAGATGGCAGTCTTGCACCACCGCTGACTTTGAGTGGGCACATGTTAACCAGCCATAGAGACAAGGGGGAAAGCGTATTCCTCCCTCTCTCTACGTAGCGATGGCTGCCTCTGCGCATTTCGTGAATACGCAGCCAAGACAGGCCGAACGGGGGAACACGAAATTGGCATGCAGTTCCTCCGAATGCAACCCTCAGAATCTCCGATGTCTGTGGCGAGCCGGTATATGAAAATATGCCTGCTTTAGATCTTAGCGACACAAACCAATCGTTTGGTTGTATGAACTGAACGAGCGTGCGTGGGGTCAGTATCCTGAACTTCAATTTATTAAGTGCTCTGTTCATTTTACGTCGATCTAGTACTAGACGACCACTTCTATCCGTCTTGGGGATGATGAAGTGTCCGTGCATAGATAGCTCAGAGGCACCCAGCGCCCTTGCCTCTGTATTAACAGGTCGGGTCGATGCAAGTGTACTACCACTAGATGGCAGGCTTGCACCACCGCTGACTGAGTGGAGCAAATGCAAACCTCTGAACTGAGCGGGTCACACCGCCGAACCTCGGAGGGGGCGGGTGAACTGCTGTACGTAACCCACTGTTATTGTATTAAACACCCACAGTGACGCTGTTAATGTGAGCCAACTGTCCGCGCAGCTTGCCAAGCTGGGTTTCAAGTAGAATTGGTCGGGACCTAGGCCCGCTCATTATTCAATAGTTCTAGACCTGCCACCGCTCTGCCTAGGGAGAGCTCTGGGGTGGCTAGATCTGGGGTGTCCCCCGCATAGTGTACGAATACAATTGGGCGTACGAACACCGTGAGGGAAGTTACACAAGCATGCATTATGTCTGGCCCACAGGGGCAGTGGTCATGACACTCATGTGGGAATGTGGTGCTTGGTGGAATACTTTTACGGTGCTTGACATGAGCTCTGCCTGTGAGCAACGTGTCGTTTTCCTTGGTGGCCATGGATCCACCTCACCCCGCTTCGTGGTCAACGACCGAATTTCAGGTGGCGGGGTGTTTGTTGTGGCCCTTGCCACGACCAGCAGTGCGCTGTCGTCCCGTGAGGGTAGCGCCCTGCGTGGAGCAAGCTAGCTGCTGCGCTTACGGCTGCGAAGCGGGCAAGAACTGATTTCGATTCCCGCCTTCACCTTTGCCGAGGTGTGGGTGAGCGGAACTCACTTCTCATGCCCCGCACTCGGGGTTCGCTGTCCCGATGACTGCGGGGGCTCGGAGCTGCTTGAGCGAGGCATCCAAACCTGCAATGCCTCCTCGTTCTTTTGCTCCTCCTCAATTTGGCTTGCCACGCTCGCTCCCATGACTCTCCCCAGAGTCTGAGAGTTGCAGCGCGTGAGACGCAGTGAGAGATCCGTTCGGGACGGATCTCCTGACTGCTACCCAGCGATGCTGCCAGCTCTGTCAGGAGCTTCGCCTGCTAGCGCTGTAGCAGCGCAGCCGTGCTCGTAGAACACGTTGCCTGCCCAGCCGCTAATAGGCTATCTCCACCAGAGCAAGCCTATGCCTGACCACCCGCGTGGCCGGGCGAGGGAGACCGAGGTATGCTTAGTGGATGTAACCGGGGAAGCCCGCGGCACCGGTCCAGCTCCATACTCGCCTCCTCTCCTGAGGCCTGTTCGTCGGAGTAGTCGAGCAGACTTTCCGACTTAGTGGTTTATGTGCTCCGGAGAGAGCGGGAAAAACCGGAGGGTAGCGCCACTATCTCAGGGTCTTGGGCGACCAAGAGGGCAGTCGCGACCGGCTGTCACCCCAGGGTGGCTACCGGACGCTGAACTGCCTGGGGCCGGAGGGACGCCCAGCCCTACCGGGGAACGCTCCCTGGTCGGCGCTGGACCCACCCCCTCCTACGTCGGTGCATTCTCATAACGCGAGACGCCTCTGGGCCCTGGCTATAGACATAGCCACACAAATGTCACACCGGGGCGTCACCGCTCAAGCTGCCTCCAGCAGCGGTTGCCCTTCTGCCAAGCATGACCACCGTCAGGGTATGCTTGGTGCGACATATCTGAAACACAAGAAAGATTAAAAGAGCACACTATCACCGTAAACCAGAGGTTAGCAACCCAAGCTAGCCCCATGCTAGTAGGCTAGCCAACCAAGCTAGCAGGCTATCAAACCACGCTAGCAGGCTAGTCAGAGACCGGCCAGCCTTACAAGTTAGACAGTGAAACTCAACTTTCTGTACGACGAATCGAACTTGTAGCACTCTTGAGGTAGTGAAGGTTAGAGAACCTTTAACTCACCAGCTCATATCGAGTTAAGTTTAAAATAGAAACAAGCAGTGGTGGACAGTAACGAAGTACATGTAATTCGTTACTGTACTTAAGTAACATTTCCATGTATCTGTACTTTACTCAAGTACATTTATTTGGTAAGACTTTATACTTTTACTTCACTACATTTAAAGCGAAAATTATTACTTTTCACTTCTTTACATTTACAGAAACAATCGTTCCTTACTCGTTCCTTTTTTATTTTTAATAACATACCAAAAGGTCAAAGTGTATCGCGACTATAACCAATCAGCGGCAGCGCCCAGCGCGCGATTATCTGCTGAAGTTAACAACAGGTGTCGTCCTGATTGAAGAATTGCTAAATCACGCTGGAGCTGGAAGCACAAGGTGGTGTAGCCTACGTGCTTGTGGTCATTGAGAGTTCTTACTCCTAGAGATTATTAATATTATTTGTCAGGTAAATAGCTGAGGAGCTGACTGCAGCATCATCGGATGAAACAGAAGTTGGTGCCCAACACCCCTGGCCTTATTTAGCCGAATTGTTTGAATTCATCGAAAAGAAAAAAAGAGTCCTATTACTTCAAGTGTCGCCTCTGCATTAAGAACACTACGCTGTCGGCTTTCTGGAATTCGCCATCACATTTAAAAAAGCACATCAATGTAAGTTCGCCATTACATGACTACTACTAACAGAGTGGTTATAAATATGCCCCGGTTGATTATATTACATTGAAATACATTACATTAACAGGTGCTTTTATCCAAAGCAATATGCTAGCACCCAAATTATCTGTGGAGCTGCTAAGTGCCAGTTTAATACAGCCTCCCTCACCAAACGTTAACGCCGGGGACACAGTCGAATTCATGGCCAAGCGAAGTGAACTTCGCAATTCATTCCTATGACTACTCTGTTTATGACAAGTGAAATTAATGGAAAATAAAATAATGAAACTTGAAGGAATGCTTTTTGTGTTGTTGCTTCAAAACCACTTGGTCTTACTTAAAGATAACATAGTTTTGAGTATTTTAGGTTTGATTAGGCAAATGTAAAGCATTGTTCACCTGTTCAAGTAGGGGTTTTGATGTGACAGTTAAAAAAAAAATACTTTTACTTTTAATACTTAAGTATTTTTGAAGGCAGATACTTTTGTACTTCTACTCAAGTAAAAAAATGAGGTGAATACTTTTACTTTTACTTGAGTAATATTCAATGCAATGTAACTGTACTTTTACTCAAGTACACAATTGGTTTACTTCGTCCACCACTGGAAACAAGTAATACGACCGTCTGGAATGGAGCGTCGAATAGTCCTTGGAACTTCCTAATCTTACGCGAAGATTGTGAAAAGGAAAATGGAGGAGCGTGCCTTGGGTTTTATAGGCTCCAGTGGGGGCGGGGCCAGAGCCCGGCGCACTTCTCCCTGCCTAGCGGCGTGAATGAATAAGTTCTTCGAACATGTCCATGACACTAGGTCAAGTCCCGTTGTTATATCGCAGATTCCTGCGATAAGGAACGCAGGCCTATGCAAATAAAGTAAGCCTAAGCGTTAACCGAGTATTAAGGAACGTCCCCTTTTAATTAAACATCCAGAATGAACTGAAACAGCATGGCAGCAGTGCAGATACAACACTCTTTAAAATGACCAGGCTGATTTCTTCACGAAAATATTGTGTAGGACTAGTCTTCAAAATGTATTGGAACAGCAGAGTGAAAATTCCTCTTCTTGCTTGCTGTAAATATGAATAGAGTAAATATAGTCTTTAGTTGTATTACCTCACTGTTTTGTCAGCTGTAAATTAGTGTAAGTGTAAGGCAGGTTTATTATTGAAGCTCTTTTATTCTGACAGGTTCCCATTCATTGCTTTACTTCACCACGTTCATCAAAGGGGACACGCCTTTTCCCGAGTTCAGCGCAGTGCTGATGTTGGATGATATTCCAGTTGCTTACTATTCCTTAACTGAACAAAAACTTCTCCCAAGAGGACCTATGAATGAAAAGGATATGTTCCATGTCGCTGACCAGAAATATGCCAAGTTGGTGTTTACCTCTTTGCACAAGTCATTCAGAGTTCAAGCACAAATATTTATTAAACATTACAATTGTGCTTGCATTCTTAGATGTGTTGATGGCTTGATAATATATATGTTGTGTTTCCTTATTTACCTTCTCTTAGGAATTACCTCCCACCAGAGTATATTTGGTTGTGATTTACAGGACCATAGTGCACCTGGGAGGATAATATACAAAGAGTCTTTCAATGGAGACAATGAAGATGAGATACTTCTAAGTATTTCTGACAAGATGTTTCTTCAGTCAACACGCTGGAGCTCGACACTCCTCAATGTTTTGGACCCTTTCTGCATTCAAGCACTTCAGAAACTTCTTAAGATCAACAGGAAACATGTAATGAGAAAAGGTAATGTGATATGTGCATGTCTTGTCATTTATACGTGGCTGTCTTTAAATCTGAATGTAACAAGACTAACAAATTCATGATTTTTGTGATGTTTTGAAAATATGATGTCTTTCTCAGTCAAACCCAGAGTCAGGCTCTTCCAGAAGGCCCTCCCAGACTCTGGTGGGGCGAAAGTGACTTGTCTGGCCACTGGGTTTTACCCCCGTCACATCAACCTGACCCTGCTCAGAGATGGCCAGCCTTTGGATAGCCACCAGATCACTGGAGGGGAGCTGCTACCTAACGGAGATGGAACCTACCAGATGAGGAAGAGCCTGGAGGTCAGCTCAGAGGAACTAAGAGAGAACCACCAGTACACTTGTAAGGCTGAGCATCTCAGCCTGGACAACAAGTTGGACATACCTTTAGGTAATGATCCTCAACAACAACAGTTCACACACAACTAGATATGGAGTGAATCCAGTTGCATCATTAGTTGTGAGTTGTCACCAGATCTAGACCGGGGGGGGGGGGGGGGGGGGGGGGGGGGTTCAGGCCCTGGGCAGTGTGAAGCATTGAGGCCCTGGGCAGTGTGAAGTGTTGACACAATGCCTTGCCTATATAAATTAAATGAAATTGAATATTAGCACACGTCTGACCCTCTGTGATTTGTGCTCCTAGATTATGAACCTTATCCAGGCCAGAAACATGTTGTTGCAGTGGCGGTGATAGCACTGGTTTGTCTAACTGTAGTCATCATCGTCTTCGTCTTCTGCAGGAAAAGATGCCTGGGTAAGTTGAGATATGATTTATGTGAAATATTGCACAACAGTTTGAAACAAACAGAGACATGAACAATGAACAGCTTAGCATAATAGACTTGTTTCCCACCATTCCTGTACATTGTTTTGTTCCGTAACCAAAGGTTAGATGGCCAGAGGGGCCTGAGGTCAAGGAAAGTGACGAAGATTTAAAAAATAATTTGGGGAGGATTTAAGTGTACAGCAGAGTATAAATGTAATCACATGCTAAGGTCATCTATAATTAGATGACCAGGGCCTCTGAGGTCAAAGAATGGAATTGCATCATGTGCCTGTTTTGAAAAATCTATGGGGATGGTGAGGATTGAATAGAACAAATAAACTCCTCTGTGAAAGTGGCATTGGGCAGGTGGTATTTGCATTCCAAAGGAGAAGAACGCTTTGAATATAGGCCAATTTCAACCTATCAGTGTTCTTAATGTAGAAGGAAAATCTCCTTTAGTGTGGTAGCAAGGAGGTTGGTGTCCCATCTGAAGGCAAATAGTAATAGATATCCGTGCAGAATGTAGCAATGACATGTTTTTCTGGATGTTTGGAACATTCAGGCAGCACGAACAAAGGGCTATTAATACTATTGATGACCCCTTCTTGATCAGTAACCTGAAATTGTGGTGCTTGCAGTCATAAATTACTATCAGACTAATCAGAGAATCAGAATTATTTTAATGGCCAAGTATATTCACACATACAGGAAATTACGTAATTCAAAATTCTGAAAATTCCAAACCAAGACGTTGACAATAGAACTATTTTTTGTTTTGCGGCAAAATAAACCATTTTTAATCAATAACTTCGTGTTCAAATGTTAATTTGTTGACTGTAGAATTGTTTTATAAAAGCAATATAGCACTCGTGGGAGTGGGGTGTAATCGGCTTCGGTGGCTACGGCCGAACACCACCCGTGGGATTATCCCTTACCTACCCCACTCCCACTCGTGCTATATTGCTTAAATACACATCTTGGTTGATAAATGATAAGATGTATATGAGAAATTGCATAGCAGTGACACACTTCCACTCATAACATTTTATGTTCATTTTTATTGATGTATTGAAGTTAATTTACATTTGAACCCTTACACTAACCCTTAATTCATAAACATATTATGTTGTGTGTGATGGCTACTTAGCTCAGAGTAGCCATAACACAGGGACGACAGGACACCGTCGGGTACGTTTTAAACAATTAACATTTATTAACAACAACAAGACAATAGTCAGTAAGTGAGATGGACGGTAAAGTAAAGTGTCATGTTAGTCAGTACGGAAGACTATGTGTAATGCATATAATTAAAGCAATGAGAATCCTTCATTGCCAGCGCTCCAACGTCCAGCTAGAGCAGAAGAGAGTTCTGGTGTGAGGTTCCCGGGACACCTCTATATAGGCAGGGACGGACTGGCCATCGGGCATACCGGGCGTTTGCCCGCTGGGCCGGGGTGCAATATGGGCCGATGGTCCCGAATTTTAATTTTTTATTTTTTTCCCCATATAATGGTCTGACCGGCTGGCCCACGAAATTAGTTCATCAGCGGCCCTACTGACACTGGGCTGGCCCAATCACATCCCCTGGGCTGACCCAACACAAACCCCTTTCGATTTGGACCTGCCTACATAATGCATTAGGACGGTAAACAGCGTGGCCCATGGCCTTGACATGCTTGACACGCGCACGCTAGTCTGCGGCCCATTGGCCGTCTTCTTGAGTGACTAGGGTCTCGTCCAATCATATCAGCAAACACCTTCTACCTTTAGCTAAACTTTGCCATCAGCTCCCGTGGATGACAGTGCTGGTAGCTACAGCCAGGGAGATACGATACAACGACCTACGGTAAGCTTACTGATCATGAATTAAAACGTCTCTAAAATATGTTTGACTTAGAACCTATGTTCTATGGCCAAGTTCGTTTGCATAGCTAAATACAAGACAAGTCTGTAGCTGTTGCTAGCCCTCAGCCTACTGTACTCTGAAACAGCCAGCCGTTAGCCTACACTCTATGTTGTGTGTTTGAGTGGTGCGCGGTGCCATGTCAATTGTTCCGAAAGCCCAGTATTCCCAAACCCTGGTATTCCGAAAATATGCCAATTTGTCCAGATACCGAATTATGATAGCCCGTTATACACTCCAGTTTTCCCGTCCCCCCCGAAGTTCAGGGGCGTAGTTCAAACGTTAATGTCACCTCATCAAGCGCGTTTCCTACAGGAGGAAATAGACTCCCTTCTAGAAAAGGGAGCAATACAGCCTGTCCTCTCGGAGACGAGAACAGGGGGTTCTTCAGTTGCTATTTTCATGGAAAATATCGACCGATCTTATACCTCCGTATTCTGAACAAAGCTTTAAAGTGTATGATGTGTATTGCATTTAGATTAATTAAGACCACCACCTTAACACACAAACTCTTGTTGAACTCATACAGTAGTAGGTTCAGTGACGTGCGGTGAGACAGCTGTCTTCTGGAGCTTCTGCGAGCCCGTGAATCAATGTTTCGTTGGAATCATGATGTAACGTTGTTGTAGCGGGAATACAGCAATGCTATTTGTATTTTCTAATTGGCAGGTCATATGTATGATTCTAGACTTCGCTAAGCACTGAAGCGACTGAAACGGTGAATTTTGATCACATTCAGCGAAGTTAACAGGTAAAACGGGAGAAAAATAGGGCGTCTTTAGGCCGTCCTGCCTAAAAGTAGGGCGTCCCGTTTCTTCTTGTTTTTTAGTAGACTATAGGGCAGACGCCCTGCTAGCTATAAGCCTGGTTGGTGTAGACATTCGAGATTAAAAAGGTGTGTTATCGAATTTAGTGGGCCGGTCTGGTTCAAAATGCCCGGGCCGATTTTTTGTCCCAGTCCGCCCCTGTATATAGGGATGGCCATTGGCATGGAGCCCCGCCCCTCATCATCAACAGCTTGTGCTCACCAGTTCCTCCTAGAGGTTGAACATAGCATTACAAGCTGACATGAATATATAGAACCACAGAGTGGTAGGAAGAGGCGTAACCCCTAACGGCATAGCAGAGCCGGGGCGTCACATCACTCCCCCCCCAAAAAACAGGAGCCCATATCATGGGTTTCTGGGAAAACCTCACAACCCCAATCACCAATACTTAAATCAATCATTAAACACCAAAAAAAAATGTGTAGGCTACACACTATTAGGCCTAAGTGAACACCACATATGCTGCACCTTCACACCAAGCAACCATTCAACCAATCCACAGTCTCACTCATGGTCTTACTACCGTCCAACCCTCCCATATATCCGGCGCCAGACAACGGGACAGCTGAAACAGAATAATACATGAGACAGACAAAAAACAGACAGACAGATCAACACATTCATTCATTCCTCCGGGGCTCGAGAAAGGGCGTCAGCCATTACATTTTCCCGGCCACGGATGTGCCTAATGTCAAGTCTGTAAGGTTGCAGAAAAAGTGCCCAGCGCATTAAACGCTGATTAGAATTTTGGAGAGACTGGATGAATGTAAGGGGATTATGGTCTGTGAACACCACCACAGGATGTAAACCTCCCCCCACATAAAAATCGAAATGTTGAAGAGCCCATATTAACGCTAAACCCTCCTTCTCAATCGTAGAGTAGTTCAATTGATGTTTATTGAACTTGCGTGAAAAAAAACACACTGGCTTGTCCACCCCAGTGTTGTCTTTTTGCAACAAGACAGCGCCCGCACCAACTTGGCTGGCATCAACCTGTAGCAAAAAAGGTTGTTCCAGTCTTGGGGCAGCCAAAACCGGAGCAGAGGTCAACAACAGTTTCGCATTATCAAATGCTTTTTGACATTCAGAGGACCACTCATACTTAACACTACCCTTCAACAAATTGGTCAATGGGGCAACAACTGTTGAAAAGTTTGAACAGAAATTTCTGTAATAACCAGCCATTCCCAGGAATCGCATCAACTCTTTCTTGGTAGCGGGAGTCGGAAACCTGTCAATGGCCAACACTTTTGCCCTCACAGGCCGCACCACCCCCTGGCCTACCACCTTGCCCAAGTAAACCACAGTAGCCTGTGCAAATTCACATTTTGCAAGGTTTACGGTGAGATTTGCTTCCAGCAACCGCTCAAAAAATGCACAAATGCGGCTCAGATGTGTATCCCAGGTGTCTGCATAACACACTGCATCATCTAAATACACGGCACAACCTTCCAACCCTCCAACAACTCTATTCATGAGTCGTTGGAATGTTGAAGGGGCATTGCGCAGTCCAAAACTCATCCTGGTATAAGAGTAAAGTCCAGACGATGTTATAAATGCTGAAATCTCTTGGGCCCTTGGAGTCAATGGCACTTGATAATAACCCTTAAGCAAGTCAAATTTACTGACAAACCGTGCACTACCCACCTGGTCAACGCAATCTTCGATTCGTGGTAACGGAAACGAGTCAATTTTTGTCACCGTGTTAACCTTCCTATAGTCTGTGCAAAATCTGAAGGAAGAATCAGATTTCTTAACCAGCAGAAAAGGAGAAGCCCAGCTGGAATACGATGGTACGGCTAATCCATTATCAAGGAGATATTGCACAGAGGAGTCAAGACTTTTCCGCTTGTCAGGTGAGACACGATAAAACCTTTGACGAACAGGTTTCGCATCTCCTACATCGATGTCATTCTCAATCACGCTGGTACAGGTCGGTGTGTCAGAAAATAAGTCTAGTCTAGGGGTATGATTCTCGCTTGGGGTGCGAGAGGTCCCGGGTTCAAATCCCGGACGAGCCCCCACCTGTGATGGCTACTTAGCTCAGAGTAGCCATAACACAGGGACGACAGGACACCGTCGGGTACGTTTTAAACAATTAACATTTATTAACAACAACAAGACAATAGTCAGTAAGTGAGATGGACGGTAAAGTAAAGTGTCATGTTAGTCAGGACGGAAGACTATGTGTAATGCATATAATTAAAGCAATGAGAATCCTTCATAGCCAGCTAGAGCAGAAGAGAGTTCTGGTGTGAGGTTCCCGGGACACCTCTATATAGGGATGGCCATTGGCATGGAGCCCTGCCCCTCATCATCAACAGCTTGTGCTCACCAGTTCCTCCTAGAGGTTGAACATAGCATAACAAGCTGACATGAATACATAGAACCACAGAGTGGTAGGAAGAGGCGTAACCCCTAACGGCATAGCGGAGCCGGGGCGTCACATGTGTTTCTTGCAGTTTTACGTCCAGTCAATATTAAACAGAGTTGAACTAAGAAACCTCTTCAGCGTGGTGATTGGAGGAGTTGTCTATCTGCCTAACTTACGCAGGGCGTTTAGGGGTGGCAGAATAGCTTTGCTTTCTAATGTATTACTTTATATTTGATTTTAATGTAAAAATATAAATTTTTTGCTTAACAAAAACTCGTTTTTCCTCCAGGAAATGCAAGTCTACTTTTAGTAATTTATCTCTACATTTGGATACATTTGTTTCAGACTAAAAGCCTATAAAAGATGCCATGGGAATGGTTGTTGATATGTGCTCAACAGCCAATACAATTTTACCTCTCCCTTCCTTGCTCCTGAAGCACTGTGTTGATTGGCAGAGATTGTTTATAGTTTTGAACCACTATGTTTCCCATTTACAGAGCCAGGACTGTTTACGGACACTAGAGCTTTTTAAAAGTGTAAACACTGAATCGACAGCTAGAGGACTGTGAGGAGCAATTTAAGATTTTGGATTTCCCTTTTATATCTGTCTCAGATTATATTTATTTCTGAATTCATCATGCATTTGCCTACCCTCACTATTACATTCGGGTTGTCCTATACCTTTCCTCCCTGACTTGACTTAACTAACTACTTCTACTACTACTTCAATTAGTTATTGAGTGTAGGTCCTGACACACTATATTGCAGCTACTTGGAATTTCGGGAGTGTGACACTCCCCTGTCTTTCATGGATATGACATCTTGAAGCCAAAACGAGAATCATTTGAATATAGACAGTCCCTTAATGTAATGTTGAATGTCTTCTCGGTACTTCTAATGTATAATGCATTATGCTAAAGGAGCTAGTGCTAAGCTGAGAGGGGTGAATGTGAACCCCCAATGCTAGAGGGGTGAAAGCAGGGGCAGGGTTGAATGGACCCATAATGATTTCAGTTTAATATCTGAGTTTACTAAACAGCAGCAATTGCTCTTATTTCTGGATGACATGACAATAATGCCTAATAGTCCCTTATTTTGAACATGGTTAGTATATACCTGTAATGTTATGCAGGATGTCTTCAGGTGGCTTGAAAGCCATGGCAAATATGAATGCAAGTGTGTTGTAACAAATACATTTGAATTAGTCATTAAAGATGTATTTTATTTTGTAATAGACAGATTTACAAAGACAAAGCCTGACAAAGCATATTTCATTACTATTTTTTTCAGTTTTACACTGACAAACTAATAGTAGGTCCATCTATTGTGCTGTCTGTTGACATGTTAATGCACCTTTAACATGTCAACAGACAGCACAATAGATGGATTGCAATCAAGGATAATTAACTTTATGTCACACTAAAAGTCTTGCCCAGACCAACCCAGTGACCATGTAGGAAACAAGGAGAGGAGTGTGTTCCATTCTGTCTGTGTCTCACTGCTAGTTACACTCCACACCCAACATAACTTTTACATCAGTCTACTGCTTCCCTCACATGAGGAAGAGCAGGTGGCCAGAAAAGGTGGTGTGACGCTCAGTGGTTTCACGGACCCATGAGTCGTCACACAACTTCACATAGACCTCATCGCCCTTCTCCAGCAGCAGAGAAGCTCCATTAGAGGTGCTGAGAGAGTCGGTTGGCTGTTGACTTTTAGCAATGACAACTTGTTCTTCATTCTTATGGGGAGAGACTCCTGTATTCTTATAGAGAGAGACTCCTGTACTCTTTTTATATTTACCGGCTCCATACACAAATACATTAAAGAAGTAGACACCTTTCACTGGAGCCGTGAAGACACCTACAGCAGAAGGAGAATATAGCTTTTAAAAATAATTATACAAAATATCAATGATGTTAGCATGACAGAAGTATGATTCCTACAGTTTGAATCTGGGCTGTGTCTTAACAGTCATACCTGTATGGGGGCTGTAGGCATATCCAATGTTGGTGATGACATATTCGTAGATCAGTTTGCCTGGCATTTCATCGGATCCAAAATTCTCCATACTATATGATTTCATTGAGGCAGAGAAAGACACCCTCCTTTCCTCTCTCTCCCTCCTCACACTGCCTCCTACAGCTCTAACAGCTGTTGCTTGCTCCTCCTGTTTCTCCTTCAGCTCCTTCATGACAGCTCTCTGCTCTTCTACTTTATTCTCACTGGCTCTCAGTCTGGTCTCCATGGTCTCTGCTTTATTCTCACTGGCTCTCAGTCTGGTCTCCATACTCTCTGCTTTGTTCTCACTAGCTCTCAGTCTGGTCTCTGCTTTATTCTCACTGGCTCTCAGTCTGGTCTCCATGGCCCCCATTTGTGTCTTAGTGTGTCTGAGCTCCATTCTCTGCTCCGCCATCAGTGCGCTGATCTCTCTCAGCACAGTGTGGATGTCATTCTCTCTGGTCTCTGCTTCACCAGAGTGGCCCTGGTGAGTGATGTCATTTTCACTGGTGGTCTCTCCTCTGACCAGCGTCTCAGCCAAATAGCAGCACAGCAGCACCAGTAGAGCTCCAGAAGTCTTCATGCTGAAACTGGACGATTCTTCTCTCTTCTGACCCTCTGCTTGTTCTTTCAGTCAAATATATACTCTGTGGCCTGGCTACATAGTTGAGTGGGAGTGCATGTGCCGTCTTCATTATTTATGACCAGGAAATCAGATTCAACAATCATTGCTAGCTGAATAAGGGCGGTTCAGGTTATTGATCAAGGTTTATCTCATCATTAAATTCTTGGAGCAGTGTGTGTGCGTGTGTGTGTGTGTGTGTGTGTGTGTGTGTGTGTGTGTGTGTGTGTGTGTGTGTGTGTGTGTGTGTGTTGGTTTCTATGTATGTCTGTATGTAAAGGAGGCATGGTTTCTGTGTGAATGTGTTTTTTCTTTTTGTGATTTATTATTTATTACCAGGAAATCAGATTCAACAATCAATGCTAGCTGATAAAGGGGAATTCCTGCAGCCAGTTTAGGTTATTGTTCAAGGTTTATCTCGTCATTAAATTCTAGGAGCAGTGTGTGTGTGTGTGCGTATGTGTGTGTGTGTGCGTGTATGCGTATGAGGGGTGAATATATGTAAGATAATGTGTTAAATAGTTCAGTGGTGTGTCTGTTGGTTTCTAAGTACAGTATGTTTGTATGTAAAGGAGGCATTCAATTCAATTCAATTTTATTTATACAGCACCATAACAATACAATTGTCTCGAGGCGCTTTACAGAGCCTGGACCCCTTAGTGCAATCACAATGGCAGCAGGGGCAAGGAAAAACTCCCTGTTAGTCAGGAAGTAACCTTAAGAAGAATCACGGCACTTAAGGGGGGGCCCATCTGCTTGAGGTCAGCCGGGTGGAGATAGAAAGTGGGGGATGGGGAGGGTTGTGCTGCAGAAGGGGAAACAACAAGTGTTGTACACGGCATGCATTTGGTAGATGGAAAAAATACTGTATATATACAGACATCCAGTGGTATATACCACATGATACATACAAGACCAGTTTAGTGGGTGTACACTGTGCTCATAGGGTTACTGTTACAGGGGTAAGGAGAATAGGAACTGTTAGATTTAGTTGTTTTTCATATGCTTTCAACTCACATTCTTGTGGAGGAGGATTCCATACATCACATTCTAGCCACCTTCATTAACACACAAGTAATCAGCAAGACCCTGACAAGAATGCTGAAATTCACACCGAAGCTGCTAAGCTGTGTATTCTATTGACTTTAAGTGTGCTGTGTTGAAGAAAGAATGCTTCAGAGAAACCGACCGCTACGAGTGTTGAGAGAACGGAGTAAGGCTCATTGAGGAGACATCGCGGCCTATGAAGACAATGCCAACCAGAAGACAAACTTCACTATGGATCATACCTCCTAATCTCTCCTTTTCTCTCTCCATCGTAGTGTGATGTGGGTGCTCGAGGTGTGGTCATCAGAGTGAGTGGGTAGAGTTTGACTGGGAGTAGTGAACAGTAGAGAACATTTTTGTTAGTCAACATCAATTTGGGAAACAAATAAGGAGATACTTTTAGGTTGTCAATTCAGCAGCAGGCAATATGGTCATTTTATCAGTATTATTATAGGCATTAGCAATGTGATATAAATGGAGAGAGAGAGAGGGAGAGAGAGAGAGGCTGCCTGGCTAGGTGTATGAGAGAATAGCTGAGAATTTAATTAGGTTTGGTACATGTGGAGATTTTAGTCATAAACTTTGTAAGTGTGGCAAGGTGCACAGCAGTGCCCAATTGGCTGGTGACATCGCAACACGCGCCATAGGCTGTACCCGGGATCTGTCGCACTCCTTCAAGGTACAACAAACGCTGTCTGTAGCCCAGTTTTATTGATTTTGGGTTTTTTGCATGTGTTTAAATATGTTTAGGTATGCTGGCATTTAGCATTTTGTTTGGTTTGGTACATGAGGACATTTTAGACATAAGCTTTGTAAGGGTGGCAGGGTGCACAACAGTGCCGGATAGGCTGGTGACGGTCGCTGTACCCGGGATGTTAGAGTTCAGCAGGGAAAGGACCCAACCGCAGACCGGATGAATACACACATAAACACACAAGATCCAGGCAAAAACTCCAAAAGTATTCCAAAAGCACCACGAAGACAGAGTTGCTCACCATTCCAACTGGACTGAAGACTAACATTTAGTTACGAACCTACAGAAACACAGGACAGACTGAACTTAAATAACAGAGGGGGAACTAGACATGAAGACACATGTTAATCAAACAAGGTTAATTAACAAGACACAGGTGAACTCAAACAAGGTTAATTAACAAGACACAGGTGAACTAAAACCAAGGTTAGTTAACAGGACAAAGGTGAACTGAAAACAAGGTTAGTTAACAGGACAAAGGTGAACTGAAAACAAGGTTAGCTAACAAGACACAGGTGAACTAAAACAAGGTTGATGAACAAGACACAGCAGGAACCAATTAGGGAAACAAACCAGGTGATTAACAAGGCAGGTTTGGTAGGGGAAGGAAAAAACCATGACATGGTGGAAGGCAGGTGGAGGCGGAGTTCAGAACAACACAAAGAAGCACATGGCATTGATAAACAAACCCAGGGAAACACATGGCAGAAAACACACGCAAGAAACACGTGACAAAAAAGGGCAAACACAAAACAGACAGAGCAGGATCCTGACATGGGATCTGTCGCACTCTTTCACGGTACAACATACGCTGTACGTCTGTAGCCCAGTTTTATAGATTTTGGGTTTTTTGTATGTGTCCATGTGGATATTAAAATCTCCCACTATGAGGATGTTATCAGAGTTTACAACCAAGAAGTCGGAAAATTCGGATAAAAATTCAGTGTAGAGGCCTGGTGGTCTATATAGTAGTGACTGGGTGAATGGCTTTTGAGTTTGGATTCATAAAATTAAGTAAGAGGACTTAAAATGATGCAAAGGGGTTTTTGTGTGAATGTGTTTTTTCTCTTTGCAATTCATTATTTATGACCAGGAAATCAGATTCAATAATCAATGCTAGCTGATAAAGGTGGATTCCTACAGCCGGTTAAGGTTATTGTTCAAGGTTTATCTTGTCATTAAATTCTAGGAGCAGTGTGTGTGTGTGTGTGTGTCTGTGTGTGTCTGTGTGTGTTTGTGTGTGCATATGAGGGGTTAATATATGTGAGATAATGTGTATGTATGGTTCAGTGGTGTGTCTGTTGGTATCTAAGTATGTCTGTATTTAAAAGAGGCATGGTTTCTGTGTGATCGTGTTTTTTCTATTTGACATTCATTATCTATTAGCAGGAAATCAGATTCAACAATCATTGCTAGCTGAAAAAGGGGGATTCCCACAGCCAGTTCAGGTGATGTTTTGTCAGCATAAATCATATCTCCCTGCCAGACAAACATCTTTATCCCCTGAAGATGAGGAGGAGCTGCAGTGGATGGTGCTCATTGATGTGCCGCTCTGGTGATGGCCCTGCTGACTTCACTGATCTCAGACTACAATGTGTAGATGTGTCATATAATCACAGATTGACCTCAACTCCAGAGGCTGGGATTACACAGTTTGTCAGCTGTGCTTGATATGTGCCTAATATTATGTGTGTTATGCAGATGCCCTGATCTGGTAGTCCAGTATGCTTTTGTGGTTGCTCTAGGTCTCACTCTACAGGACCAGTCCAGTCAGTCAGAGGTGGGGGCATTATTCTCCTCTAAGTTCCAATCAGTATAATTGGAAATCACACACTTGTATTTCAGGTGACCTCAGGCCTCTCCAGCTTCTGTTTGCTTAATCAGAGAGAAATGCATCAGAGATGGTGACCGCTGTCTCTTCATGAGATTTTGCGACTTTGGGTACTTGAAAAGCGCACTATAAAATAAAGGTATTATTATTATTATTAGAGAGATCAGCTCAATTTACATTAACATTGTAACCCCATGGTTTTGGTGTGAATGGGTCATGAGATGCACACTAAACACTCCCCAAGAAGTTAAGTAGTGTGTGTAGCGAATCTCCAGTAGTCTCCAACAGTAGGTAATGTGTGTGTAGCCAGTCCCTAGCCCTCCTCCTTACAGTAGGTAATACTCTCATGAAGTAGTACGTTTATGTCAGTTATTGTGTCCATGCCGCCTTGTTGCTTGGTGAAGCACTCGTTGTTCAGGGTCGGGGGACTGGGCTGGAGGCTGACAGGGTTGATTTTGGTTCATTATTGATTTTGCAGTTTTATGGCTCATGTCAATTAATCGATTTAGTTTTATATTAACGCAGTTATGTATCCCACATCAGGTAAGAAGTAGGTTCTGGACGTGTATCCCTGTGGCAGGGCCGGCCTCGCTGCGATGTTTTGTAGAAAATGGCCAATAGTCAGGTTGAACTTTGTGGAATGTGGGCATAAGTGTGACATAAGGTACTAATGCAATTTTTTTGCATAAATTGATAGTTTAGGGGTTGTAGACTTAGAATCCGACGGGTGCCGCTCTGGGTACCACGCCCCCTTTTTGACCATAAAAAAAGAACTAGATGCACATTATTGTATAAACCCATCATGTGTGGTATCAAATGAAAGCTCTTCTCATACAGAAATCAGATTTGACGAAAAGAATGGTGAAAAAAAAAGTTTAAGTAAAGTTTAAGTTTAAGATAGGATTTTAATTCAAAGTGCAACAGAGGTGTGTTTAATGAGCTCAAAGTGCGTGCCATACAAGGCACCTCACACACACACACACACACATACACAAACACACACACACAATAATAATTAATAATAATAATTAATTTTATTTTTAACGCACTTTTCATTCATACACACACACACACACACACACACAAATGAAGTGAAGTGAGCCAGTTTCCAAACCAAGGGTGCATGTATGAAGTACACATTAAAGGAGCTCTGTGTGGTTTAAGGGAAATCAGAGCAGTTCAGTGGGTGTGTGTTTGTGTGTGTGTTTGTATGTGTGTGTGTGTTGTGTGTGTGTGTATGTGCATGTGTTTGTGTGCATGAGTGTTTGTGTTTGTGTGTTAGTGTATGTGTGTGTGATTGTGTGTGTGTTTGTGTGTGTGTGTGTGTGTGTGTGTGTGTATGAATGAAAAGTGCGTTAAAAATAAAATGTATTATTATTATTTATTTTTAATATGTGTGTGTGTGTGTGTGTGTGTGTGTGTGTGTGTGTGTGTGTGTGTGTGTGTGTGTGTGTGTGTGTGTGTGTGTGAGGTGCCTTGTATGGCACGCACTTTGAGCTCATTAAACACACCTCTGTTGCACTTTGAATTAAAAACAACATTATTAAATCTAGTATCTCATATCTTTACTACTCATCAAGAGCGTTGTTAGAACTTACCCGTGTTTCTTGCCACCCAGAGGATGGGCACGGAGCAAACAGCAGTCATGCACACAACATTGCAAAGTGATATCCTATCTTAAACTTAAACTTTACTTAAACTTTTTTTTCACCATTCTTTTTGTCAAATCTGATTTCTGTATGAGAAGAGCTTTTATTTGAGCTTTTATTGGTTTATACAATAAAGTGCATCTAGTTATTTTTTTAATGCTGGAGTGGCACCCGTCAGATTCTGAGTCTACAACCCCTAAACTATCAATTTATGCAAAAAACTAAATTGCATTAGTACCTTATGTCACACCTGTCCTGGTGTTCTACCTGACTACAATGTTTAATATCCGTTGTAGCAGGGAAATACTCCAGAAAGGAGAAAAACAAAAAGAAACAAAAACTCCAAACAATAATTCTCAATAAATAAATAAGTCCCTAAAAAAATTCAGCTCCAAACTGCACAAGTAACACTCAATAATAATAAGTCAACTTAACCATTTGTCGCTCTCCAATCTTAACAATACACCTTTATTGTCAAAAGGGGAGGGAAGTTGTTCCCCTCAGACTTATCGCCCCTAAGACCTGTTCTGCGCCGGTATTCAATTACCCCGGCCTGAACCATTACATCGCAATAAAATCAATCATCAACAACAAATACCTATTCCGACTCGTTATCACTAAATACATTTCTCTATAGCAATCCCCATGGGTTTACACACAGAACATCCTATTATATAATTTACTTAGCCTCTGGAAGTCAACCTGCAACCTCACGGCAAGTAGGCTACTCAGCAACTGCCCTGCCTTGTACAACGTTTGCTACGGGTTGAAGGGACGGCCTTTCAGTCCAAGTATGTTCGGTGTCTGTATCATTACCAATGTGGTCCTAATCACGGTAGAATATGCTGGTAGTGTTTGAGTGTAAATAAAACGTGTGCTTGTACCCCACGCTGTCTAGTGTGTTTGCTTGAGCAACGGAATGTATTACCGTAGTCAGTGGTAAAGGGCAGCCTCACTGTTACAATCCCCCATTAAGTAAGAAGTTGGTTCTGGACAGCAGCAATGTATCCCCCATCGGTTAAGAAGTTGGTTCTGGACAGCAGCAATGTATCCCCATTAGGTAACAAGTAGGTTCTGGACAGCAGCAATGTATCCCCCATCAGGTAATAAGTTGGTTCCGGGTTAGTGTGCTTCACTGTGTGCTTCACTGTGTGTATCACTACCCTGGATGGGTAAAATGCAGAGATAAAATTCAGTGTGTGTGTGTGTCACTATCTCTGCCGTAAACAGTCACTAGTCACTAGGCTCATTTCTATCCATCCCCCATCGGGTGAGAAGTTGGTTCTGGACAGCTATGTATCCCCCATCGGTTAAGAAGTTGGTTCTGGACAGCAGCAATGTATCCCCCATCGGTTAAGAAGTTGGTTCTGGACAGCAGCAATGTATCCCCCATCGGTTAAGAAGTTGGTTCTGGACAGCAGCAATGTATCCCCATTAGGTAAGAAGTTGGTTCTGGACAGCAGCAATGTATCCCCATTAGGTAAGAAGTTGGTTCTAAACAGTAGCTATGTATCCCCCTTCAGGTGAGAAGTAGGTTCAGGACAAGTATCCCAGGACATATCGATGACACATCATACCACGGCCCACCTGCATGAACAAAAATGTCCCCGAGACATCCGACCGACGTGACAGGATTGTTTTTTATGCAGATTGTTTGCACTGAATATTTTAAACATCAATTATTCTCATGAGAGGAAACAGCTTACCCAATTCCTTAGATACAGGTGTGTGCATTGCTTGAGCTTTCCTTATCTACCTCTCGGCTAAACACATGAGTAGAGAGATGACATTAGCGTTGCCTTTAACATACTTTGGCATCACACAGCCTCTTACACTTAATGTCAGGAAGGCCTTCTCGATGTAATCATTTTCTAACCTGGTTTTCCATTTATATTTAGTGTTTTCCCTTGCTGCAGCTATCAGTGACCTCTGTTCTTGAACGAACATCTTGAATTCAGGCCATGGCATTTTAATATTCAATCTGACCTGAAGCTCAGCCTTCACCATTGTAACTGGCAGTCTGTTTCTCTTATCAGATCAAGCATCTTCCATAGCCGTGACCTTTGAATGAAGTGAGAAACTCACAGAAACTCAGAATCAGGGGCAGTGAAAAATGAGAATACAGATTATGACCCAGGAGAGAAAGGAAATCTGTGGTCTTTTAATGCTGTAGGTTTCATGAACAATTTTATCTCATTTAATTGTAGCCTTTATGGTTGATGGTTACCCTCTTAATGTTATGTCAGAGATTGTTTAAAAGTATTTTTTACCAAATTCTGTGACTGTACCAGAAACTTCTCATGCTGAGAGCTTCATATATTTGGATCATCCTTTTCCAATATTAAAGTGGCTTTTGTCAGAAAATCAGATGTCCATTAAAGTGTGGCAACACTAGCTTACTTGAAGAATCAGGACAGGTCCAATAATAAGAAACGGATGATATGCTTTTCCAGGACTATACTACTACTATGCAGGACTATATTACTCCTATGTGCAGCCAGATTACAGCATAAAGACCAGAGGGTTCCCAGGTTGCGCTCAGGTGGAGGGATTTGTGTGGCACATTGAGTTGACATCCAGCATAGTGTTTTAACTGATGTGAAGACACTGGTTATTGATGTTTCAGAAAGCATCAAGTCGCACGTCACATAAAGAGATCAGATTGTGAAAGATGAGAGCATTCAGTGAATCGATCAAAAGGTCAGCAGTCTGGCCCAATTCGCTGACATTTTGAACACTGAAGGATGAACATGTAAGGCAAATAAAATTACACTTATGGGCACTTTTGGATAGATATCGACCCACGTTCCCACAGTATATAATACAATAGCAATATTGATCAACAAAATGTTTTAAAATTAATTCTGTGGTACATTTTATTATTGATCAGCAAAATGTTTTCAATTTATCTTCTATGCTATGTCTTATTATTGATCAGCAAAATGTTTTCAATTTAACTTCTATGCTACTTCTTATTATTTGTCAATGAAATGTTTTTAATTGAATTTCTATGGTATGTCTTTATATGGCATTGTTCCCTGGATGTAGGCTAACGTGTGATATTAATAAACAGGGGACAAAGCAAATGAAGAATGTTGCCGTCTAAATGTCCAGGGTTCTTCAGAGTGCTAAAGGAGCAGTCCACGGTTCTAATCTGTTGCGTTTTCTGTGTGAAATTCAGCAAATCGCTCCTTTCATTCCTCTAGCTTTCCGTTCAGTGTGAGTTAAAATAAAACCCTCTCGATGTTTGTACACAGTCCTAGCTATGTAAATGGGAAAGTAACGTAATGACTCGGACCAAGCTATGAACAACTCCAGCCAACCAACACATTGCTTCAGGAGCACAGAAGGGGGGCGGTGTAATTGAGCCTTTTAGGCCACTAATCCAGATCTACAGTTATGGAAGCCTTGAGGGGTCAAGCTTAGTATATTGTATGTTGCATATGAATACTATGATTTTTTTTTTAGGTTTTCCATCAAACACAACTTGCCTCTCTGGCTGACTGTAGCCCGGCAAGTGGGTTTGTTATGGTTTCCCTTCACAGCTCGTGTGGACAATGAATGAATGGTCTGTTCTAGAAACATCTGAACATATTTCCAATGCCACGGCTATAGTAAAAACTTAGATACTCATTGGTATTGGGCAGAAGTAGAATGAAATAATTTTTACAGAAAGTTGTAGCAGGAAGGAGGCTATCTGGGGGGAAGGGGTTTGGATGCTAATGGAAAAGGTCTCAGTGAGACAAAGTACATATCAAAGGGTTTAGGTTCGAGAGTCAGATGATACACAAATATGTAAGAAGGTTAGTTACAGTGCATGAAATGCCCTGTATTGTTATTCCTAGGCTTCTTCTTCTTCTTCTTCTTCTTATTCTTGTTACCTTTTTCTGCGATTAATTCAGCCCGAACCGCTTAACGTAGAAACTTCATTCAAACTTTGTCGCGTAGGTCTTGTAAAGGACACTTATGCTATGTATTTTTCACTTTTCTAAACTTTATACTTTTTAAGATATTAAATAAAAACGAATCGAAATTTTCCCATTGACTTACATTGGGCCATTATGACATCATAATAGGGTCTTTAAACTGGCTTGCACCTGTGCTTCACTGACAGCTGCGCCAAATCAAAGGAACCTCTTCTCTGTCCCTCTCAATTTAACTGTAACTAGGAACATTAAGACACCTTCCATTCTCTACTTTTTCTCTCTCCATCTCTCCATCTTTCTCTCTATCCCTCTCAGTCTACTTTCTCTCACACTCAATCTCTCTTCTTCACTCCATTTTTATCTCCTTTTTTCAATATTTTCACTCTCTTTTTCTCTTTCACTCTTCTTTCCTTCTTCCACTCATCTTTCCTTCTTCCACTCTTCTTTCCTTCTTTCACTTTTCTTTCCTTTCTTCACTCTCCTTTCTTCTTTCCTTCTTGCACTCTTCTTTCCTTTTCTTCTTTCCTTCTTCAACTATTATTTCCTTCTTTCACTCTTCTTTCCTTTCTTCACTCTTCTTTCTTTTCTTCTTCCACTCTTCTTTCCTTTCTTCACTTTTCTTTCTTTTCTTCTTTCCTTCTTCCACTCTTCTTTCCTTCATCCTCTCTTCTCTCCTTTCTTCCACTCTTCTTTCCTGTCTTCTTTCATTCTTTCACTCTTCTTTCTTTTCTTCTTCCTTTCCTAACTTTTGCATTTCATGCACTGGTATTTCCTTCAGGAAATGCATTTTCTAGTTCATGTCTGTTACATCATGAAAACAGCAATATTCGGTTCCATCAGTCCCCCATATGAGCATTTCTATGCTCACACAATAATTCCTATGTAAACAACCACCTGCAACAGTAAAACAGTCAAATTTGGTTCCATCACATTCCAACACAACAAATAAGGCAAATCAAATTGGGTTTATAATTGAAATGCCCTTTTGGATACTTTGGATACTGATTTAGCCTAATAGTTCAGTAAGAGATAGTTTTGTGTAAGTTGTGTATCTCTTGTCAATCAGAAAGTGATACAAATAAACAGATATGAAAAACAAAACACAAATGTTTGAGTTGTCATTTGTGTAGAAAATGTCTAGGGTGCTCAGAGCACATATCATTGCAATGCAGGCCAGAGCAACAGCTGGGTCAAACGCAGGTGTTTTTTGTCTCATGTTAACAAAAAGATAATTTTTCCTGTGGTTTTGATTAAAGCAGAACTTGCCTCTCTGGCTGATTACTGTTACTGTTGTTATGGTTGGCTATGACAATACAATACAATTATAAATGCCAATAAAATATAATATACTATATGCCATGCCAATACAAAATAATATATATGCCATGCCAATACAATATAAAAATTATCTTTTCTCAAAACTAAATCTCGTAAAACCTTTCCAATAAGTGTGGTCAGATAAGTAGTAGGCAATCCTTTAAAAAACAACATGAATCTGTGTGTCCCTCTGACTGACTGACTGCTTACAGATGCACTTGTGTGTTGGTGTTTTAACACAGTGTGGGGGAGGCAGATTCCCATAATATACATTTGAACTATATGAAATGACGCATGGTCCAATTCGTGTTTATCCTCTAGGGGGAGGCATTTCATACAAAAAAGGGCTACCCCACACAATGCGACCATCAAAAGGAGGTCTTTAACCTGAAAAAGCCAATTAACATACACAGTAAATACTGATTTTAAAAATCAACCAAATCAGTGATGGTCCTTATAACAGATTTCATCAGAATTAAGTTGTTCTTGTTTTTACTACAGTGTCAGCACGCTTACTCAAGGCTGTACCTTAGTGGTTGCCTTTAAAAATAAACAAACATTTATCCTAAAATCACAGGCATAGAAAGACTCCTTGAGTAACTTGATAGTGATACACAAGCTTTTTGTTTTAAGTTTCCGATGTTTTATATCTGATTATATTAAATATATTGTAAAATGTATTTAAAGATAATGTTTCCCAATTCCCCATATAGTGACCTCATGCCTTTATACCTGTTAGGCTACAAAACTAGAAACGGGAAATACTACACGACGTCAACTGCAGTCAATGCGTTATTCAGCTGAGCTACTGGAAGGCACTGAGGACAGGTAGAAAGTGAAACGGAGGCGACACACCTTTGCGCACTACTTCTATTACCGCCCAAGCTTGGTTTCAAGTGGACTCTGGCTGAAATACAGAGAAGAACGGCAAACGTAAAAGAAATAAACAAAGAAACGGATAGTCGAATATTAAGATGACCGGAATTAGCCTTGTTATATATATTATGTCTGTTTCGTACTCGATGTGCAGCCCAGACAGCGGTAAGCATATTGAATACGGTCTCAAGTGGAAAAGTAATAATAATAGAGATGTAAATCTAGATCCTAAAGAATGGAAATCATATGTGTAAGGTTTTTGTTTTAAGTATTAAGTATTAAGAAACACGATCTTTAAATCAAACACCTAGAATTAGCTGTTACAGCATGGCAGCAAACTTTACATTTCCAGGGAAATTTCTTCAAGAAAATCTTGCGTAGGACTAGCCATTCGTATCGCAACAGTAAAGTGAAAATGTCTCTTCTTCTTGCTTTGTACCACTGACATTTAGGATAAATCCGGAAATATAAGTAGAGTAAATGTGATCAGAGTTATTACCTCTCTGTTTGGAAAGTGTAATGCCCTGGCAGGTTTGTTATTATTAAAGCTTTTTATTTTCACAGGTTCCCATTCGTTGCTCTACTTCTCCACGTACATCAAAGGGGACACGCCTTTTCCCGAGTTCAGCGCAGTGCTGATGCTGGATGATATTCAACTTGCTTACTATTCCTCAAATGAACAAAAACTTCTCCCAAGAGGACATATGAGTGAAGAGGATATTTTCCATTCTGTTGACCAGATGTATACCATGTTTGTGATAACCTATATGCACAAGAACATTAGAGCTCAAGCACATAAACTTATTCAACATTACAATTCCACAAACGGTAAGCACTGACTAGGTTTTCCAGAGGTCTGAAATATTGTGCTTGTGTTCTTAGACATGTTGATGGCTTGATTATGTTGTGTTTTCTTATTTACCTTCTCTTAGGAATTTCCTTTCTCCAGAGTATATCTGGTTGTGATTTACTGGACAATAGTGCACCTGGGAGGATGATATACAAAAAGTCTTTTAATGGAGATATTGGAGATGAAATACTTCTAAGTATTTCTGACAAGACTGTTCAAAAAGTGATGCGATGGTCTGAAGACTGGGATGTTCTACAGGAAAGGAGATCGTTATCCGACAAATTTTTTGAGCCTATTTGCGTTGCAGCAATTCACACATTTCTTAAGATCAACAGGAAACATGTAATGAGAAAAGGTAATGTGATATGTGCATGTCATATCATTTATACCTTGATGTTGATAAACATTATGTCTTTAAAATTGAATGCAACAAGACTATGATAAATTATACGACACAAATTTGTATTGTTTAAAAATATTATGTTCTATTTTCAGTCAAAGGTAATGTGATATGTGCATGTCTTGTCATTTATAATTTGCTGTCTTTAAATCTGAATGTAACAGGACTATGATAAATTCATGATATTTGTGATAAATAAATTATAATTATTATTGTCTTTATAATTATTGATTAAATATGATGTCTTTCTCAGTCAAACCCAGAGTCAGGCTCTTCCAGAAGGCCCTCCCAGACTCTGGTGGAATGAAAGTGACTTGTCTGGCCACTGGGTTTTACCCCCGTCACATCAACCTGACCCTGCTCAGAGATGGACTGCCTTTGGATAGCCACCAGATCACTGGAGGGGAGCTGCTACCTAACGAAGATGGAACCTACCAGATGAGGAAGAGCCTAGAAGTCAGCTCAGAGGAACTAAGAGAGAACCACCAGTACACGTGTAAGGCTGAGCATCTCAGCCTGGACAACAAGTTGGACATACCTTTAGGTAATGATTCTCAACAAGAACAGTTCACACACAACTAGGTGTGGAGTGAATTCAGTTGCATCAGTAGCTGTGAATTGTCACCAGATCTAGATTGTCCCCACATCGTGTAAATTGGTTAAGTAAGGGGGGGGGTCTGTGAAGCCCCTTGAGACAATGTTTTGGCGCTATATAAATAGATTGAAATGGAATTGAATATTAGCACACGTCTGACCCTCTGTGATTCTGTGCTCCTAGATTATGTACCTCGTCCAGGCCGGCAACATGTCGTTGCAGTGGTGGTGATAGCACTGGTTTGTCTAACTGTAGTCATGATTGCCCTTGTCTTCTGCAGGCCAAGATGCATGGGTAAGTTGAAAAATGATTTATGTGAAATATTGCTCAACAGATTGAGACAGACAGAGACATTAACAATGAACAGGGAACAGCTTAGCATACAGCATTTGTTTCCCAGCATTCCTGCACATGGTTTTGTTCTGTTTTGAGGTCTAAGGTCTGAGATTTAGGTATTTGTCATGTATGTGTTCATAATTCTAAGGACTGGAGAAACATGATCCTATATAAGCCCCACCTTTAAACTTAACTATCTTTATGATCTGATAGCCAACAACAGAGGCTTGAGGATCCACCAGGGAGGGAAGAAGGATATGAGTACCCCTGCTACAGCGGAAGGAGGACCCAGCACACCTGCACAGAATGGTGGGCATCATGCAGCTGGCACACACAAGACCAGTGGAGACAGGAGTTAGAGGCTTTGTAGCTAAATCAACCACAACACTTCTGTTGGATTTTGGTTTTTGAGGAAGGTCTCTCAAAGGAGCTTTAAAGTAGTTTTCTGAGGTTGCTGAAAAAGTGAGCCAGTGGTTGTGACTGAGACGCACACAGACTACTTGGGAAGTTGGGATCATGAATAAACCTGAACTATAACTGAGATATGTGAAACTTCTTGAAGTGTATCTTGAGATGGATTTGTTGTTGTCTCTGGTAGTGGAATGTGTTCTAACCTGTCATGAGTAAGGTGAGGGGGAGGCTGACTCCACTGTTGAACTTCCTGGAGGTGTTGTGGGCCTTATTCAACAAAACACTGATGAAGGAAGGCAGTTTTGTTGTTGTTGTTGTATCCTACTGCTCAGATGATATGGTTGGGCAGTTATTTTGTTGCAACGTGCTATATTAGCCTTTTCCCAAACTCTGTTGGCAGTATGGAAACAATGTCGTTGTCCTTGAAATGTCCCCTTATTTTTGCTCTGGCTTAAATGTTTTGATGTTTGCATCTTTGGTTGGCATCTTGAAAATTCCTTTTCCCTTCAAAGCCAAGTGCTGTGACTGGATACGCTATATGGTCCATGATGCATGCTACTGTTTTATGTACAGATGTGACACAAATAATCTACAGAAACCACAAATATGTTGATTATGTATAGACCCTTTCGCCGTTGGTAAACAATGCTCAGCGTTCTAGGTTGCGCACGCATTCTGGGGGCAAAAGAAATGGCTTAAATTCATACCTGCGTTCGCTTTATCCTAATGATCTCGGAAGTTACGTTAATAAATTGACATTAAGTTATGGAATCCAACTTCCCGATCCATATTCGATCACGGATTGGATAGTTGACCCATCAAAATGGACAGATATTTATACATACTTAATAGAAAAACCCAGTGTTTACACAAAAGATACATTACGATCATTCAAGTCACTCGATGCCTATAACTACGTTGTCTGCGGGCATGTCCACTCCAGGATATTAAGTACTGCGACCTCAATGATGATTTCTGCGTCCTAAAATCTGAGGTGCTACCAAGCCAATGACAAGGAACAAAGACAATAATGTATAAACCATGTGTTTTTATCAACAAACCCACCAACGCTACCGCTTCACGTTAAATTGCACATGCATGGCAGAGTAAGTCGACCTTATCATAAACGTTTCATCGTCAAGGTTTACGTGTAGGAACTACATAACCATTGCAACCACGGTTAACTGTAATGTTAGCGAATGAGCTAATATTTACACTCTTTTAAGTCTCCTGTACGTCCAAGCCCAAACCTATTCTTGAGGTTTCAAACATTTTCCAGGCTATTTGGCATCTAACAAAAAAAAAGCGTTGTAACTCTTATTTATGCTACAATACAACTTATATTTGTTATGATAGCCACATTTAGTATACTCGTTTTTGTCTTATACCATTTTTTTTATCTGACATTGCAGGCTATAGGGTCTTGTTGCAGCCATGCAGCAGCAGTGCTGTTAAAGATTGAGCTCTATGTTAGGATGGGGAGGACAGGGAGGGCATCTTGTACATCAGGAGCATGTAAAACAACACAAGCCTACATACAGTGTGAAAAGCCAGACTATGGTAAAATGATTCACTGTGTCCAATGTGACAGCCACTTCCACTACGGCTGTGTGCAAATTTAAAGAAAGCAGTGAAAGAGGTAAAAAAGCATGAGCTTAAGACAAGGTTCAAATAGTTTTAATTTAATAAAGAAAGTATAGTACATAGTCATTTATTTGTCTGAATATCATTTGTGGATTACATTTATCAGCAAACACAGTTCATTTTATATCATTTGGAAACAACAGACTTGCAGAGATTTGTGAGGGTACCACACACATTCACTATATCATCTAGGAGGTCAACTTGTGACACTGGAATGACCGATTGTAAGATTTTAAAATTCTTCCACCGGCCAATAACTCTTTCTATGTGAATTCTTACAAGTGAAAGTTGTCTTGATGTGTCAACCTCATTAGCTGGTAGTTGTCTTTTTCCTTCGGTGAAATTTGGAATAAGCAGGGTGGCACCATACGTGGCAAGCTCTTCTCTAATTAAAAAGCCCCTATCAGCTAAAATGTCATCTGTAGGCTCCAAAAGATCTAAAAATCCCATTGATTGGTAATCTGCTTGTCTGACACCCGGCCACCCGAACCTGGGGATAGAAAGGATATGGCCCCGGCGGGTGTAATGCCAACTAAATACTTAACTGTATTGTGGTGTTTATATGTAGACCATGTCTGGGCCTGGGCAGTCAAGTTACTAGGTCTGTCTATAAAAATCTCTGTGCACTTTTGGGCATGTTCTTTAAAACAGCAGTCTGACTTGGCCATTTTATAAGTGGTTTCAACACTTTAGCCATAGAAGGTAACCAGGTTCTCAAAATGCATGATATTGTGCTGTTCGATACTTTAAACCTAAATGCTATGTCAGTGTTAGTGAGACCCAATCTAAGTTTCATAAGCACAATCAGTAGGTGATCTCCCAGGGTACGTATTTCAGTAAACTTTTCTACATTGCCTTTTAGTTTTTTCAATAACCAGTCATAGATTATAGTAGTTATTCCTGTGAGAAAAAGAAACTGTACACTGTTATTTCTGATTGAGTGGTAAGAATACTTGTTGTTCTGAAGCTCTTCTATTAGCTTCTTGTTTTCATTTTGGATTTCACCAAACTCTTGGTGCAGGCTCACATATTCAACCTGAATCTGTTCATACATGTGCCTCAGATTTTCATAATCTTTCTTTGGGCACATGGCATCCTCTTCCAATGGGGCTCATCTTCAACTGTAAGACATTAATGTGAAGACAGGAATTATAAGTTTTACTGACAACACATGTAAAACACAAATAATGAGTAGCACAAGTACATTTTACATGTTTGATTGAATTGAAAAGTGTGTTCTCACCAGGGCAAGATCAGTAGTCAATAGGGAAGGTGATTTAACAGATCTCTCAGATAGCAGTTTATTCCTTTGAAAATCTGTAAGATTAGATTGCACATAATAGAGGTAACTACTGACTGCCATTTTTCTCAAAGCTTGCAATACAGAGCAGGCGATGTTACCTTGGATAGCTAGCTTTGATGCCATAAGTTAACATCACCTGCTCTAGGTTGCAGGCACTGTTGGCTGCTAACTTATCAAGAGCAAACACGCCTTACCTCTCCAATTTAGCTTCAGGTCTCTGGCGAAGGGACAATGTCGGGGCTTTCGTAGTTAATTGAGGCTTCTCCTACGAGTAAATTAAGCACAGACTCAACCCACGATCATTGTATGCATTGTATAATTGTATGAAATGAATAAATGAATGTACTATGAACTAGTTAACATTAACGGTTAGCTAACGTTAATGGTTAGATATCGTTAACGTTAAGTTAACCTAAAATTGCAAGGCTAAAGTTAGATATGGATAACATTAGCTATCTAGGGAGCTGTTTTGGCCAACTAAGTTATCTCAGATTTAACTAACACAATTTCAAGTCAGCTAACATAAACAAAATTCACTTACCGGATATAAAATGTGACCCACATATGCGTGCATTTTTAATGATGTCTTCAGTCCAGTCCACTCGTTTTATAGCTTGAAGCCAGAATCTACGCCTGTTTGCATTAAACAGTCTTTTCCCCGAAGGAATGCGGTAGAAATTGAGTGCTTTTTTTTTTAGTTGACCTGTTTTGGCATCCCACAACACAACAAGATGGCATTTTTTTAACGAAGAAACCGAGACGAAGAAATCCTTAGCTTTATCTCTCCAAAATCCTCTTGCACTGTCACTAACTATGGCTAAAATTTCCGCTTTTTTGCCTCCAGAATGTTTGCGCTTAACGTTTATGACGTAGGTCATAAAAGGGTCTATTAATGTCCTGTTAGGTACTACTTTGAGAACGGCTGCGAGACCACTCGCACAACGTGGGAGCACATTGAGAATGCGGGATTCAGCCAGTTGAATCTGCGACACATCCAGGCCCCTGTAGCCTTCGTTATCAAACCGCACATTGTGGGCTACGCTGTTAAATAATTCTGTCAATCCACTAGTACACCAATTCGTTTACAACCACCACGCAATCACAGTGTAACTCTGCTAGATTGAATTAAGCTCACAACTATGCTTCAGGTCAGGTAAGGCCAAAGCTGGGAATAGGCACAATTCGCGTGGGCGAGAGTCGGCATTTCGTTTCACGCAAATCAGGCACAATTCGAGTGGGCGAGAGTCGCCACTTCGCTTCACGCGATTTGGCACTCCGCGAGTGGGCGAGACTCGCCACTTTGTGAATGAAGCGCGCTTCACTTGACGCGATCTGAATTGCACAGAGACGGGCGCATATGAGACATATAGGCTACGTTGTTGACCATTCTCACAAAGACACGCGATCTGAATTGCACAGAGACGGATATGAGACATATACGTTGTTGACTCACAAAGACAAAACAAATAGCTACACGTAGCCTAAACGTTGTTGAGACTCTTATTAAAGATTTTACTCATTCTCGTTGTTGAAAGTCGGTAACAAAACAGAGACAAATAGCTACACGGTCAAGCAATGTCATTTCATGTCATTTATTTCAAAAACAAACAATCAGAGTGTAACAGCTCTGGTTCCAAGACACAAAAAAGCCAGGAACCAGATGGCCCATCAACCTAGACAAAAGGCCAGGAGCCGCCTTGATGGTTCTAACCTGGTGCTGTGTAAACTACCTGTTGAATTGTTTTGTTTTTTTGTTCAGCCACTTAACATTTTCTTATCTTATCATGTCTCTTACCTCATTCATAACCTCTATTGCTACCTTCACCTGTACCTGTATCATATCTGCGCTAATGACCAACTATTGTGTTACTACTGCTCATACCCCATATATCTTGTACTGTCATATCATACTGTATATATCCCATCTATTTATTTTTATATTACCACTATGCAGAATACTCTGCACTCTTCTGCTATGGTTCTTCTGGTTAGATTCCGTTGCATTGTACTTATATCATATCATGACTCTTACCTCATATTCATTGTACTTATATCTTATCATGTCTCTTACCTCATTCATAACTTCTATTGCTACCTGTACCTGTATCATATTTGCGCTAATGACCAACTATTGCTGTCAATGTTACAACTGCTCATACCCCATATATCTTGCGCTGTCATATCATACTGAATAAAATGCTATACAATACATTATCTGTAAGGTTGTGAGTGTGCAGTGGTAATGTAAGTTGATATTGATATATTGATATATGCTTTTATTCAGTCACACACAGTAACAACAAACAAGTTCAACACAAATAATAATACATTCAAAGTGACTGAAAAGGCACAAGCTGAAGCATAATGCTTGTATTTAAGCCTGTCCTGTTTGACCAATTTAAGCTACCCATCAACATATGCATTTTTTCTTTTTACAAGTAATACATGTAATGGAAATAAAAAAACAAACAAAATAATTGCCTCCAAAAAGTTAGTCACAAGAAGAGCAATGAAGCAAGATCCCAAATAAACAGCACAAAATCCTGCATACATTATGGACACTTGTAGCCCTCAAAAATGGCTTTAGCTACCATCCCTTTGAAAACAAAAAATGTCTTACACTTTCTTAAGATTATGTTAGCATCATTCCATAATGAAATTCCAACAACAGATATACATCTCCTTTTAATTTATTTTTTGGCATTTGGTAAGGTAAATTTACAGACATCTCTGAGATTATATTTTGTCTCTTGAAATGAGAAAAACCTTTGTATGCTGACTGGGAGTTGGTTTGATTTAGCTTGATACGTTATTTGCATTATTTTATAATATACCAGATCATTTAATTTCATAACAAATGATTTAATAAACAATGGGTTAGTGGGTGCATAATAATCAACCTGATTTATTATCCTTATGGCTCGTTTTTGTAAAATAATGATTTCATTGACAGTTGTTTTATATGTCAATCTCCAGACTTCCACACAATATGATATGTAGGGAAGTATAAGTGAACAGTAAATAATATGTAAGGCCTTATAGTTTAACATGCTTCTTGATTTGTACAATATTGCTATCGTCTTAGAGATCTTTCCTTTGATATAATAAACATGTGGTTTCCATGTTAATTTATGGTCAATGACCACTCCTGTTATCTCGGTCACTCGTTCAGCATCACTTATTTATAATTTAATGTTCTTACCTATTTCTTTTCGATTTCCAAAGACCATGAATTAGTTTTTTTTTCTATTGAGTGACAATCTATTAACATCAAATCAGGTTTTGAGGATTTCTAAATCTCTTTCAATAGAAGTCAAGAGTTGCTGTAGCCTAAATTATTACCCGAACAGTAGGCTACATGTTTGTATCAGTTGGATTCGTAGAACGTAGTAAATTAGCCTACATTGCTTGACCGTGTGGCTATTTGTCTCTGTTTTGTTATTGTTGTTGTTACCGACCACGAGAATGAGTAAGATATTTAATAATAGTCTCAACAACGTTTATAGGTTACGTGTAGCTATTTGTTTTGTCTTTGAATGAGTTGTCGTCTCTATAGATCGCGTCCTAAGTGAAGCGCGCTTCATTCACAAAGTGGCGACTCTCGCGTCTCGCCCACTCGAATTGTGCCTGATTCGCGTGAAGCGAAATGGCGACTCTCGCCCAGGCGAATTGTACCTGATCGCGTACCGGACCTTAGCTCTTCAGGTATGTCATACAAGCTAATACAGTTTTTCACTATTGTTAAAGAGTATAAAGCAAAAATTCGGCACAATCTGCACAACCTTCACGTCATGTATCAATCGCTCGCCCCAAGTGGGAAATACTTAAGATTCCCTTATCTACATTAGAGTCCGATTTTCCTTGTGAACACACTGATGTCAATTACACATCATGTTGTTGTCAAAACAGTTCTGTTGTTGCCATGGGCGCAGATAGCGTGTACGTCAGGGGGGTTCTGACGTACACACATTCGAATGACATTCAATCCGTCCCCCTCACTTTTATTTGAAAAAAAGAATGCGTTCTGTCTTTGCATTAGGCTAAACTCACAGAAAATCAAAAGACTAGTTCTTATTTACTGCTTTGCAACAACTCTCATAAAACAGTCAGATCAAAGACGGACAATCATTTTGTTGAGCTGGGCAAGCTGCCTGCGTCGCCAGAGATTCTAATCTAAAAGTAACCGGTCTCTCTGGCGTTTACGTCTCGAGCCTGGTTTCCATTGTTACCCAGAGGCATCAGTGGGACAGCTCTTAATTCAGGATCCCACAACCAACCGACACATGCATGATGAAGCCATACAAACTCACTTTGCATTTTTTTGGTTGTCTGTTCAGAGTAATGTCGCCGTGGAAGAAAAAAAGAGAAGAGACGGTCATTGAAAATAGCGTGAAGAGAGGTGCCAATTTCTCAAGGGGGAAGGGGGACTCGACATTCATTATTTATTATCCATTTTTCGGCAATTGCAACTTTCTGGAGTTGTCGGGGGTCTTTCGGAAATGTGTAAAGTTAGGCCTATTTGATTGTACCAATGCCAATCCTAATGGTGCGTGTAAGTTGTTACAGGTTGAATCATGAGAAAAAACGAACTTTAGAGCTAGACAAATGCCACTGCAGTGGCGCTAACGTGATCAATTTACTATGAACAGTAATTTTAATTACTAACACTCTGTCAGATATCGTGACTGATATTAGCTGAACTGGACGTGGTTAATATAAAATCATTTAGACTGGCGCAATGTATTCAATTTAAGGTGAATCAGTGTTGGCGTTTAGTATAGCCACCTATTGAGCCTCCGTTGAATTTTAATGAGTTGGCTTGTTATCTTGCCCGACACAGTAAATTATTTTGAGTCCAGAATCGATCTTTGTAGGCATTACTAACCATTTAGACAAAAAATTTCTTGCAATGATGGGCAATTATGTTTGATGGGTTATGTCATGGCCCTGGGGGGGGGGGGGGGGGGGGGGGCTGGGCTACAATCGTCCCCCCCACTTTCAAAAACCTATCTGCGCCCCTGGTTGTTGCACACAATTTTCAAGTAAAATCTCAAAGCATCAACCTGCAAACCACAAATAGTCAAATCTCTAAACTTTCAGGTCTTTTGACCAATTTGCAGTGAGGACTGCACCATTACAGTTTTTCACTATTGTTAAAAAGCATAAAGCAAAAATTCGGCACAATCTGCACAACCTTCACGTCATGTATCAATCGCTCGCCCCAAGTGGGAAATACTTAAGATTCCCTTATCTACATTAGAGTCTGATTTTCCTTGTGAACACACTGATGTCAATTACACATCACGTTGTTGTCAAAACAGTGTACACAAAGTTCTGTTGTTGCACACAATTTTCAAGTAAAATCTCAAAGCATCAACCTGCAAACCACAAATAGTCAAATCTCTAAACTTTCAGGTCTTTTGACCAATTTGCAGTGAGGACTGCACCATTAAAGTGTCTTGAGCCTCTGTTTTGTTGGATAAACTATTGAAAACTTTGAAAAGATCCACAACCAGAGAAGGAGAGGGGTAAGAGTGAGAGGAGGAAGAAGAGGAGGACAAGAAGGAGGAGGAGTAGGAGGTTGAAGAGTAGGAGGACAGAGAGAAGGAAGAGGAGGACAAGGAGGAGGAACAGAATGAGGACAAGGTGAAGAAGGAGGAGGATCAGGAGAAAGAAGAAGGAGAATGGTCATCTCTAATGAGATTTGGGCCGCTGTGGTAGACCATGTTTTCATGGTTTTTCATTAGAACCTTCAGGATGGAGAACAAGTACGAAATCTGTTTGCCTTGTGTACTGTAATACTGCATATCAATATAATATACGTAGTGTGCTCACAGTATTTGTATTTTGCAGGACTGAAAGAGAACCACACTGTGGAGGAAGAAAACACACTTTCAATATTTTTTGAAAGCAAAGTAGCATTTTCCAGGAGATATAAAGGGTTTTGCATTTTCAGTTAGTTGCTTTGGAATTTGTGTTTAGAGTTTTGAGAACGAGGCATGCTTTCAAAAAATGTGTGTAAGCAATTGAGAAAAACTATAAGCATTTTGTATACAGTTTTATGTCAATACAATCTGGTGGAACAGGAGACTAAAATTGTAAATATGGTTTGTGAGAACAACGGTATTGCTGTTTTATGTTTGACTATGAAAAATGTAGGCCTACACTGATACATTTTACAAAAGGAGAAAGGGCTCAATGAGTCATTGTCATTCATATGGTGTGTTTCGATGATTGTGTTTTCAATTTTGCACTTCTGTGTGCTGTAAATGCTTGGTAGTGTGCAGCTAATGCTTAGTTGTGTGTACTAAATGAATGTATGTGTGTGTGTTTTGAAAATATGGCTGTGTGTACCAAATGAAAACACGAGTTCCATTTTGTGAACAGTTAAGAGATTTGATAGCAAAGAGTCATCTTGCAAAGGGAGTGTCAGGTTTAGCATTTTGTGTGTGAGGTTTTCAATTTTCTGTGTGCAGTTTTGAGAAAGACGTTACTGTTTTGAAAAACGGGTTTTAGCAACAGTGAAAAACTGTAACAGTCATGGCAAAGCTTGTTCAGTATTCCGAAGCTCCTTTCTTCAAGCATCCTTCCTCGTCTTTTTTTACTGTGGTAAAATTGTTAACTGTGACGACACCTTTTTGAGGTGATTTGAGGCGCATTTTTTTTCAGTGTACAATGTTTTGTCATTTATTAGATGTACACATTTTTCTAGACTGCAGTCTTTTCCTGTTTGTTTGTCTTGATCATTGTTTGAGGTATTGCGTAAGAATCGTGTTCATTACATTTGTCAGGTTAAGAAAAAAATCCAAACAAACAAAGTGAAGTGCCTGCAACAAAGGAGGAAGATATAGCAGATTGTGCCAACAGAACTGCATCATTGTTTTAGCATTTTTAGTTTGTTTTGTTTCCTTGGTTTTTACAACAGAGACACACTTTGAAATGTACACTATAAAACTGTGGCTATGTTACTATGTAACTACTGAAAGGATACTGTGTCTTCAGATGTAAAATTCCACTGTTGTACAGGATTTTTCTCCATGACACGTGCACACACCCCTGCATATCCAAATGACTCACTCACTTTTACCGCCACCTAGTGGACAAAGTATCTCCACCCCTAAGTGAAATATAACACCAGATATATTATAGTATAAAGCTACATAGCTTGATAATGTCCTCTAAAGATGGAGGGAGTGTCAGGATCAGTTTTATTTATTATGTATGCATCATTTGCACTTGCCCCTGTAGATGGCTTTGTCCTCCAGCATTATACTCATATGAACCATATAAGTCAGTCAAGATATACTGTGTGTTTTCACGTGTGAGGTATTCCACTCAGCCACCAGGCAACAAATATATCTTTACTGTGTAATGTATGTGTGTCTCCTTAGGGAATTTACGTTCACAGAGGTTTAGTAGTCTGTGTATTTCCATACACTGTAAAAAAATATTTGTGGTTTTAACTTAAAAAAGTGAATAACCTGGTTGCCTTAAAATTTGGAGTTCATTTAGACTCTCAAAGTAAGTAAGCACAATGTGGCAATCAACTTGCATTACATAAAGATAGCTTGTTGATCTGGCACATATTCTAAATCAGACAGTGTTCTATCAACTAAACCGTCTTTAGTTAATTTGACCTGAAATTATACATCATATCAACTAATTTGAGCATGGGGATGCATTGAGTCAACTCCTACATTTGTAGTTGTATTAATGTGTATTTAAAATATGTCTTGACTAAGATCTTACACAGGTTGACTATTTATACCTTGCTGTATTAACATTTCAAGAAATTGACTTGGTTGCCTAAAATATCTTAGTTTTCTTAAGTCATTGATTAAGTTAACATGACAAAAGCCCTTTTCTATGCACTACCTGCTATTCTGGCAAAACTGATAACATACATAAATAAGCAAACAACATGATGGACAAGAACACATAACATTTATATTTATTTCAGATGTCCCCCCCCCCCCCCCACCCCTTGTATATGTGAAAGTCAAAGTCAAAGTGTTTATTGTCGCATGCACCAAATTGCTTCAGCACAGAGAAATTCTTGAGACTTGGCCAGCATCATCATCTACGCAGTAGACGTCATACAGGTAACAAAGTAACATATACCAAAAATAACATATAACACTATAACACTATAACAATAAAACATAAAACATAAAACATATAACATTAACATACAACAATTTAAAGTATAAGAAGGGCTAGCAGCAGTTTATGTGAGGGCGTGTGTAAGAGAAAGAGAGAACAAGTCAGACAGACCTGGCTTTCTTTAGGCCTAGATTACAAAATGCAAATGGTATCAAAATAATGACCATCTCTTACAACAATGTAATATGAGGGCTGGTTGAGTCTCTGAATAAGAGAAAAGTGTGTGTGTGACTGTGACATTACTTTAACTGCACAACAAAGTTTAAATAAAAGTAACATGAAATGATGCACACATAACAGTCAAACACATTAAAGGACAGGAGCACCAGTGTTGGGAAAGTTCACTTTCTACATGAACTAGTTCAGTTCATAGTTCACAAATTTTAAGTTTAAGTTCAGTTCTTAGTTCATAATTCAACATTTTAAAGGCCAATTTAGGGTCGTTTTAGACGCAGAGCCGTAAGCACGTAATTTACACACGGGACTTGTTTTAGACAAGTTTTGATTTACGGTTCCTTTTAAGGTTCCCAAGGACTGTGCGTGTTGCAACGCAAATTGACGCCAGAACTGTAGATGTATTTTGAGTGAAGTAAGCGTATTTATTGCAGCAGGACAAAGGAAAAAAACTTACCGGAGCATGAAAGTGTAGTGGGCGAAATTGGGCCGTAAGGTGACCCTCGAAAAGTGCTTTAGAAACCTAACTTCGCTCCTCAGGCTCCGAACTAAGCGAACTTCAGTTCATAAAAAAGAACGAGTCGTGCTGAGTTACCAAAAAAAAGTTCGCCGCTGACTTTCCAGGCGATTGTCGATACGTCTATGTTTTATGCAGAACTAGAGCCTTCACAGCGTAATAAGATTTTGATCACGAGTGGTGGCACGGTTCGACATGTGATCGTTCTACACCAATGAGGTAGCTGCTTTTTGACAACAGACTGGCAAGATGGCGACCACCATGGTTTGAATTTACGTTACAGATAAAGTATTTGCCGAAGAAGAAGAAATCTCAACAGAAAATGTAAAACAAAACATATCTTCGAAACGCAAGATGTGTTACATGCATATATCTTCTGTTAAGCATGAGGAAACACAGAATTTCACCAACGCAAGGTGGAATACCTATCGAAACCTAGGAAACTTCGATCCAAATCAAGCTCTGGCCCCGTCCTACCTGCCATCTGTATAATTTGCAAGAAAGACAGCAAATTCATCGTCGCGAGTGGCAGACGTCAAAAAGAAGCTTTGTCAAAAACACAGACTTTAACAGCAGGTAAGACTGTTTCACCCTCACCCCCAACACACACTAACAGTAGGTAGTCTATGTGAATGCATCCCATCCCCCAAAACACACACACACACACACACACACACACACACACAGATGTTTGGAGAAGTTGAATGACTATCTAGCCTACACTGCTGCACAATCATTGTATTTGTCCAATTCTAATATGAATGCGTGAATTGCCATAATGTGTTGTGCATCTGTCTGGGTGTGAAATTACATTACACCCCTCCCCCCCAGTGTTTTAGGTTTTTGATATTGACTGAATCACAATTTGACTTTAATAGGGTAGTGTGTATGTTTATATGGATGTCAAAGCATGCCTGATGTTAATATGACACTGAATACCTGTTCAGAAATGTGGCTCCTCAGCCTGATGGCCTATCTGGTTAGCACACCGCTTCTGAGTAAGCCCATTCCCCCATAACCCCCCCCCCCCTCTCTCACTTGTACACTTGGGGGATTTTCCGCTTCTGTCCCTGTGTGTTGCTGGGCGGTCCCAGTAACCTTACTCCATTTCTAGAGGTGTATCCTGCCTGTGCTGCACATATGTGTGCTTAAGGACTCTTTTTTTGGGTGCACCACCTAGCACTCTTTTTACTATCTAGCCTACACTGCTGTACAATCCCTGTATTTGTCTAATTCTAATATGAATGTATGTGTGAATTGCCGTAATGTCCTATGTGTGTGTGTGTGTGTGTGTGTGTGTGTGTGTGTGTGTGTGTGTGAGTGAGAGAGAGTGAAATTACAATCCAATACATAACATTCCCATGCCTATAATACCCCTATAAATTATTTTTTCTTTTCTTTTGTACAAGGCAAGTTGCAGGAAGCAGCTAAGGTAAAGGATGACCAGAGCATCCTCATTCACATCAAGGACAGAGACTGTGGCTCTGGAGGTGCAGTACCACAAAAGTTGCTACAGAGAATATACAAGGTTTTTGAGTGAGCCTGCCAGAGCAGAGAAAGAACAGCAAGTCATATCTTAATTTTATGAAAACACATACAGTACAATGTGTGTCCTATGATTGAGACAGTTTGTTCTCACAACACGGATCTCACAACGAAAGCTCTCACAACACATATCTTCTTCTATATTTTTTGTAAGGATCGGGTCAAGATTTGATCTGAGCTATAAATTATTCTGCGAAAGGATAATCCGTCAAAGGCTGCTGATCAACCAAGAGGTGCTGAGGATGAGCCAACTGAGGAAGGCATTTATTGACCTTGTGCAGTCAAGTGAAGGTGTTGATGCTTCAACCTACAGGTAATTGCAAGGCAGTTTATTATTTGTCAAATCCAAGGGAATCTGCTCTGCTTGTCATATGCACATACTGTACATGTATTGTTTTGCAATAAGGAGGATGGCAGTGTTCTTGATAGTGTGATGTTTGTTACAGTGTGTGCTTCTCTTGGGAATACTTGGTATTATATATCTGTTGCATAGCAAGTAAACTCCACCAATATTATTTTATTCACTCCGAGTTAATTTGTGAAGGTGGCTATTGTATATCAGCCACAACATGAAGCCCCCCTTTGCTGGTACTCATATGACTCTTTTTTTGTTATTGATTTGTAGTGTTGCAGACAGGATGTATTGAAGAAGAGACTCAGCCGTGATTTTCCACAGCTAGTGTTCCACATCCCCGCCAAACGCAACACTTCTGAACTGGTCTTTGCTTTTCTGCAGGACTGTGTTGCACAGATTTATGTCATTATAGTTATTGTGCCAATTCGAAAGAAAGTGAGGAACTTGATAGCTGTCCTGACACTGTCGGTGAGGACTGAGTGTCCTTAATCTGTTATTCTTTAATTCTGTTTTGTACTGTTTTCATATTTTTCATAAAGATTGTTTATATGGTTGATCAGTGTTGTATTCATTTGTGGAAGAATGAATGAATGAATGACTGAATGAACAAATGGTCATTGGTTTAAGTACAATGCTGCCTTTTATTGATACAAGGAAGGAGGTTTATTTGTCACATACATAGAAATATTAACGTAAAGCATGTAGTGACATTTTGTTTGGTGTTAAGCTTTTTGCCTGACCTCAGTGTTTTGAAAAGTCAATGGCCAGTGATGATGCCGCCAGGACACTATCCACAGCTGTGGGGTGTAGCCTACTACGAAACTCGATTAGAGAGATAGGTATGCAGTACCACGAACGTTGTTCTCTTTTGCGTCGCTACATCACCATGGTATCTTATGCTAGCAAGTAAACCTGGTCGGAAGGAGATTTTGTGCTAAGTAAAACTAAAATCGTGTGAAAACACCGCCTACTGAACAAGCGATCTCACGTGTAAGATTCTGTCATATGTTACAGGGGAAGCTCCACCTATCCAAACCCAGTTTGACAAATATATCACATAGCTGCGGTCGTAGTACCACTTAACTTATAGCCCCAGTTAAGGTTTTAGCAAGCCTCACTATGTCTCGATAGCCCGGCTATCTGTAACGAGATTCGTAGTACACCCCACTGTTTGCTGGGTGTTCACAGTCCATGTTAGATCCTCTGTCAGGCGTATTCTCATGTATTTCAAACTTGATTTAAATGACTTAACATAAACATAACATTATCGCATATTTGCCTCATTGTTCTTCTTGGACGTGGCTAGGTATACACCACTGTTTAGAATCCCTTTGGCCCAATTTTGAGGATGTTCGGCTGTTTCAGTGTTGCCAACTTTTCTGTGAGGAAAGTAGCTGTAAGCTCTCTGAAAAGTCGCCAGAAGTCGCTAGATGACGTAATCAACTAATTTGCATAATATGTAAATAAGCTGCGGATGCGCACAATATGCAATTCTGACGGGGTAACACTAATATTTTTCCCGCGAATACAAAGTTCTAATATGTTGCTGTTATTTCGTCAGACTGCGCTATGTGAGTGGAGAGGAGACCATGACAGCCCTCGCTGTTCTCAGCTCTCGTGAGATCAGTTGTAACATGAACTGCAGAACAGGATATGTGAGATGCTTTTTCAGTGCTTTGTCAACACAAAAATCCACCAAATGACCAAAATAAAAGTCGCTAGATTTGTCGCTAGTCGCTTTTTGCTAAAAAAGTCGCCAAGGGGGTCTGAAAAGTCGCCAGATATAGAGACAAAGTCGCTAAGTTGCAACACTGGCTGTTTTCCTTTTTATCTGTAACGTAAATTCAAACCATGGTGGTCACCATCTTGCCAGTCTGTTGTCAAATAGCAGCTACCTCATTGGTGTAGAACGATCACATGTCGAACCGTGCCACCACTCGTGATCACAATCTTATTACGCTGTGAAGGCTCTAGTTCTGCATAAAACATAGACGTATCGACAATCGCCTGGAAAGTCAGCGGCGAACTTTTTTTTGGTAGCTCAGCACGACTCGTTCTTTTTTATGAGCTAAAGATTGTGTAGTTCGCCGTCTGCGGAGCGGGATGAAACGATAACAGGGTTCACCATCCGGCCTAAATGCTTGATGTTATGAATACATGTGTTACACAAAATACAAGGTTGCCAATTCAGTACCAGTGGCGAAAAAGACAGATCACATGACGCAAAAGTTCGTTTATTGACACATCTTTTAATGACTGCGACAGGCTTTAAAACTATGTGTTTATGAGTTACATTATTCAAAGATGAGAGGTAAACGGCAAAAGAATCTCATATGTTGTCAATGCTTGTAAATACAATGGTGCTGGCCATCAGTTAAGCCCACGTTAATGTTAACTTTTGTATATGAGCAGACCGGGCTCATTCTATCAAACTCGCGGGTGCAATTGATTGATTCACGTCAATATGAACTCAATGAATGATCACCATGACTCACAAGTGGTGGAAAATGAATATGAAAGTATTTGTTCGTGAATTAGCACATTCTCTCCAAACAATCGCGGGTGAGAATGGGATATTCTCTCCATAAATTTGCGGTAATTTGAGCGTCCTTATAAGTGTTTAAAGAGGGTTTGTAAAGGAGTTCATGTCTTCGGACCTCTTCTGTTATGTTTGTTCATAATCCATAAGAAAAGGCTTGTGAGACGGTCTGCAGGGTATTCAAGATTAAAAAAAATTCTGGGTCTAAAAAAGACTAGTATAAAACCGGAAACGTGAGACTCTGGGAAAGGCTGTGGTTAGCCGGCCAATCACAGTCTTTGCGAGCTACGTAGGGCCGGAGTGTTTTATTTAGTTTTATTTATTTATTTAGTCGCATAGTCAGACATTTTGGGCGACGCACTTAAACACGTAAGGGGGGGTATTTTACTGCGCAAGGGGGGGGTGTGTATATTACGTGCTTACGCGTTACGTCTAAAACAGAGCATATATTACCCTTATGTTCACAGCTCCAAAAAATGAACTAGTTCAGTTATTTTTTTCAATATGTTGCGAGCTACAAAAAAAATCTAAATCTCTATATGTCTGCAATACCGCTCTCGGCCTCTAAGCAACTTCGGCGCTCTCACACTTGCCAGGCATAGACAGCAGAAGCAAACACACGCAGCGATTGGGTACAGGGCTGTTAACGGTGTATTTTTCGCCTGGAAGTCTCTAGAAATCTGGCACCTTATGAACGAAATTAAAAAGAGTGAACGTGCCGTTTACAGACACCAGAATGAATGCGTTCACAGTATCGTTCCTCAGGCAATAATACAGAACGTTCAGTTCACGTTCACCAAAATGATGAACGAGTTCATTAACTTTCGTTCAATGAACGCGTACAACACTTAGGAGCACATATACTATAAGTACATGAGAGTTTGAGCCTTCATGAAAACTGGACAGCTCCTCTCCAATGACAAAGACAAATTAGGCTATGCTTGACAGTTTGAGCCCATAGAAGTAGAAAGAAAGAAATTATAAAAGGAGACAAAACACAGCCTTCAACAGCATTTGCTGGTTAACAATGTATTCTCCACAGACTCAAGATGCATCCACACCTATGGTCAGTGAAGACTCAAATAAAAGTAACATAACAGCTGTTTCTAGAACTCAATGGACCAACAATTGTTTAGTTAGTATCTCTTTAAAGTGAATGATTTCACACTTTATTAAGAACACTTGGGCAAGAAACAAAATGAACTAATAACCCACATGTAAATGTCTTATCGATTATCCAAAAGTTAAGAAGGTATACAGGTAAGGAACTGAGGTAGGTGTTCTTTGTTATAGGTTATCCATCAGATAAGTAGGTGAAGAGGCAGGGCAGGAATCCGGGAACATAAGGCAGACATGGACACAGTAAGCAGGCGGGGCCAATCCCAGAAGAATTGTCAATGCATGTGGCTGGTGGCTAGGCTAGTTATGTTCCTGTTGTGCTCTGGTTGGTGGAAATAATGTGAACATTTCTCCTCCCTAACTTCCGTTATGAACTTCTTTAATCAACTTAAATTCTTCACATTATTCAGAATTACTACACGGCTCTTCTAAATGCTGTAGAATGCTCCATTCACTTGAATGGGGCTTCCCGACGTTCTGTGGTCAATTATTTGTCTATATTTGACCGTTGCTATGCATAATTGACGCTTTCAAGGGAAGTGGCCTTTTTGCCTCTGATTCATGTATTTCTATAATAAAAATGAATATTTTGCCAAGAATACATTTAGTCAGTTCCATGGTCCCTCTTCACCCTCCATCTGATTGTTGGAGTAAGCTTCATTCTGCAGTCTCTAAATTTATATGGAAAAGAAAGCGGCCTCGCTTCAAGATGTCCAATCTGCAGAGAAGGAGGGAGGATGGCGGTCTCTCTGTTCCGAATTTCAAATTTTACTTCTGGTCATTCGTCCTAAGGCCTCTGCTCACCTGGTTTAACCCATCCGTCTCAGTTTCCTGGCGCTCTATAGATAGCAGCATGATAGAGCCATGGATTCTCCATGATGTGCTTTTTGTCAATATCTCTAATAAGCAATGTCAGCTGCGATTTGGCCCCATAATTTCTCATCTAATGAGAACCTTGAGAATGGTTCAGAAACACTGCCATATTTCAAACATTTGGCATACCCTTTCTCCAATATTCATTTACATTTAAATTTAGTCATTTAGCAGACGCTTTTGTCCAAAGCGACATACAAGGGAAAGAACAATCAAGCTAAGAGCAATAAAACCTGGTGTAACAATAAATACTGCTTTTTTTTTCTTAAAGAAATAGAAAACGACATAGAAAGAAAAAGAAAAGGAAGTGCGGGACTGTCACTGCCTAAGTGCAAGTTAAGCCAAGGTGCCAGTCAGGAAGAGAGGTGCTCTCTGAAGAGTTGGGTCTTCAAGAGCTTCTTGAAGGTAGAAAGGGACGCCCCTGCTCTGGTAGTGCTAGGCAGGTCGTTCCACCAACGTGGAACTACAACTGAGAATAGTCTAGATTGCCGTTGTTATTCAATTTAAAAGAAGCACTTCTGATTGGTGGGAGATCTATATCAGCTCCACCATGGGAACAAGGGGGAGTTCACTATCTAAAAGATATTTCGTAATAATTATGGACCACTCTCTTTCTCTGATCAGCGCTCAAGGCGTACGGTGTCCCTTGGCAAGACCGTTTACCCACTTACCCTGTTCGGAAACTTTTTACATTACAGACTAAAACCAAAGGTATGCTCTCCAAACTCTATCAGTTATTGGTGATACCTGACCACTTTTCACTTCCTGTGGAACGGGTCTAGGAAAGAGACTGCCCAGAATTAGACGAAGAATTTGATTGGCATGATGTGTGGTCTGACATCTCTCAAGTGTCACGCAACCCAAATCACTAGCAAATTCAACTTTTTACATAGAACTTATCTCACCCCTGTCAGATTGCACCACATGAAGTTTGTCAATGACCCCCTGTGTACCTTATGTTCACTGAAGGCGCAGGGCACATATCTTCATATGATATGGGACTACCCTCCTGCCAGGTTATTGTGGAACAAAGTTGCATCCAAATGATCTACCTTGGCTGATGTAACAGTGCCTGTTACTGTGAAAACATTGATTTTGAATAACTTGTATACCTTAAAACTGTCTTAAATACAAAAGCGTGCCGTTTTTGCTGGACTGACTGCTGCCAAGAAAATGATTGCAACTCGTTGGATACCAGCTCATTCTGTGGCTGTCAAGTCCTGGTGCCTTTCCTTTTTGGACGTTACATACCTGGAACTGTCAACAGCTCGAATTAATGGTGCTTCAGAGAAAACTATAGCTGCATGGCACAGCATTGATGTTTCTTTGAAAAAAATGGTGTAAAGCTACGCCTCAAGCCTTCCTTCTCTAGCCAAAGATGTTTTAGTTAAGTCCCTTCCATTTGTCTATGTCCCTATGTCTGTATGCCATGTATGTCTGTCTATTGTGGAATACTCTGCCAGAATACCTAAGAATGGCTGAAACGGTTGAAACATTTAAACATACACTTAAGACATACCTCTTTGATCTGGCTTATCACTCACTGTAGACAGGTATTAATTTAACATTTTTGAAACATTTATTTATTTACTCATCCTTGTCTCTTTACAAGTGTTTGTAAACCCCAGCCCAAGCAGCTGTCTTCAGTATGATGATTACCGTGCTGTGTAGTCCTTTACGGTGCCAGTGCTGTTAGTACATCATTTGCTGTTGATTTTCTCTGGCAAAATCTGTGTCTCTTTAAAAGTGTTTTGTAACCTGTAACATGTATTTAATTAACGCTTATGTAACGTTTAATATGGTACCCTGGTATCAAGTGTGGTGCCCTGGTATCATGTAAATTGTATTTATTTAACATTTATGTAACGTTTACATAGTTCCTATCTGTATAAACCCCCCTCCCCCCTTTTTTCTTTCCTTCCTACTGTGAGACGCATTGTGTTACCTTCGTGTATGAAATGCGCCGTACAAATAAAGTTTGATTTGATTTAAAGTTTGATATAGTGTCTTTTCTGTCCTCCATATATTGGTGTATGTGTATTTTTATCATGTTGTTTTTCTCTTCTTGTCATCTTGTCTTTCGGGCCACTTATATGGACTTCCCATTTGCGTTTTTAGTTATTCTGTTTTGCTTTTTTACTCTCCCTGTATACACTCATTGTTATAAAAAAATTAAAACATTTGATCACAAAAAAAATTCCTTTGGAATACTTACTGACTAAGTAAGTTCTCAGTAAAAGAGTTTATTTCATTCAAGTTGTGTATTTCTTTCTAATCAGAAAGCGATACAAATAAACAGGTAGGTATGAAAAACAAAATACAGATGTTTGAGTTGTCATTTGTGTACAAAATGTCGAGGGTCCTCAGAGCACATATCACAACATTTGGTCACAAAAAAAGAAAAATGTCCTTTGGAATACTTACTGACTTAGCCTAAGTTCTCAGTAAAAGAGTTTATTTCATTTAGTAAGTTGTGTATTTATTACTAATCAGAAAGCGATACAAATGAACAGGTATGAAAAACAAAACACAGATGTTTGAGTTGTCATTTGTGTAGAAAATGTTGAGGGTCCTCAGAACACATATCACTTCAATCCAGGCAGGAGCTACAGCTAGTAAAACCTTTCCAATGCTTAAGGTGGTCAGATAAGTAGTACGCAATCCTTTAATACACAACATGAATCTGTGTGTCACAGATATGACTAACTGACTGCTTACAGATGCACAAGTGTGTTGGGCTTTTTTTTATTGATTCATAATACAACAACACCGATAACAGCATACATTATATTGGTACAGCAGTACATTAAAACATACAGAGAGAAATAACAATGACAATAGAGTACAAAAATTAAAAAAAATCTAAACAAAGAGGAATTAATTAATTAACTAGAAAATGCATTTCCTGAAGGAAATACCAGTGCATGAAATGCAAAAGTTAGGAAAGGAAGAAGAAAAGAAAGAAGAGTGAAAGAAGGAAATAAGAAAGGAAAGAAGAGTGGAAGAAGGAAAGAAGAAAGGAAAGAAGAGTGAAGAAAGGAGAGAAGAGAGGATGAAGGAAAGAAGAGTGAAAGAAGGAAAGAAGAAAAGAAAGAAGAGTGAAGAAAGGAAAGAAGAGTGGAAGAAGAAAAGAAAGAAGAGTGAAGAAAGGAAAGAAGAGTGAAAGAAGGAAAGAAGAGTGGAAGAAGGAAAGAAGAAAGGAAAGAATAGTGAAGAAAGGAGAGAAGAGAGGATGAAGGAAAGAAGAGTGAAAGAAGGAAAGAAGAAAAGAAAGAAGAGTGAAGAAAGGAAAGAAGAGTGGAAGAAGAAAAGAAAAAAGAGTGAAGAAAGGAAAGAAGAGTGAAAGAAGGAAATAGTAGTTGAAGAAGGAAAGAAGAAAGGAAAGAAGAGTGAAAGAAGGAAAGAAGAAAGGAGAGTGAAGAAAGGAAAGAAAAGTGAAAGAAGGAAAGAAGAGTGGAGGAAGGAAAGAAGAGTGGAAGAGAAAAAGAGTGAAAATATTGAAAAAAGGAGATAAAAATGGAGTGAAGAAGAGAGATTTAGTGTGAGAGAAAGTAGACTGAGAGGGATAGAGAGAAAGATGGAGAGATGGAGAGAAAAAAAAGTAGAGAATGGAAGGTGTCTTAATGTTCCTAGTTACAGTTAAATTGAGATGGACAGAGAAGAGGTTCCTTTGATTTGGCGCAGCTGTCAGTGAAGCACAGGTGCAAGCCAGTTTAAAGACCCTATTATGATGTCATAATGGCCCAATGTAAGTCAATGGGAAAAATTTTAGATTCGTTTTTATTTAATATCTTAAAAAGTATAAAGTTTAGAAAAGTGAAAAATATAGCATAAGTGTCCTTTACAAGACCTACGCGACAAAGTTTGAATGAAGTTTCTACGTTAAGCGGTTCGGGCTGAATTAATCGCAGAAAAAGGTAACAAGAACTAGAAAATGCATTTCCTGAAGGAAATACCAGTGCATGAAATGCAAAAGTTAGGAAAGGAAGAAGAAAAGAAAGAAGAGTGAAAGAAGGAAAGAAGAGTGGAAGAAGGAAAGAAGAAAGGATAGAAGAGTGAAGAAAGGAGAGAAGAGAGGATGAAGGAAAGAAGAGTGAAAGAAGGAAAGAAGAAAAGAAAGAAGAGTGAAGAAATGAAAGAAGAGTGGAAGAAGAAAAGAAAGAAGAGTGAAGAAAGGAAAGAAGAGTGAAAGAAGGAAATAATAGTTGAAGAAGGAAAGAAGAAAAGGAAAGAAGAGTGAAAGAAGGAAAGAAGAAAGGAGAGTGAAGAAAGGAAAGAAAAGTGAAAGAAGGAAAGAAGAGTGGAAGAAGGAAAGATGAGTGGAAGAAGGAAAGAAGAGTGAAAGAGAAAAAGAGAGTGAAAATATTGAAAAAAGGAGATAAAAATGGAGTGAAGAAGAGAGATTGAGTGTGAGAGAAAGTAGACTGAGAGAGAAAGATGGAGAGATGGAGAGAAAAAAAATTGAGAATGGATGGTGTCTTAATGTTCCTAGTTACAGTTAAATTGAGAGGGACAGAGAGAGAAGAGGTTCCTTTGATTTGGCACAGCTGTCAGTAAAGCACAGGTGCAAGCCAGTTTAAAGACCCTATTATGATGTCATAATGGCCCAATGTAAGTCAATGGGAGAAATTTATATTCGTTTTTCTTTAATATCTTAAAAAGTATAAAGTTTAGAAAAGTGAAAAATACATAGCATAAGTGTCGTTTACAAGACCTACGCGACAAAGTTTGAATGAAGTTTCTACGTTAAGCGGTTCGGGCTGAATTAATCGCAGAAAAAGGTAACAAGAACTAGAAAATGCATTTCCTGAAGGAAATACCAGTGCATGAAATGCAAAGGTTAAGAAAGGAAGAAGAAAAGAAAGAAGAGTGAAAGAAGGAAAGAAGAAAGGAAAGAAGAGTGGAAGAAGGAAAGACAAAAGGAAAGAAGAGTGAAGAAAGGAGAGAAGAGTGGAAGAAGGAAAGAAGAAAGGAAAGAAGAGTGAAAGAAGGAAAGAAGAAAAGAAAGAAGAGTGAAGAAAGGAAAGAAGAGTGGAAGAAGGAAAGAAGAAAAGAAAGAAGAGTGAAATAATGAAAGAAGAAAGGAAAGAAGAGTGAAGGAAGGGAAGAAGAGTGGAAGAAGGAAATAAGAAAAGAAAGAAGAGTGAAAGAAGGAAAGAATAAAGGAAAGAAGAGTGTAAGAAGGAAAGAAGAGTGAAGAAAGGAAAGAAAAGTGGAAGAAGGAAAGAAGAGTGGATGAAGGAAAAAAGAAAGGCAAGAAGAGTGGAAGAAGGAAAGAAAAATGGAAGAAGAAAATAAGAAAGGAAAGAAGAGTGGAAGAAGGAAAGAAGAGTGGAAGAAGGAAAGAAGAGTGAACAAGAGTGGCTCTGGATGAAGAGATAAAGAGAGAGTGAAAATATTGAAAAAAGGAGATAAAAATGGAGTGAAGAAGAGAGAGTGTGAGAGAAAGTTGACTGAGAGAGAAAGATGGAGAGATGGAGAGAAAAAAAAATAGAGAATGGATGGTGTCTTAATGTTCCTAGTTACAGTTAAATTGAGAGGGACAGAGAGAGAAGAGGTTCCTTTGATTTGGCACAGGTGTCAGTAAAGCACAGGTGCAAGCCAGTTTAAAGACCCTATTATGATGTCATAATGGCCCAATGTAAGTCAATGGGAGAAATTTATATTCGTTTTTCTTTAATATCTTAAAAAGTATAAAGTTTAGAAAAGTGAAAAATACATAGCATAAGTGTCGTTTACAAGACCTACGCGACAAAGTTTGAATGAAGTTTCTACGTTAAGCGGTTCGGGCTGAATTAATCGCAGAAAAAGGTAACAAGAATAAGAAGAAGAAGAAGAAGAAGAAGAAGAAGAAGAAGAAGAAGAAGCCTAGGAATAACAATACAGGGCATTTCATGCACTGTAATAATAAGAAGAAGCCTAGGAATAACAATACAGGGCATTTCATGCACTGTAATTACAGTGCATGAAATGCCCTGTATTGTTATTCCTAGGCTTCTTCTTCTTCTTATTACAGTGCATGAAATGCCCTGTATTGTTATTCCTAGGCTTCTTCTTCTTCTTCTTCTTCTTCTTATTCTTGTTACCTTTTTCTGCGATTAATTCAGCCCGAACCACTTAACGTAGAAACTTCATTCAAACTATGTCGCGTAGGTCTTGTAAACGACACTTATGCTATGTATTTTTCACTTTTCTAAACTTTATACTTTTTAAGATATTAAAGAAAAACGAATATAAATTTCTCCCATTGACTTACATTGGGCCATTATGACATCATAATAGGGTCTTTAAACTGGCTTGCACCTGTGCTTTACTCTGCCGTGCTAAGGCAAAAGACCGTAACTTCAAGTTTGGGCAAAAATGAGTTTTTGACGTATTTGTAAAATATCAGCAGTAATTAAACAAATGTACTGATATTAAATGTACTACTAACATGCCATTATCAAATTAAAGCCAGTGACATCAGTATTTTGGTTGATTTCACGATGTATAGGCTACCGACAGTTAGCATACCAAGCTAGGTAGCATTACCATTAGAATTGCATGGCAGATATGCTAAGCTATCGGGCTATTCCCCCACCCAGTGCCTGTGGCTAGTCCGAAAAAGGTGCATCTAAATCGGGTAACTTCGCTTGGCGAGCGGGGGCATGTGGAGGGGGAAAATTGGCCTCATTCTCTATCGTTCTCTCTCTCTCTCTCTCTCACACACACACACACACACACACACACACACACACACACACACACACCCCAATGGACTGACATAGATGTTTTATGTGTTTCATGTGACAATTCAAGTTCATTGTTTTATGTGCTTAATGTGATAATTCAATGGTGTGTGTGTGTGTGTGTGTGTGTGTGTGTGTGTGTGTGTGTGTGTGTGTGTGTGTGTGTGTGTGTGTGTGTGTGTGTGTGTGTGTGTGTGTGTGTGTGTGTGTGTGTGTGATAATCATTGTATTGGTAATTGTGATAAATGAAATAGTATTACTACTGATTAATTAATAGGGTCATTATTCCATTGTTATCATACCACTGAGCTTTAACATAGAAGTTACTGCCTTCTGCCTTAGTATGCTTCACTGACACCTGTGCCAAATCCAAAGAACCTCTTCTCTCTCTGTCCCTCTCAATTTAACTGTAACTAGGAACATTAAGACACCATCCATTCTCTATTTTTTTTCTCTCCATCTCTCCATCTTTCTCTCTGTCAACTTTCTCTCACACTCAATCTCTCTTCTTCACTCCATTTTTATCTCCTTTTTTCAATATTTTCACTCTCTCTTTATCTCTTCATCCAGAGCCACTCTTGTTCACTCTTCTTTCCTTCTTCCACTCTTCTTTCCTTTCTTATTTTCTTCTTCCATTTTTCTTTCCTTCTTCCACTCTTCTTGCCTTTCTTTTTTCCTTCATCCACTCTTCTTTTCTTCTTCCACTTTTCTTTCCTTTCTTCACTCTTCTTTCCTTCTTACACTCTTCTTTCCTTTCTTCTTTCCTTCTTCCACTCTTCTTTCCTTCCTTCACTCTTCTTTCCTTTCTTCTTTCATTATTTCACTCTTCTTTCTTTTCTTCTTTCCTTCTTCCACTCTTCTTTCCTTTCTTCACTCTTCTTTCTTTTCTTCTTTCCTTCTTTCACTCTTCTTTCCTTTCTTCTTTCCCTCTTCCACTCTTCTCTCCTTTCTTCACTCTTCTTTCCTTTTGTCTTTCCTTCTTCCACTCTTCTTGCCTTTCTTTTTTCCTTCATCCACTCTTCTTTCCTTCTTCCACTTTTCTTTCCTTTCTTCACTCTTCTTTCCTTCTTACACTCTTCTTTCCTTTCTTCTTTCCTTCTTTCACTCTTCTTTCTTTTCTTCTTCCTTTCTTAACCTTTGCATTTCATGCACTGGTATTTCCTTCAGGAAATGCATTTTCTAGTTATTCTTGTTACCTTTTTCTGCGATTAATTCAGCCCGAACCGCTTAACGTAGAAACTTCATTCAAACTTTGACGCGTAGGTCTTGTAAACGACACTTATGCTATGTATTTTTCACTTTTCTAAACTTTATACTTTTTAAGTTATTAAAGAAAAACAAATATACATTTCTCCCATTGACTTACATTGGGCCATTATGACATCATAATAGGGTCTTTAAACTGGCTTGCACCTGTGGTTCACTGACAGCTGCACCAAATCAAAGGAACCTCTACTCTCTCTGTCCCTCTCAATTTAACTGTAACTAGGAACGTTAAGACACCATCCATTCTCTACTTTTTTTTTCTCTCCATCTCTCCATCTTTCTCTCTCAGTCAACTTCCTCTCACACTCAATCTCTCTTCTTCACTCCATTTTTATCTCCTTTTTTCAATATTTTCACTCTCTCTTTATCTCTTCATCCAGAGCCACTCTTGTTCACTCTTCTTTCCTTCTTTCACTCTTCTTTCTTTTCTTATTTCCTTATTCCACTCTTCTTCCCTTCCTTCACTCTTCTTTCCTTTCTTCTTTCATTATTTCACTCTTCTTTCTTTTCTTCTTTCCTTCTTCCACTCTTCTTTCCTTTCTTCACTCTTCTTTCTTTTCTTCTTTCCTTCTTTCACTCTTCTTTCCTTTCTTCTTTCCTTCTTCCGCTCTTCTCTCCTTTCTTCACTCTTCTTTCCTTTTGTCTTTCCTTCTTCCACTCTTCTTTCCTTTCTTCTTTCCTTCTTTCACTCTTCTTTCTTTTCTTCTTCCTTTCTTAACCTTTGCATTTCATGCACTGGTATTTCCTTCAGGAAATGCATTTTCTAGTTATCCTTTAACAACCGTTTGGAGGGCTTTTAACACAGTATGTGGGAGAGGCAGATTCCCATAATACACATCTGAACCACTGATGGTGTGACGCATGGTGTCAACTCATGTAAATCCTGTAGGGGGAAGCATTTCATACAAAATAGCATACAGAATTCCACAGAATTCAGGAAATGATGTGTTTCGCTTAGCCTACTAGAGTGTCAGCAGGCTTAGTCATTAAAGAAAAAATAAAGGAACATCCTAAAATCACCTTACCGCCTAAGCGGACTCCTAAAGACAGAGAAGAACGGCAAAAGTAGAAAAAACTAAACCAAAACGGATATTAAGCAAATATGAAGATGACCGGAATCAGCCTTGTTCTATATTTTTTGTCTGTTTCGTACTCGATGTGCAGCCCAGACAGCGGTAAGCATAATGTGAATAACCTGTCTCAAGTGAATGTGGTGTTTAGATTTTAGAATTGAAATGTAAATCTAGATCCTAAAGAATTATATGTGTAACAATGTTTTTGTTTTACTGGTGAGACGAAACGCAGGGATAGGAATGAAAAAAAAAAATCGTCTAAGAGTTAAAAAGTATTAAGAGACACGACCTTTAATTCAAACATCCATAATTAACTGTTACATTATGGCAGAAGTGCCAATACAACAATCTTTAAATGGTCAGGCTCATTTCTTCAAGAAAATCTTGTCCGGGTCGGGTAATGGGGAGAATTGGGAGAGTTCCCGGTGGGCCGCTTCACTTCTGGGCTGGTGGAGAATTACATTTTTTGACATTTGTCACGTTAGTCCATCTTCTCTTTGCCTTTGAGGTGAATGTCCATAAATGTTATTCTGGACACTGTGGTAGGCAGCATGGATAGGAGGTGTTCAGCAAATGCAAACTTGCCTCAGATTTTGCTTGTCTTGACCCTAAAAACGTTTCTGAAATAAAGATAAATGGGCTCCCTAACTCAGCAAATGTCTGCTTACGTTTGATGACAGAGCTACTGTTACCACATTACAAACTGAGCGGTCTAGCCGGGCATACCAGTGGGAGAGACTGAAAAAGTCCTCTCTTGAAGGTAATACTGTCATGTAGTGAGGTGGCACAGGAAGGTCAGGAGGATAGTGGCGGACTACCATGTATGGAAGAATCAGAGAAAGCAGGATCTGTTCCTCTGTGCCATTTGTGTCTATTTAATACTCTCACAGTACAACCTCCTCACAGATGCTTATCATGTCATTGGGTGAGCATATAAGTTTCTGTTGACTTTGTCCATCACACAGGTTGCATGTGAGAGAAGCTTCTCAACTTTAAAATTTGTGAAGGCTACGAAGCTCACTGAGTCAGGACAACTTGGAGGCTTTGATGTTATTGTGCACAGAGAAGGAAATCCTCATGTCTATAAGCAACTACACAGTTATAGATAAAGAGGCTGAAACCAGTGCACTGCTTAGGCGGTTACTGATGCTGTAGATGCTGTTTGTGCTATTCGCAATGTAACTGTATATTGTACTGTGAGTTGAACTATAAACATTAGTTCAATATGCCTCTCTGTTGAAGAGTGGGATACGTTTCAAATGCTTTATTTCTTTCTTTCTGCTTTTGTTGATTTATCAACCTATCTTTGTGGAATAGTGAAATATTTTTTGTTTACTTTACTCAGCTTAAGTGGATTATTATTTAACCTTTACATTATTTATTGAACCATGGTATTAATAATACAAAAACTACAGGATAGTAAGAGCTGAACTGTTGCTTCATTTATCCAATTTCCACTACCATGTAAAAAGTGGGCCGGTCTTGGGTCAATTCCCGGGCTGAAAAGTTGCCCCACTCCGGCCCTGGTACCAGCCATTTGAATATATTGGAACAGTTGAGTGAAACTTTCTCTTCTTGAATCCGTAAATAATAATAGAGTAAATATGACCAGTGTTATCATGTGTCGCTGCCAAATGTGAGTCCCTGCCTGATGTGAGTCCGCATCCGTCACTTTGCGACACTATTGTAGTACAACGAGCCAGGTAATGCTGGTGGTGTAGGCTACAGCATGAAGTGGAATGACAAGCGCATTTGTTTACGTTTGAAATCCACCAAGGTTTATGATGTTAAGCTTCATGTTTATTGAATTATTAGTTAAGCAGTGCATTCATTACTAGTAACAGTAATACAACATAGCCCCATATGTTGGAGTTGAGCCTTATGCTGATAACCGTTTATAATACAATTAAATATAACATTAAATGTACCGATATTATGCGTTAAAACCAGCCCCATGTGTTGACGTTGAGCCTTAGCTGTTCACCGTTTACAACACAATTTAATATACCAGTAAATATACCCACATTATGCGTGAAGACTAACCCCATATGTCGACGTTCAGCCTTATGCTGTAAACCGTTGACACAATTATAAAACACTACGTTAAATAAACCTACATTATGCGTTAAGAGAAGCCAGATACGTTGATATTAAACCATGTATGAGCATGCGCTTGGATAGTTTGCTCCTGAGCCTTCTGCCGTAAACCGTTTGTGTTTGCGCATGCGGACTCACATCGGCAGGGACTTACATTTGGCAGCGACAATCACCTCACTGTTGGTCAGCTGTATGAGTGTAAGGTGTAAGGACTTTATTATTAGGCAGGTTTATTATTAACTATTTTATTCTGACAGGTTCCCATTCATTGCTCTTCTTCTCCACGTACATCAAAGGGGACACGCCTTTTCCCGAGCTCAGTGCAGTGGCGATGCTGGATGATATTCCAGTTGTTTACTATTCCTTAAATGAACAAAACATTCAAAAAATTCTCCCAAGAGGACCTATGAATGAAGAGGACATGTTCCATGTCACTGACCATGAGTTGACCCCGTTTGTGTCGAGAATTGTGCATAACCGTGTAAAAAATAAAGCAAATAGATATATTCATAATTACAATAACACAAATGGTAAGCACTGACTAAGTGTTCCAGAAGTTTCTGATATTGTGCTTGTGTTCTTAGATGTGTTGATGGCTTGATAATAACTGTTGTGTTTTCTTATTTACCTTATCTTAGGAATTTTATTCCTCCAGAGTATATTTGGTTGTGATTTACTGGACAATAGTGAACCTGGCAGGATGATATACAAAGAGTCCTTCAATGGAGATATTGGAGATGATGTACTTGTTCACATTTCTGACAAGACCTTTCAATCAGTGTTTCGATGGCCTGAAGACTGGAATATTATAAAGTCACCACGTATGCAAACGATGTTATTCAATGTTTTTGAGCCTTTCTGCCTCACAGCACTTCGGAAACTTCTTAAGATCAACAGAAAACATGTAATGAGAAGAGGTAATTTGGTAGTGTGCATGTCATATGATTCATACTTTGATGTTGATGAACATTATGACTTTAACATTAAATGTAGCAAGACTATGATAAATAACACATGACACAAATTCATGATATTTGGAGATAAATAAATATAATAAATAAATAAATACATATTATGTCTTTCTCAGTCAAACCCAGAGTCAGGCTCTTCCAGAAGGCCCTCCCAGACTCTGGTGGGGCGAAAGTGACTTGTCTGGCCACTGGGTTTTACCCCCGTCACGTCAACCTGACCCTGCTCAGAGATGGACAGCCTTTGGATAGCCACCAGATCACTGGAGGGGAGCTGCTACCTAACGGAGATGGAACCTACCAGATGAGGAAGAACCTGGAGGTCAGCACAGAGGAACTAAGAGAGTACCAGTACACTTGTAGCGCTGAGCATCTCAGCTTGGACAACAAGTTGGACATACCTTTAGGTAATGATCCTCAACAACAACAGTTCACACACAACTAGATGTGGAGTGAATCCAGTTGCATCAGTAGCTGTGAATTGTCACCAGATCTAGATTGTCACCACATCGTGTAAATTGGTTAAGTAAGGGGGGGAGGGGGGGTCAGGCCCTGGGCTCTCTGAAGCCCCTTGAGACAATGTTATTGTTTTGGCGCTATATAAATACATTGAAATGGAATTGAATATTAGCACACGTCTGACCCTCTGTGATTCTGTGCTCCTAGATTATGTACCTCGTCCAGGCCGGCAACATTTTGTTGCAGTGGTGGTGATAGCACTGGTTTGTCTAACTGTAGTCATCGTTGCCCTTGTCTTCTGCAGGACAAGATGCATGGGTAAGTTGAAAAATGATTTATGTGAAATATTGCTCAACAGATTGAGACAGACAGAGACATTAACAATGAACAGGGAACAGCTTAGCATACAGCATTTGTTTCCAAGCATTCCTGCACATGGTTTTGTTCTGTTTTGAGGTCTAAGGTCTGAGGTTTAGGTATTTGTCATGTATGTGTTCATAATTCTAAGGACTGGAGAAACATGATCCTATATAAGCCCCACCTTTAAACTAAACTATCTTTATGATCTGATAGCCACAACAGAGGCTTGAGGATCCACCAGGGAGGGAAGAAGGATATGAGTACCGAAAACGTATTTATATATATTTTTTGAAGTAGAGCGCGCCTATCCCTACTAACAGCGGAAGGAGGACCCAGCACACCTGCACAGAATGGTGGGCATCATGCAGCTGGCACACACAAGACCAGTGGAGACAGGAGTTAGAGGCTTTGTAGCTAAATCAACCACAACACTTCTGTTGGATTTTGGTTTTTGAGGAAGGTCTCTCAAAGGAGCTTTAAAGTAGTTGTCTGAGGTTGCTGAAAAAGTGAGCCAGTGGTTGTGGCTGATACGTGCACAGACTACTTGGGGTCATGAATTAACCTGAACTATAACTGAGATATGTGAAACTTCTTGAAGTGTATCTTGAGATGGATCTGTTGTTGTCTCTGGTAGTGGCATGTGTTCTAACATGTCATGAGTAAGGTGAGGGGGAGGCTGACTCCACTGTTGAGCCTCCTGGAGGTGTTGTGGGCCTTATTCAACAAAACACTGATGAAGGAAGGTGCCTGCTTGAAAAGCCCACTAAACTACTCACAGAGCAGCTTTGTTGCTGTTGTTGTTATATCCTACTGCTCAGGTAATATGGTTGGGCAGTCATGTTGTTGTTTGGGCTACAGACATCCTTTGTATGTTGTACCGTGAAGGAGTGCCTTTTAAGATCCCGGGTACAACGTGCAGACTGTGTTGCGACTGACTCAAACCAGTTGTGTGTTGTTGTTCAGGATGTATGTTTGGGCAGTTGTTATATTAGTTTGCTTAGGTTGCTGGCTATGAGTATTTGCATGTGACAGTGATATTGTGGGTCATTGTGGGTAGTCCCAAACCAATAGCACAACATCTTTTCCAGTGTAAACTTAACCAAACTCAAGTAAAGAATATGTCTTTAGGACTCTTGACGTGCTGCAGTTGTAGAAAGAATCTTATTTGACGGGATTTTCTGGTTTGTATATTTATAACATATCAATGTCATTTTCTGATGATAATCTCTGCTGTCAGGTGACGAGAAGAGGGAGAATGAAGAGGAAGAAGAAAAAGGAGAAGAGGAAACAAGCCATTGAGTTTGCTGAGCTAGAAAGGAGAGGAGCATGGGAGTCTTTTCCTTCTCAAGTAAGCCGTGACCTTTGAATGGAGTGAGGAGCTCAGAGAAGCTCAGAGGGCAGGGACAAATGAGAATACAGGTTATGAGCCAGGAGAGAAAGAGAAAGGGAATCTGTCTTTTACAGTTTTTCTCTATTGCTAAAACCCGTTTTTCAAAACAATAACGGCTTTCTCAAAACTGCACACAGAAAACTGAAAACCTCACACACAAAATGCTTAACCTGTCACTCCCTTTGCAAGATGGCTCTTTGCTATCAAATCTCTTAACTGTTCACAAAATGGAACTCGGGAATGACAATGACTCAGACAATGACTCATTGAGCCATTTCTCCTTTTGGAAAATGTATCAGTGTAGGCCTACATTTTTCATAGTCAAACATAAAACAGCAATACCGTTGTTCTCACAAACCATATTTACAATTTCAGTCTCCTGTTCCACCAAACACTAGATTGTATTGACATAAAATTGTATACAAAATGCTTACAGTTTTTATCAATTGCTTACTAACAAAAAACGCAAAACCCTTTATATCTTTATATTTACCGGTGTATTTTTTATATTTTTGACCATTGCACTGTTGTATTGTATTGTTTTGCACTGTTGTATTGTTTTGCACTGTTGTATTGTTTTGTGTTGTGTTGTATATTTGAGTAATATGTGTAAGCACAGTGAGAGCCACTGCACCAAGACAAATTCCTTGTTTGTGGAAACTAACTTGGCCAATAAAAGCTGATTCTAAATCTGATTCTGATTCTGATTCTGATATCTCCTGGAAAATGCTTCTTTGCTTTACAGTTTTTCACTGTTGCTAAAACCCGTTTTTCAAAACAGTAACGTCTTTCTCAAAACTGCACACAGAAAATTGAAAACCTCACACACAAAATGCTAAACCTGACACTCCCTTTGCAAGATGACTCTTTGCTATCAAATCTCTTAACTGTTCACAAAATGGAACTCGTGTTTTCATTTGGTACACACAGCCATATTTTCAAAACACACACACATACATTCATTTAGTACACACAACTAAGCATTAGCTGCACACTACCAAGCATTTACAGCACACAGAAGTGCAAAATTGAAAACACAATAATCGAAACACACCATATGAATGACAATGACTCATTGAGACCTTTCTCCTTTTGTAAAATGTATCAGTGTAGGCCTACATTTTTCATAGTCAAACATAAAACAGCAATACCGTTGTTCTCACAAACCATATTTACAATTTTAGTCTCCTGTTCCACCAGATTGTATTGACATAAAATTGTATACAAAATGCTTATAGTTTTTCTCAATTGCTTACACACATTTTTTGAAAGCATGCCTCGTTCTAAAAACTCTAAACACAAATTCCAAAGCAACTAACTGAAAATGCAAAACCCTTTATATCTCCTGGAAAATGCTACTTTGCTTTCAAAAAATATTGAAAGTGTGTTTTCTTCCTCCACAGTGTGGTTCTCTTTCAGTCCTGCAAAATACAAATACTGTGAGCACACTACGTATATTATATTGATATGCAGTATTACAGTACACAAGGCAAACAGATTTCGTACTTGTTCTCCATCCTGAAGGTTCTAATGAAAAACCATGAAAACATGGTCTACCACAGCGGCCCAAATCTCATTAGAGATGACCATTCTCCTTCTTCTTTCTCCTGATCCTCCTCCTTCTTCACCTTGTCCTCATTCTGTTCCTCCTCCTTGTCCTCCTCTTCCTTCTCTCTGTCCTCCTACTCTTCAACCTCCTACTCCTCCTCCTTCTTGTCCTCCTCTTCTTCCTCCTCTCAATCTTACCCCTCTCCTTCTCTGGTTGTGGATCTTTTCAAAGTTTTCAATAGTTTATCCAACAAAACAGAGGCTCAAGACACTTTAATGGTGCAGTCCTCACTGCAAATTGGTCAAAAGACCTGAAAGTTTAGAGATTTGACTATTTGTGGTTTGCAGGTTGATGCTTTGAGATTTTACTTGAAAATTGTGTGCAACAACAGAACTTTGTGTACACTGTTTTGACAACAACGTGATGTGTAATTGACATCAGTGTGTTCACAAGGAAAATCGGACTCTAATGTAGATAAGGGAATCTTAAGTATTTCCCACTTGGGGCGAGCGATTGATACATGACGTGAAGGTTGTGCAGATTGTGCCGAATTTTCGCTTTATACTTTTTAACAATAGTGAAAAACTGTAAAAAAATATTGAAAGTGTGTTTTCTTCCTCCACAGTGTGATTTTCTTTCAGTCCTGCAAAATACAAATACTGTGAGCTCACTATATTCTATTGATATGCAGTATTACAGTACACAAGGCAAACAGATTTCGTACTTGTTCTCCATCCTGAAGGTTCTAATGATAAACCATGAAAACATGGTCTAACACAGCGGCCCAAATCTCATTAGAGATGACCATTCTCCTTCTTCTTTCTCCTCCTCCTCCTCCTTCTTCACCTTGTCCTCATTCTCTTCCTCCCCTTGTCCTCCTCTTCCTTGTCTCTGTCCTCCTACTCCTCAACCTCCACCTTCTTGTCCTCCTCTTCCTCCTCCTCTCTCTCTTACCCCTCTCCTTCTCTGGTTGTCGATTTGTTTTCAAAGTTTTCAATAGTTTACCAAACAAAACAGAGGCCCAAGACACTTTTATGGTGCAGTCCTCACTGCAAATTGGTCAAAAGACCTGAAAGTTTAGAGATTTGACTATTTTTGTCTTGCAGGTAGATGCTTTGAGATTTTACTTGAGAAGTGTGTGCAACATCAGAACTTTGTGTACAGTGTTTTGACAACAATGTGATGTGTAATTGACATTAGAGTGTTCACAAGGAAAATCAGAGTCTAATGCAGATAAGGGAGTCTTGAATATTGCCCACTTGGGCCGAGCGATTGATACATGACGCAAAGGTTGTGCAGATTGTGCCAAATTTTCGCTTTTTAGGTCTTAACAAGTGAAAAACTGTAATGCTGCAGGTTTCATTATCAATTTAAACTTGTTTAATTGTAGCCTTTATGGTTGATGGCTAGCTTCTTTATATCATGTCAGAGATTGTTTAAAAGTTTTCTTTTATAAAATGAAAGGGGCCTTAGTCAGAAAATCAGATCCACTACATCCTTAAAATGGCATAATCAGCTTACTTGATCAGGACAGGTCCAATGATAAGAAACGGATAATATGCTTTTCCAGGACTGTACTGCTACTATGTAGGAGTTTACTCTGTGCAGCCAGATTACAGCAAAAAGACAAGAGAGTTCCTTGGTTGCGCTCAGGTGTAGGGATTTGTGTATCAGAATAAGCTGACATCCAGGTTAGCATTTTAACTGATGAATGGGTAATGAAGTTATGGAAAGCGTCAAGCCACACGTCACATGAAGAGATCAGATTGTGAAGAATGAGAGCATTCAGTTCATTGATAAAAAAACACCAAAGTATGAACTTAAAAGGCAAATAAAATGGGGTGTGTCATTTATGGGCACTATCTGATACATATCAACCCAAGTATTCAGTATAAGGTACAATAATACAGTAAGATATTTTTTTGCAAAAACTGCTGATTTTGTATTTTTTTTGTACTTATTATTGATAAAAAAAATGGTACTTCTTATGGTTGATCAACATTTTTCGATTTAACTCCTTTGGTACTTCATATTATTGATTAACAAAATGTTTTTGATGTAACTTCAATGGTACTTCTTATTATTGATTAACAAAATGTTTTTGATGTAACTTCTTTGGTACTTCTTAATATTGATTAACAAAATGTTTTTCGATGTAACTTTTCTGATACTTCTTATTATTGATCAACAATATGTTTTTGATTTAACTCCTATAATACTTCGAATTATTGATCAATACAATGTTTTTGATTGAATGACCTGGATGACTAAAGCCTAGCAAGTGTGTTTGTTAATGTTTGCCATCACAGCTCATGTAGACGTGATGTAAAAATGGTCTGTTCTAACATCTTTATTTCTAATATTTCCGATTCCAATATTTCCAATGCCAGGGGTATAAAACTCAGATTCTCATTGGCATTGATATTGGAGCATGAACTAATTTAAATAACAGGACTGTGTGATGATTGACTCTAGATTAAGTGCATTGGGGCTTTAATACGTGATGTAAGGGAGGCGCACTCCCATTATACACATTTGCACGATGGATGGTACGATGCAGTTGTGCAAGGTCATAAAAGTCCTGTAGGGGGCAGCATTTCACAACGCCAGACGGATATGAACATTTCCTCTATGTGCTGCCAAAGTCACGTCTGCCTCTATGACATTACCTCAAACACTCAGTGAAGCACATACGAACAGCTATACAAAGTGGGATCTTTTAACTAATTGGCAGCCATTTAAACATACACAATTACACAAAAATACCCAATAAGCAGCCGGCATGAAGCTATAATTGTGCCCTTTGTTAGTGATATTCAACAAAGATAATAACAGCATTAAGGGGGTTGTGTAATGTTACTAGTGTTACCATGGTAAACCTCTCCATGTCTATATGAGAAGAGCAAGATGCAAACAGTCCCATAATATTCATTAAGCACACAAGCATACTCGTAATAGGCGTTTAGGATAAAAGTGTAAGCTGAGAGAATAGGTTTAAATGTAAAGTCACACACGTACAAAAGGGCGTTGTTAAGTTATTTATTGACTCAAGGCTGTGCCAGTGTGTTGTTGCCTTCAACAAATAACAAAACATTTGTCCTAAAATCACAGAAATAGGAAGAATATTTTCTAGACATTGCAGTTTACAAATAATGGCTCTGATTTTTTGTTGTTTTTTTATCTATCACATTTTCTTATAAATGAAAACAAAGTGGTGATGCAACTGGCTTGGATGGTCAGCGCACATGTGTGAAACCAATTCAAGATGTGCATAAAATCCCGTTCTTCAAATATTGCACATTTCAAATATCCCAGTCATGTCTTTGGAATAATTTCCCTAAATGGAGTCAAATACACATGGCAATAAATAGGCCTGGTGTCACAAAGGTTTACTAAGATACACCACTTTGCATATTGCTTCAATTCAACTGTAATCAGTGTCCAATATGCCTGAGTTCACAGATGCAGTTGCAAAAGGGATTAGATCAATCCTCAGTATAAAACTTTGTTCACTGTATACAAATTTACAAAAAAACATGTATGCTTTCAAACGTAAGGCACCACCTCTAAGGTAAAACACTCTCAGCTTTTCAAAATGATCTGACCACTCGTTCCGGATTCACGTCTCCCCTGAAACTTTGACAAACAAACCAAACTTTGCCCTTCTGCCGGTGGAGTGTCAGGCAAAGGGCACCAGATGAGCAGAAGGCGCCAGCGCAGCGGGGTCAGGGGTCAAGGGTCGATGAAGGACACTGCGATGTAGCGGACGCCGCCCGTGGTGGGCAGGCCCTCGTGGTAGTGGGTGAGGCGGCCCGGGTGCATGAGGGTCCAGCCTTTACGCGGAGCCGCGATGGAGCAGTTATACCGCAGGAACCGGCAACCTCCACCCTGAGATGGGTCAGGAGGAGGGGAGAGGAGAGGAGAGGAGGGAAGAGGAGAGGAGAGGAGAAGAGGGGAGAGGAGATGAGAGTAGAGGAGGGGAGAGGAGAGGAGAAGAGAGGAGAGGAGAGGAGAAGAGAGGAGTACGGGAGGGGAGAGGAGGGGAGGGGAGAGGAGAGGAGAAGAGAGGAGAGGAGTAGAGGAGGGGACAGGAGAGGAAATGAGAGTAGAGGAGGGGAGGGGAGAGGAGTACGGGAGAGGAGAGGAGAAGAGAGGAGAGGAGAAGAGAGGAGAGGAGAGGAGAGGAGTACGGGAGGGGAGGGGAGAGGAGTACGGGAGGGGAGAGGAGTGGAGAGGAGAGGAGAGGAGAAGAGAGGAGAGGAGTAGAGGAGGGGACAGGAGAGGAGATGAGAGTAGAGGAGGGGAGGGGAGAGGAGAGGAGTACGGGAGGGGAGGGGAGAGGAGTACGGGAGGGGAGAGGAGAGGAGGGGAGGGGAGGAGTACAGGAGGGGAGAGGAGTGGAGAGGAGAGGAGGGGAAGGGAGGAGTACGGGAGGGGAGAGGAGTGGAGAGGAGAGGAGAAGAGAGGAGAGGAGTAGAGGAGGGGACAGGAGAGGAGATGAGAGTAGAGGAGGGGAGGGGAGAGGAGACAAGTAGAGGAGGGGAGAGGAGAGGAGTACGGGAGGGGAGAGGAGAGGAGTATAGGAGGGGAGAGGGGAATCAAGAAGAAGGGAGAAACGGACAGGAGAGGGAGGACAGGAGGAGAAGAAGGCAGACATGGATAGGAGAGGAGAGGGGGAGATTGGGAAAGAAGAGGAGACGAAAGAAGGGGAAAAGAGTGTAGCAGCGGGAGTTACGTACATGCGTAAGGATCATTACTAACGTACTAACTACGGAGAGGAGCATGGGAGTCTCAAACCATGCCATGCCATCCTCAGCAAGACTGCACACATCCATGGGTTACTGCAGTGTTGAAAGGAAAGAACTAGAACACACAGTTCTACCTCTGGCTGAGACACACTGACAGGGAGGGCCCCTGACAAACGGACCAAATGTTCTCTCCTGTTGAGAAGGATGTAACTTGTCTATTGTGTGCCGTGACAGACCTGTAGGGCCGACTGTCACTCACTGCTCCGGTTCGGACGATGGCATCTGGAGTATGCGGGAGAAGTGAGGGGATCTCTCTCTGCCTGTCCTGACACCTCTGCCCCCCAACCCACCCCCCCATCCCCATCCAGGGTTCTATTGCCCTGCTTTAAGAGCTGGGGCAACAAGTCCCAACAGGCTGCAGTTCCCTGCTCTGAGCACCCTGAGTTTCTAAAGAATCCCGCCGCCGTCACTCCGGGTGATTTAGTGATCAATCTGGGTGATTTAGTGAGCCTGATCATGATCAATCTGGGTGATTTAGTGAGCCTGAACGCACGGCACCAACATCCACTACACCTCCTAGTCTCTCCTACAAATTCCAATCAAATAAAAAAAGATACTGATCGTTATCATCTGTATGATCTCAACAGTATACGTGTATCTTTGTTCTAACTCACCAGACTTCGGGTACTCTTTGGGGAAGGCTCAGCATGTGTTATTACCCATAGATCACATTAAACATACTGTATGTATCTGATAGGGAAATATGAAACTCTGACTTTAATCGAGTATGAATGTATTCATCGAGTGTCTTGTATTAATTATTGCCTTGTATGAATCATGTGCTTATGTAAGCAGGAACCTGGCTTTTCTGTGTTTCTGTGTGTGTGTGTGTGTGTGTGTAACTGACGCCATTTAGTCTGCATGTGTAAGAGCATGTCTGGACCAGAGACGATAAAAAAAGAGTCGAACTGTGCTTAACCTAACCGTATCTTCTTAAAGACCATATTCCATCCGGTGACCCATGACACAGTATGGTATCAGTGGAGGAGGCCGGTCTGTGCCGTCGTCACTCACCTGGTAGTCAATGCCCGCGTGGTTGAGCGCAACGTTTATAGTGAAAGTGGAGGCGTCGTGGTGCGGCCTGAGAAAGGGCTGCTCGTCGGGCTTATATCTAACTATAAACGCCAGATCAAAGTGAGCCTGCAAAAAGACACACAACCACAGAAGACAAGAGAGAGGCCCACGGGTCATGCAACGCACTGGAGAGAGACAAACAAACAAACAAACAAACAAACAAACAAGCCACCATCCCCGGGCCCGCTCCCTGATCTTTCCTTGGGAGAAAAGAGAGGGAGCAGCAAAGAATGGAAAAGAGAGAAAAAGAGCGAGGGATGGAGTCGGGATTAGGATACCACCTGCAGCCTCAAGTGCCCTAGGCAGAGGAGTTATGGGAGACCTCTGGGGGCGGCCCTGCTATGGTGGCTGAACCTGTGTGGCCTCAGTGAGGTCGTTTACCTGATAGTCAATTTCTTTGCTGTTGAGAGCTACGTTAATAGTAAAAGTAGAGGCATCGTGATGGGGTGCCAGCAGAGGCTGCTCGTCTGGCTTGTATCGCACTACAAAGTTGAGGTATGACGTGCACTGACGGGAAAAGAGATTCAGATCAGTGCATTAATAATGATAATATATACCTCAAGATGGGATCTAGCCTATAACTTATTGATCAAGTATACAATAATAATAATGATATATTAAATTAAATATATATAATAACAACACATTGGCTATTCATATTAATAGTAGTGTTGTAACATGATAGACATGTACAGACTGGGCTATTTTAAATATGGCATATAAAATGGATTGCTATAAATAACTTTAAAATAGCTGCAAAAATGATATATATTAAAGTGTGTGGCAATACTTTTCAAGAGAGTGTTGGTTTGACAATTTAAAGCTCTCTGCATCAAGTTTGTGCTACATTAGGATGCAAGTTATTCCATACATACAAAACTGCTCCACAAACCTAACAAACATATCATATTTTACAAAGAGATTAAATCCTGTCCAATATGCATCTTAAACATTATTACATTATTACATATACCATCTCAGAACACTCATAACACAGCATACTTAACTACATCCTGCTGACTACTTGTTTATAGATCTGGGGCCGTATTCACAAAGAATCTTAGGGCTAAAAGTAGCTCATAAGGGGCGAATTTAGGAGAAACTCCTAAAAATAATGGGCGTTTCAGTCTTAAATGTAGGACTCCTATTTTTTTTTACTAAGAGCAATTCACAAAGTATTTTATCCCTAAAAGTAGCACCTAAGTCTAAGACAGCTTAAAACTCCTCATGAGGACTCCTAAGTCACTAAGACTTATTCCCAAAAAATCGTAAGATGGCTGCAGCCGACTTGGAATTGATAAAAGACATTGCTTAAACCGTGAAGGTATTAATATTGTCGTAGAATTAGCGCGGGATGCAATGACGCCTTTAAACAACGGTGTCCCGAAGTGAAATGTTTGGAAACATAAAGATAGCCTATTTGGCTTCGCGGAAAACGCAAATGACGACACTGGGAATCATCAGTCGGCCGTTTAATTCATCAAACTATCAACGCAATGTAGACCCCACATCATCCAACAGTTTGTCCAGTTGCCTTTGGACAATTGCCTATTACACAAGATCAAAGTAAATTCCATGGCGATCGCAGGAATGTCTGATGACGGGACACACATTACAATAATTGCCCCATCAAAAGATGAGGACGTTTTCATCCACCGTGGCCTGGATGTACCGATGACTCGTGCATTTCAACGGAGAGCAGTCTGCAACAGGTTTTTGTGAACTTACCAGCTGGATGCTGCTGGGGTGACAGTGGCTATTGGTCCTGGGACCAGTAGGCTTTCGCTTAGGCTACGTTTCACGTTCGTTTCGCTTTGATCAATTAAGATTGGAGGGCTTGAAGGGCCGTATGTGCTGATATTTGAAGTGGTCAAGGGCTGGAAATATAATAGCCTAACAGTTTGCTGGGTGCTTTAATTATTACTGCCTTGATTACATGCAATTGCCATATTTTATATTGATCGCTTTCTATTTCTCTTAACGTGCAAAGTGTCATTCCCGTTGGATGCACAAACTTGTCATCATGCGTGTGCATTCTGCTAACTGCACTGTCCATAACTATTTAATATGACTTAATTTGAAGCCTAGGTTATTCTCTTATTTTCAGTTGATATAGTGGGATTGTTAGAGGGACGTCACAAATGAGTTTTTAATGAGAGAGCCTGTCAACAACCAATCACCGTCCTCACCCCTTCTAAACTCGTGCATGAGAATCAACGTCATCCATAGCAACGGTGCTTTTATCTTAAGCTTAGGAGTTTGTATTATCCTTAGTATGAGTAGGTCTCAGAGGCGTTGTGAATCACTTTTAAGAAATTACTCCTACGTAAAATGTTTTAGCGCGAGTTAGGAGCACTCTTAGTGGTAAGATAAAAAGCTTTGTGAATACGGCCCCAGTAGAATATGTGTTTCACCACAAACTCACACACTTTTCAAAAGAAGTAACTAACCTTCAGGATAATAGCGACAAATTTGTATTTGTTCTACTCTGTTCGGTACATCTATAAGTTTAATCAAACCGTTCAAAACCGTCTCCTCCTGCTCATTGGATAGAGCAGATGAGAGAGCAATGAGACAGTGCGGAGACGGTCAGGAGACACTGATGAGACGTGTTTGTAAAGGAGGGCTTACCTTTGTGTAGTAGCCCGGGTACATCTTCTCTGTGATGGGCGCGATGTAGTCCACAAGGAACTTGTGCCACTCCTTCTCATAGTTGATCTGGTTCATGTGGATGTCTATGGTGGGCACGTTCTCATAGCCCCCTTGGATACGCTGGTCCTGTTGGGTCAAAACACACAGACTGTCACTAGAAATATCTGGGGATTATTCCGGTTTCTTCTCAACTAGTTCCCAAGAGGCAATGTTATCCTAACGAAACCTGGCTCATTCTACTGGGTCCTTCACCTTACTAGCAGCTTGATGTTTTTTCACAGTAGTAATGAAAATATAGAGACTGCAGTTGGTCATTTTATCTTGTAACAAAACATTGCTTTTAAACGTATACAAATGCTGTAATTCCAAAGGAACAGTAAATAGTTAACATTTAACCAGAATTCCTGTGAATTCCGAACAATACCTTTTGTTTTGGGCGTCTTAAACAGAGACAGAAAAAACTAGACGGATCAAATGCGGCGGTACATACCTTGTTGCCTCCTCCGGACCACTGCCCAAAGTTCTCCATTTCCTCCACGATGTGATCACACGCCACCTCTGAGAAGATGGGGAACCAGTACACATCGGGGCAGGGCTGAAAAAAAAAAAAAAACCTTCATCTACAGCTTGATGAACATCTTTTAGGCCTGAACGCAACTTATTTGACCTTTTACAACATTAAAAGCTTTACCACTTATGAATCCATATTGTTTTTCTATCTCTGTACATTGTTTCCATTGGTAACATACAGTATATGTAAAATTAAAAATTAAAAACAAGCCAAGTAGCAACCATGTCATTACTCATAACAGCGAACAGCTTGGTTGTCTTGAGTGACCTCTTTTCCTGATGTTAACCATGTTCCATGAATGTCCCCTGCACACACTCTGTGAGTGAAATGGATGAGACAGTCAACAGTAGTATGAGTGGGAAAACAAACTCCAATACTCACCGTTTCTAATAACTTGTCCTTCATTATGCGGGTGTAGTTCTCATGGATGTATCGCTCCTCCCAGTCCTGTGGGGGTGGGGGGGGGTTAGGGTTTTTACTATTTAAGGCAAGCAAGCATTAAGTCATACTTGGGTACGATTCCCATCAGCTGTAAACCACTTTAAAACCTTAGACAGAGAGACTACAGTCTCTCTTCATAACCATGATCAAATTACTGTTAAATATTTCCTGTAAACACTACGGTAAGTGACTGGCAGCTATTGGCCAGTATCATAGTGTAGTTCTTTTCTAGTATTTTATTTTATTATATTTCATTTAACACAAGAAGTGAAAGTTTTACATCATCCAGTATCATAGTGTAGTTCTTTTCTAGTATTTTATCGGTATAGTATTCACAGTAACACAAGAAGCCTGCTGTAAATAAAAGTTTTACATTATCTCCACTAAACCATCAGAAAAAAGTCAACAGTATATTCTTGTGTTCTTATCATTAACTTTTGTGAATGTCTTCAGGGTGAAGGCTTTTGTTTTTGCATTTCAAATTCATGAGAAGATATTTGAATATCAATCACCAAATCATTCTGTAACTCAACCGGAAGGGAAGTTGATAAAGCAGCGCCAAGATTATGGATTTGATTCCTGAGAGACGTGTACTGATAAACTCTCTATGCTACTGAAAATATTTTTTTCTGTTCTGTTTCAGTTTTTCTGTCATCAAAACTAGTTATGAGGTGTTTTGTAGAGGCAGAAGTAAAAGTGACAGAATGACAGATCTTTCACGGTGTGAGGGGAATTTAGCTGACGCTATCTGCCAAAGTGACAATTAAGTTGTCACGTTTTTTTCTCATTTTTTCCTGCCCAGACTGAGGCATGTCTGTGAGATCACCCAGCAGCTGCGTCCTCACCACAGTGTTCTCGAAGATCTGCCAGAGGTCGTTGTGCAAGTGATTCATCTGGTAGTTTTCCGTCGACAGAACTCGTCCGAAGGAGTGCAGGTTTGTAACATGCATGAAAACTCCCTGCGGGCGAGACAGGGGAAATGGATCATGAATGGATGTATTGAAAAAATACACACCCTCCTTTCATCTGTAATCATATCTATCAGCCTATGAAAAAAAAGCCTTAGTATCTTCATCAGAAAGGCTGATGTCTGTTATGTAAGAAATGTGTATACATCCATGTAAGTCGCTTTGGATAAAAGCGTCTGCTAAATGACTTAATGTAAATGTAAATGTTAAACACCAGCTGTGAGGACGCACAGACACAACTAATCTGCACAAAGAGTAAACACTACATTACATCTACCAATCAAACATCTCTGTTATTTGCTCATTGTGTTTACTTGACAAGGGCAGTGAGTGCACATTCATAAACAGCTGACAAGCCACAGTTAGCCTGAGGCTACGCTACGTGTTTGTCCAAAAGTCTGAGCAAAAACAAAATGCTTTTGGATTGATATGCCTGAGGCCGGTTTGGTTCCAAACACATCCGCAGTTTGTCAGACCCGTAAGAGGGAGTAAACAAATTAAACTAAACTTTGCCATACGTGTGGTATGCCTCTAGGGTATGTCTGTGAAGGAGGTCTATTTATTTTTGGCAAAGGGCAGGAAATTAGATGGCATAATAGCATAGACAGAACCAAAGGATAATGGTGATACAACGTATTTAACATTTACTTCTTTCGACATGAAATAAGGTCAGACAAATACAGGGCAATGATGTGGTAAAAAAAGAGGATGAGGAAGAGGAGGCGTAAACAGAGGATGAGGAAGCGGAGGCGTAAACAGAGGATGAGGAAGAGGAGGCGTAAACAGAGGATGAGGAAGAGGAGGCGTAAACAGAGGTTGGAAAGGAGACGGAGGAGGTGAGCAGATGAAGAAGAGACAGAAGAAGAAGGGAAAGAGGAGGGGAAGGGGGGAGGAAAATGGATGAGAAGAGGAGAAGATTGATGAAGTAAACAGGACGCAGAGGAGAAAACAAAGAAGGAGATGGTGGACGAGGAGAGGGATGCGTCTCACCTGGTCTCGTGCGTGGCGACAGAAGGCCATGTCGGCGTCCAGGGTGTCGGACCGGAAGAGGTCCGCTGCGCTCAGCTGGTGCCTCAGAACACTGGCCTTCACCAAGAACACGTGGGACAGGTACGGAACGTTCCAGATCCCACTGGGGAGAGATGAGGCCGTCTTAAAGTGGCATTATGCAGCAATTGTACTTCAGGGTTAGGGTTAGGATAAGCAGTTTTACCTTAAAACAACAGCTTTAAAAAAATTGGGGCGCTATAATGACTTTTAATATGGAGAATCGCCTCCGTGCCATTGGCATACCAGGGTCTGTAGGCAAATGACTGTGTTATGTAGGTTTGCCTGAAGCCGCCCGGTTTTTACTGTCTGCCGAACCAGTAAGTAGCTTATTTGCCATTTTGCTTTGTCTTGTGTTGCACTTGCTTGATGTTTGACTTCATCAAATCATAGTGTAAAAGTGTCTAACTCAGCACATTTGAAGAGATTTAGCTAGTTTTAGCCGCTAGCATCTCGTTATGCTGCTTTAAACAACGACATGCAGATGTGCAGTATGTGATGTGCTAGTGTGTCTGCTCTTACTTGACCATTCTGATGGGGAAGCACTCATAAGAATACCATAATACAGGACAACAATGGACATTGACAAATTAATAATGAATAGAGACTTTCAACGTTGAAATTGATTATACTTCTACATGATTTTTTTCCTGTTTTTGAGGTCTCGAAAAACCTTTGATAATGTACAGCAACAATCCTTAACAAAACCCCCAAAAACGTCCTAAATGTCTTCCAGCTGAGAACAAGCTAAGAATATCAGGTCTCCAGCAACAGGTGCTATTATGACACGTCCTTTGCTAAGACCACTGGGTGTCAGCGCTTAAAAACGGTCAGGAGACGAGCAGTAAACCACCCAAACTCACACTCTGCGTCCCTGCACGATGTCCACGTAGTCCTCGGACCGGGCGTAGTATCCGTCCGCACTGAGGGCTCCCCAGAAGTTGGTCCAGAGTTTCCCAGGCTTGATCATCATGGGGGCGATCAGAGGCCTGCAGGAAGAACAAGAGCAGGGTCTCACTAGATACCAGTCCAATACGGCACCTACCATGTCACTACCGGACTTCAGGGTCTCACTGGATACCAGTCCAATACGGCACCTACCATGTCACTACCGGACTTCAGGGTCTCACTGGATACCAGTCCAATACGGCACCTACCATGTCACTACGGGACTTCAGGGTCTCACTGGATACCAGTCCAATACGGCACCTACCATGTCACTACGGGACTTCAGGGTCTAACTTGACATCAGTCCAATACGGCACCTACCATGTCACTACCGGACTTCAGGGTCTAACTTGACACCAGTCCAATATGGCACCTACCATGTCACTACCGGACTTCAGGGTCTAACTTGACACCAGTCCAATATGGCACCTACCATGTCACTACGGGACTTAAGGGTCTAACTTTACACCTATCCAATATTGCACATACCATTTCACTACGGGACTTCAGGGTCTAACTGGGCACCTACCCATAATGGACCTACCATGTCACTACGGGACTTAAGGGTCTAACTTGACACCATTCCAATAGGGCACCGACCATGACACTTAGGGACTTTAAAACAAGGTCAGATGGTGGTCAACTGGTCAGTGCATATAGTGATAATGCCCATGCACTATTTACAAATAAACAAACGAAGAATCATGTAATCGGAAATCCATTCTATTTTTAATCTATGGTCAATGGTTCGGTCAAACAACTGTTATGTCTTTCTCTCTCACACAAATGTGCACACACCCATACAAACGCACACACAAAGTCACACACCAGAAATATTTTGGATGGGCAGTAGTGATGTGGATGCATGATGTGATCAAACTTACTTGTTGAGCTCAACAAGGATCTTCAAAGTGTCCTCGTTCTTCAGGACCACATCTATGTCCACACTGAAGAAATACTCACAGTCACTGTCCTCTCTGCACTCCGCACTGAAAGACAGGAAGAAAACACAAACATGAGACATCACAATATGGAATGAATCAGTTCAGTTCAGTTCAGTTCAGTTCAGTTCAGGTCAGGTCAGTTCAGTTCAGTTCAGTTTCAGTTCAATTTTATTTTATTTAATTCAATTAGGTCTCCATGTATGCCAGTGGTTTAACACAAACATGAGACATTATACTATCAAATTAGTAATTAATCAGTTCAGTTCAGTTCAGTTTAGTTAATTTAGTTTAGTTTAATTCAGTTCAGTTCAGTTCAGTTCAGTTCAGTTCAGTTCAGTTCAGTTCAGTTCAATTTAATTCAATTCAATGACACTTAGGTCTCCCATGTATGCCAGTGGTTTAAAGTGAAGCAATTGCCTACCTATAACCCAACACCCAACAAGAGAAAGGTCAAGCTCGTAATAAGTTAAAACACTCTTGTCGAGGGCTTGCTAATGTTGTCCAAACAGGTCCAAACACAAATGTCTATTATTGTAAACTGTTTTAACGGAGCTTTAACTTCCACTTAGTACCAGGAGTAAGATGAGAAAGCACTGTGGACTTACAAGCCCAGGTTACGAGACTCGATGGCATTCACGCCCTCCTCGGGACCAATCATCTTCACCGCCTGGTATTCCATCCCATGATCCTTCACAAAGCTGACCACCTGGTTCTCGTGATGAGGCTCCTGTCATCGTTAACATTGAACACAACAGTCAGTGCGGTTACATGATGGCATAAACCCGATTTCGGCCAAAGCCCGACTTCTCTATCCATGGGGGGTTAACTGCGTTATCTCACGGTACATGGCAGTGACAAATCCAGATCTTGTCCGAAAGCATGTCATATCCCACTACAATAGGTGGCGCTGTTTTCATTACAGCTAGTGGCGATACGATACAGTGTGATTGCACACTGCTAAATCCAGTGCCCACTTTCTCTTAGCTGTCTTCTAGAGTAAACTACTTTCATCAGATGTATCGGAATATAACAAACCAATTAACCAATTAACCTATCAGTGTGTGTGAAAACAGTGACATTCCCTAGTCATTCATATTTTCTAACGTCCCTACTTCATCCACAAGATTTGTTTTACTTCCTTTCAATCCTGTAATTAGCATGATGTATGGGGTTCTGTTTCCAACCCTATTCACCAATTGATGAATCATTAACTGATTGCTGATATAGATTATTTGATCTGAGAGGAGCTGTGAGCTTGTGTGGTCCCCGTGTGGTCACTCTTTGGTTCCCTTGTGGTCACTCTTCTGTCCCTTGTGGTCATTCTGAGGAGACTCTGTGGTTGCTCACATAAAGAGCCACTAAACTGAACCTGACTTGACTCTACTGCTGGCTGTGGATGTGAGGTGAGGAGGAGGATTAGATGAGAGAGGTGAGGCACACCTGGTTGAAGATGAAGAGCTTGAGTCTGTTTTTAGGGTACTTGAGCTTCAGCAGACGCTCGAAGAAGACGGAGACAAAGGGGGTGGGCTGCTGGATGAAGATGCCGATGACCATCAGCGGGTATTCTGTCTCCTGAGGCAAGGGGAGGCAAGGTAAGTTGTCATACACGGACACAATTCAATGTGCTTTACATAAATACGAACTAAAGGAACAAATAAAGAACAAGAATAAAAGAAGAGAAGAGAACATGGAATAAAATTGCATTATAACAGTTACAAGAGCATTGAAAAATAAAAGCTAATTAACATAGTGAATAAATAAAGGTTAATGTCCATAAAATAGAATAAAAACATAATTAAAAGACTGTACAAAAGACATAAAATAGAAGAAAAAAACGAGTATCCATAACAGAATTCTGTAATGGTATCAATAATGGAATCCGTTATAGTATCCATAATAGAATCCTTAATAGTATCCATAATAGAATCTGGAATAGTATCCATAATAGAATCCGGAATAGTATCCATAATAGAATCCGTAATAGTATCCATAATAGAATCTGGAATAGTATCCATAATAGAATCCGGAATAGTATCCCTAATAGAATCTGGAATAGTATCCATAATAGAATCTGGAATAGTATCCATAATAGAATCTGGAATAGAGCCACATAGCCCGAAACAGAGCCTAGCCCTAGACAAGAGCCTTAAAACAGGCCCGCCAATCTTTTTCGGAACACAATAGCATCCCTTAATGGAATCCTTAATGGAATCTGAGGAATCTAGCCCTTTGTTCTTTGAGGCAATGCAAAATCCTCACAACCACGCACAGTGGAAGTTTTCCCTGCCTGCTACATCTAAACTCTCTGTGAATCTTCATTTTGTTTATCCTGACTACTAAATCTAAACCGCCCATTAAGCTTATTTTAGTTTATCCTGCCTAGTACTATATCTAAACTCCCTGTGAAGCTTCTTTTAGTTTACCCTGATTATTTCATCTAAACTGTCCGTAAAGCTTCTTTTAGTTTACCCTTCTACACCTAAACTGTCTGTGAAGCTTCTTCTATTCGTTCTGGCTGTGGGCTGGAGCGTCTTACCTTCAGGCCAGAGAGAGGTCGCAGGTCCTCACTGCACACGGTGCAGCCAGTCTCAAACGTCCACAGTTTAGGGATGTAGTTGCCCAGATAGTTAATCTGGAGCTGGACAGAACAGACACAAAGCAGTGTGAGTGGACATACATTAGAGCAACCATCTGTGCATCAGGTGCTATATATAAAAAAAGTATGATTATTATGAATTATTATTATTGTTTTTATTATTATTGCTGTTGTTTTTCATAATGATCATCAAGTTCCAGGCATACGTAATAATTCAATGTTAGCAAACTGACTTCACTTAAAACATGGATAAAATCTGGAAAGTGTAATAGCCAATCAGCTGTCAGAGGCATTCAGAGCATTCAGTTGTTCCTCTTAAGGTCATAGGTTATGGGTCAGAGGTCATCCATGTACCTTGGTGGGTCCGTTGCCGTGGATAACGACGGGCAAGGTGTCATATAGCACATTTCTGGCCCTGACTTGCCCATCCTCGAACTTAAGCACGACTTCATCTACACACACACACACACACACACACACACACACACACACACACACACACACACACACAGGGGGACACATACAGGTATGAGCAGGAGGGAGAAAGGGGCTTTTGTGTTATACTGGCAGGCTCCTGTTAGTACATGTCCTCACAGCTTAGAAATCTACTAAAACCTACACACTGAATACAGAAAACCCCACTTTAATGAACATTAGATCCTCAAATTCACTCTTTACTGTCGGACCCCAGTTAAATACAATTCAGCAATTCAGCCCTACACACAGAACAAACCAAATTCACCCAGTCCACTAGAATAAATCCTGCCCAGATGTCCCTCCAGAACAACATTAGCTCAAAGCATTTCTCTCACAGCTGAGAATAATATTTCTGAGAATGCCCTCTCTCAGAGCAGTACAATGCAGCCCAGTGTTCCTTCAGCTCCTGAGTGTCCTGTGTCTGAGGGGAGAGGAGAGGAGGGGAGGGGGGAGGGGAGGAGAAGTGGGGAGGATAGGGGAAAGGAAAGGAGAGGAGCATGGAGAAGAGAGGAGAAGTGAGGAGAACAGAACAGAGGAGAATAGAGAGGGGAGAAGAGGGGAGGGGAGGGGAAGAGAGGAGAGGTGGGGGGAGAGGTGGGGAGAAGACGGGAAAAGAAAAGAGAGGAGCATAGAGGAGAGGGGGGTTGAGGAGAACAGAGCAGAGGAGAGGAGAGGGGAGGAAGAGCACGCAGGGGTTTCCTCTGGGCTTTGAGGGCTACGTGTGCTCAGGCACATCTCACAGCACACACTCACATTCCTGACACAGGCGCCACCAGATGGCAACTAGGAGTTTGTGCAACTGTGTGTGTGTGTGTGTGTGTGTGTGTGTGTGTGTGTGTGTGTGTGTGTGTGTGTGTGTTTGTGTGTTTGTGTGTACACTGTTAGCAGGCCTTCCCCTCCACTATTCCCGTGCCAGTTACATACACACACTCACACACATAGATGAACACACAGAAACACACACAAATCCACCCACAAACACTTAAATACACACCACACCTCCTGAACCCTGTATGGAAACTCTGACACCCCCAGGCCTCTTCTAACCCTCAAAACTCTCTCTCTCACACATACACACACACACACACAGACACACACACACACACACACACACACACACACGTACACACACACGTACACACACACACAGGCACAGTGAGGAGAAAGTGACTGCTGTGACTAAATGTAAATATAAATGTAAAAGTTGTACCAGCTTCTTTAAGTGCCCTAGTGCAAAGGCACTAAAATCCAGGTGAGGGTGATCGTTTCCATGACTACCACATCAAAGACATCTGAACACCCCATTATGCTCCATTTAACGAGAAGTGTACACAAAAGAGGCACAGAGGCACCCCCACAACCCCGTCTGCATAAAAGCACAGACTGGCTCCAGGGCATGCCTCTCTCTGAGCTGATCTGGCAGGAGGAAGTCTTAACAGATCTGGCGGCTTTCTACAGAGACGTCTCGGAAAGCCTCCAGTAGCTTTACGACAGATAAAAACACTGGTGTCAGCAAGTTCAGCTGCCTTTCAGATTTCATGAGCAAAATGGTTTTATGCTTCTTCAACGTCTCTCTGTTGGCAGTGCTGTTCCTTTCTTTGAGGACAGTCTGTTTCTTGCGTCATCTTAAAAAGTATTCCAGATACATTTTCAAAGATGGCGTAAATCACATGTGAAACTTACCCAGAGCTCCGTTGAGATTTTGAAACAGTCTGCATTTGGTGTCCAGAGTTATATTTATGGCTTTCTGTAAAAAACGAAAAACGGTCGGCTAATTACAAACAACACCATATCTCCATAAGACCTTGTTATACCAACGAGGGTGGAAAAAAAACTCTTTAATTATAAACACCATCTGATGATGCAGCGTGAGCCAACTAGTGTAAGAATAAAGTTAAGGGTACAGTTCGATGCAATTCTAATCCAGTGCATATTTTCTCAAAATCAGCGAATTTCCCCTCACAGTCCCGTAACAGTCAACAGATTTAGTTACCTACACTGTGGACGGTAGCTTTAAAGCGGAGAGATGTATGTAAAAGTGAAGCATCATACCCTTTGCTCTGGGTCAATATAAACCCTGGTATAAAAGAGCTGGTCGCTCTCATTGTCCGTCCCTGTCCAGCTGGCCACCAGTTCTTTGAGGTTTGAAGCATAGCCCATGAAACCTGCACATCAGAAGAGAACAACTGTAACTATTGTTTATAACACACGAGACAAACAGGAGGGGAAGGTATTAAAAGGTAACACATGAGACAAACAGGAAGGGATGGTATTAAAGGTAACACACGAGACAAACAGGAAGGGATGGTATTAAAGGTAACACATGAGACAAACAGGAAGGGATGGTATTAAAAGGTAACACATGAGACAAACAGGAAAGGACGGTATTAAAGGTAACAAGTGAGACAAACAGGAAGGGAAGGTATTAAAAGGTAACACACAAGACAAAAAGGAAGGGATGGTATTAAAGGTAACACATGAGACAAACAGGAAGGGATGGTATTAAAGGTAACACTCTGTGCTCCTTCCTTCTTGTCTTTATCAGACTTATCTGCCCACTGGAGCTTTCTCTGTTGTCCAAACACACGGCCAAATGATTCCATGCCAGAATCCTCCCGCAGTGGTTCTATTTTTATACCAAGTCTTTAAGCACAAGGTAGCACTTAGCACCCTCCTTTAAGGAGGAGACCACGCACCGAGCTTGTGAGATACATGTTCACGCAAAGCCACTCCAAGGGATTCACACTCTTTTCACACAAGGTTATAAGAATCTTTGAAAAATCTATTTGCACCAAAACACAGACTTATTTCATTGCTGTTAAACCATGTGTTAATGAGTTCCACTCCCACTGATGTCTACACCCTGCATCCGGTGTGAAGTTAATGCAGCTTTAAGGAAATACTAAAGCTTAATGAACTACTTTTCTCTTGCTGGGCTTACAGAAATTCCCTTCTGTTATTTGTTATTAGTCATTGTTGGCTTCATTAGAAGTATGCTAGTCCAAACTGGTGCTGTTAAGAATGAGCTAAACTATTATGGCAGACTGGTGATATTAGCAGAGTTTTAGGATCCATAATGGTGATTTTAGGATGCATAATGGTGATTTTAGGGGATGTAAGTTGGTGACATGCCTCCTGAGCCCAGGAACCTGTTGCCCTCTCTGGGGTAGGGGTGCTTGTCCTCCAGGTGTCGGTCGGGCCAGATCAGGGTCTCTGAGGAGAAGACCACCTTGTGTCTGGCCTGCTGGAACTTCTTCAACAGCTCCCTCGGCCCAGAGGCAAACACCACGTCGTAGCTGTACAGGAAGACAAGCACCGGAAGGAATGAGTTGGACATTACAGTCTTGGGAAGTCTACTAGTTGACAGGAGGAAGTACACTTTAAAAGAGATTTTTATTCCCTGGACGGTCATCTCCTGGTTGAGAGTTTCTCTAGAAGCTCCCAGACAGAACGTACTACATGAAAGAATGAAAATCTTCCAAGCAGACACTGGACACTGGAACAGTATCATCTGGTTTTAAATTCACAAACTATTAAAATCGTCAACAGAGACTTTACAAGTTCTACCTGCCATGTCCAAGTTTTTTGCACCAAATGTTATATTACTGCCTCTCCATGCTCTGGAGTTATTTATCAGACTCCAAACACAACAGAAGCAACTCACCCTGGAGTATGAGTGAATGTTTATCTGTGTGTGTGTTTGTTTGTGTGTGTGTGCATGAGTAAATGTTTATGTGTGTGTGTGTGTGTGTGTGTGTGTGTGTGTGCATGTGTGCATGAGTAAATGTTTATGTGTGTGTGTGTGTGTGTGTGTGTGTGTGTGTGTGTGTATGTGTGTGTGTGTGTGTGTGTGTGTGTGTGTGTGTGTTTGTGTGTGTGTGTGTGTGTGTGTGTGTATGTGTGTGTGTGTGTGTGTTTTTGTGTCCATGAGCGTAAAAAAACTATACAGGGCCTTCCAGACCACACTCTCACTACATGACAAAACACGACCAGAGCATCAATCATCGTGTGTGTCAAACCAGCCATTTACCTGTCAGTAAACAGGATGACCTTGTCCTTCTCCGTCACCTCCTCCAGGGCATCTTTGAGGAGACGCACCTTCTGACCTCCTCCTGGGGGGCTCATATAGCCCCCACCATTCCATTTCTCCCCTTTGCCCAGCACCTGCAGAGACAAAAAGTCAAAACTGTGTTGTAATATCTGCTGTGTCTCTTTGTCACACGGTGCATACCATAGTCCAAGACGTACATTCAGGAATTTGTTTTGATTTGATTTGTTTATTTGATGAAGAGGGACAGTGTGCATTAATAAACATTAACATGTAAATGCACCCAATTGTAGCCAAAAGGCTAGTTTTCATTGGCAGTCCCCCTGCCAGAGTGAAACTGGCTAAAGATGGGGAAGAATTACAGCAAAACATTAGGGAGGGGAGGAGAGGAAACACTACACCCAGACTATGCTCCTAGAGGAGTACAGTGTGGGAACAGTTAAAAAAAACACACACCTCAGCACATAAGCACATCACAACTCACAAACAATACATGAATACAAAACACCAGAGCTACATTAAAATGACGTAATGACGTGAGTTGTTCAGACTCGGGTGAATAAACCAGCACGGAATGAAGTCAGTCACCAGCCTGAGTCTATACTGAAGTGTATATAAGATAAGTTTATGTGTGCCAGTCCAGAGGGCAAAACATTACAAGTGTTTCAAACAGTGTTGGAGGGTGTCTCCTCACAAGTCAGGGCTTGGTATGTGATTTGTCACAGATTTTGTGTGTGCGTACATTTTAAGTGACTTGTAGGCTACTGTTAATATTCTATTCTATTATATTGCTATTACAATGTTTTAGGACAATTCATTGTGGTTATATTAGTAGTAGTAGTAGTTGTTGTTGTCAACAACAATATTTCCTGGCTCTTTGTGAGAGGCTGTAGTGGCCACCTATATTTCAAAGTGTCTTGACACATGATGAAGAGTGTGTGACAGGTATCAGAATTAAACTCTGAACTGCTGTAAGAAAAATTAGGACCATTAAGTGTGGAGAACATGCTGGGACTGATCCATTCACCAATTACAAAACCTGTCAGTCAAACAGCATCTACGTTTCAGCACATGGAGATCTCAATGCAGCCAAATGCATCTGGTAACAGGGTATGGGGAGGCCGGGAAGTTCCCTATTCCCATGAGCACGTCGCTGCCCCTATCTACAGACAGCGCTCCATGCCAATCTCCTGATAGCATCAGACCCTGGCTCTGTGCCATGTTTGCCCGGGCCAGATCTGAGTCAGATGTGTGCTAGTTGTGTCTAATGTAAATGATAGTGTGAGCTGAGGGTTGACGAATTAGCTGCACTCACTTCCTCCCTCCACTATTATTTATCAAGGAGAGGGTTGCTGTATAGTGCAGATTTTTACGCTGAGCCCTCCTGCTATGCCCATAGCTTACTGCAGGTCACAACAGACACTGTTGTCAACGTGGAGATGAAGGAGATGTCCGTACCTTAACCGTGTAGTTGAAATGTTGAGCCGATCTCATGAAACGCCGAAAGCCATCTGTTTCTTCGGTAGCAACTGTCAAAACTATTAGATTGCCTAAAGGGTAAAATGACAAATGAGCATTTTAATTATAAGGACAAGATCCAGTAACATGACACTTCCATATCTGTATTGTCACTAACATTAACAATACATATTTCATACATTTTCAAACTAGTTCAAACAATTACGCATGTACATGGTACAATTGAGCTGTAGCCTACAGATAGACCTTATATTGAACATATTTCTACACGAAAACATATTCAACATTTTTTTTCAAGAATAATCCAGGATACATTTTAAATAGGAAGTGCACAAACGTTTTGGTTTTGATACGTTTTACGATATGATATCGTGAAATCGATAATGTTCATCCTGGAGCAAACGTGCATCTTGTCTTTAATGAAGACAAGCATGCGCTTTCTACAGACCGTAGCCTACCTATGGAACGTTCGACTGGCTATAAACTACATCGAGGCATGGACTATGGCTGTTCACTGACGACAAATGAAATATCAGGATCACATTTGAATATATATAATTAAGTGTAATGAACTAGTCTAGAACAGAGGATCGTTTTCTGAAAACTATAATTGCTCGAGCGGTAGCTCGTAAAGGACGCACTAGACTAGACATCAAGAACAATTCTTTAACACCTCGCAGAATCGCTTCACACATTCCTCGAAAAGCAAAACTTTACAGTGTGGGCCTAAATGTGCAAACATATTTCTTCAAGAAATATGGTTCTCGGTTTAATGCATTTTATTGCCAAGCAAACTCTCGGACTGCTTCTCACTTTAAACGCTACTTGAATCGCATCAAGCCGAATCCAGTCCACGTCAGCGGCCCGGAAAGCTCCAGAAAAGCCCGGTCAAGTTTTTCAATGCTCGTCGTAACCATGCTGAAACAACGCCTGTGTATTGCAGCATATCAATACTACTTGCTCGTGCAGCAACTGGTGATAACCAATCTGCACGCCAATGCGTTTTCACAGTCTGCACAAATCCATGCACATTCTTTGATCAACAATAAGCCTACAGCGTGAAATTTGTAGACTTACCTTCGGGAATTGAATCCTTTTTCTCACAACGTACTGACACGAACAGTACTAACAATGCGATCGTATATAAAACAATGTTTACAACGGATTTCATCTTATTGCCTACTACACCAGTTGTCACAATCTACAACGGTATTTTGAGTGCCTGAGAAATGGCTCTTGCAAAGCAGAAGTTAGCGGAGTTGCTTTGAAATAGGCTGCTTACAGCACAGGATACAAACCCTTTCCCTATCCCCACCCCCGAATACTCATGTGAGGTTTCTGGAAAGTGCAAACAGCTTTGGCTCATCAGACCATGCCCCGCTGTTATGTCGTGGATGAGAAATGTCACATCTGCAAAGCACCTTGTAATTATTTATTTTAACTTAATTGCGAAGTTGTCCTCGTTCTTGGACGACGGACACACCCTGTGGGGGACTTCTGAAGATAGTAGGGTAATGTCTCTGGCCGTGTTTAGTATCGTGTATTGTGTGTGTGTGTGTGTGTGTGTGTGTGAAACTTAAGCAATGCAACTTTCAACTGTTCAGAGTGAAACAATAACACGAGTTTAGTTTAATAGCAACACATCCTGATAGCTTGTAGGATCACACAAACATCTGTTTCTCCCATTAAACACATGTGAGCAGCTGTATTCATGACGTAGTTGCGCCTACGTGACTGAAATCACACTCCAGAAATACTGAATGCAGTCTGTTTGAGAATTAGGGGTAACATCACATTTTATGCAAAGTAGCCTATCGATGCAAGATGCAACACAAATTAAATAAATGCAATTAAAAACAGTATTGGGCAAACAGTTTATAGCCTGAACAAGGTTCTCGTCTTTGTCGACTGTATATTAGGATAGGGAACTATCCTATGTTGTCATTTCTAATGTCGTATTCAGTTAATTTACAGTAAAAGGGGACGTGAGGGGTTTGAGCAAATTATATGAATGCTCAATCCAGTCACTGAGCAAAACATTAGGCCAAATTCTGAATCCTTAAAGTTTAATGTTTTATGATTAAGAGTTACACATAACAGCTTTATTCCAGACCACACATAGGCTACAAGCTTTAATGAGATTTGGTCGCTGAGTGTATGAACAATTTAGAAACTAAAATATATGCTTATTTCTGAATAAATAGACACTCTTAAATGTACTCTTAAATTTAACTTTTCAAACATTTATAAATTAAAACACCAAGTTTACAAACGAATCCAACCTTTCTGGTTAATCTGAGAGTAAGGTGGTAAAATTTGAAAAAGTTCACGTAGCTATGTGAGTGAACGTGAAAGGTCGTAAGGAAGGCAACACGTCATTGACATCACGACACTTCCGGTTGCTGTTTAACAGTACACTTTACGGTAACGTAGAACAACATTTCTGAAGTGTCAAGGCATTTGAGTGTAGCAAAACACTGTGGCGGATGGTGTAGCGTCAACTACTTCTTTGGGGTGGACTCAAACGGTCATATCAGGCAAGCCCTCATGTGTGCGACTGCTTTATTTAATAACACATGAGGGACATTGGTGTAACTACATTCATTGCTAGACAGTGCTGTACAAACTATCTGGCTTCTATTTTCTAGCTAGCTGTTGAACATAGACCTTTACGTTAACGTTACTTGTTTTGCTGTTGGTTAGCTAACACGGTTTTCGCCGAATCACAGACTGTTTGCATGTGCAGGGTAGACAAACTGTTTATACCTGTCATGTAAATTAAGAGAATTGGTAGCTTTACTGTCACCAGCAGCAATTCATCAGTTCCGGAGACATATGTAGCATGCTAGCCGTACTGGCTAGCTGTCGACGACAGGTCACGTTATCTACTAGGCAAGGCACGCGATTAGGAAGTTTGGTTTTACAATCAGAAAACATTATTGCTGAGTCGATGTTTTGAGTATGCTGCCTACTCTAAGCATTTGATCAGTCGCCCCTGAACCACTTGTCTCGTTGTCACTCCTTGTTTTGTCGAAGTAGGATGTAGCATATGAATTGGATAGCAACCTTAATATAAGTTGCGTCACGTCTCCCCGTCAAGTTGTTGCTTCCAATTTTATGAAGTCAGCAGGTCAGTTAGCTCGGCTGACTCGGCAGCACCCCTGCAGATTTGACGTTAACGTAAACCAATTTTCATAAATTGGGCTAGAGCTCGTTTGGATCAATCATTCAGTATCTAAAGTGGAGGATTAAAAACATGTGGCTTCAGCAGAGACTGAAAGGAATGCCCGGCCTGCTGTCAAGCAGCTGGGCACGGCGGGTCCTCCTCGGCCTGCTGCTGTTCCTCATCTTTTACTGGTACCTTTCCTCAGACGGGGTCCTGAAGTTTCTGAACATGTCCAGGGACTCAGGCGGGGCATCAGGCGCCTGTCTACAGTCAGACATTAACAGGTGGAAGGCGTCTGTTGAGCGTGGGGAGGGTGTGATCCAGAGCCCCAATACTGAGGATGTGGCCCCATTTGTTGTTGGCAATGGGCACTTCCTGGTGGACATCGAAGCCAACAGACTGTGGGTGTCGCCCTCTGCCCAGCCAGGGTCGGCCCCCGTGCACCAAACAGACTTCGCTCCCAACGTACGGCTGCAGTTGGCGGGTAAGAGACAGGAAGCTAGAGCCATGATGCTCTGGTTCCGAAAGGGGTCCGTTCTCTCGGTGCGCTGCATCCAACCAGGCCAGGCTCCATCATCATCATCATCGTCGTCGTCCCGGGAGTGTGTGACCGTGCGCGAGGAATACATCGCTCACCGGAGCCGTCCCAACACCTACCTGCACCGCATCCACATCAGCAACCCCACAGACAGGGCCCTGACCCTGGATGTGCTCACCGAGTCCCCGGGCTTCCGGAGCAGCCCAGAGGTGCTGGAGGACCGGGAGATCTTGCTGTTCTCGGGCCGGGTCCTCACAGAGAAGAGCGGCGCCGTGGTGATGATGGTGGTGGCCATGAAGAAGCTGGGCAGCCGCATCCCGGTGAGCGCCAAGTCGGACTACACGGAGAACGTGGTGTCGGTGATGCACACGTCCGAGCCCGTGGACCCGGCCAAGGCGGACGAGACGCTCGCCAAGCTGAAGGAGGCGGCCCGGAAGGAGATGCTGGAGATGCTGAGGGCCAACGTGGAGGAGCTGGTGCAGGACCACCAGCAGGCCTGGATGGACCTCTTCATATCCGGTAGGGTGACTTGCCCACGGGGAATGTACTAGAAGTGTGTGTGTGTGTGTGTGTGTGTGTGTGTGTGTGTGTGTGTGTGTGGTGTGTGTGTGTGTGTGTGTGTGTGTGTGTGTGTGTGTGTCTGTGTCTGTGTGTGTGTCTCTGAGGCAAGGCAGTCAGGCTGGGGTCGAATCTGGTTTGACAGGTTATTTTAGATTGTTGACAGGTTATTTTAGATTGTTGAACTCCTGAACGCACCTCATTCTTAACGATCCATAAAATACTAGGACGCAAAACAAGCTTGTCTAGTTATCGCTAAACCAGAGGCTGAAAGCAAAAACCTCCCTATGCATGTCCCTGCTCTGCCCAGTCTATCTCTAGCCCCATCTTATTGATCTGCTCCAGACTAACCAGCCTGACTTTGATCCTATCTTATCTAAGTGTCTTATTGCTTACAGGCTGTGAGTGGCTTCAGAATGGAATTACTTTTTGGGCTCTGTTTATATTTTATTTATATTTCATGAGGCAATGGTATTGCAGAAGTTGTTTAAAAAAAGTATATGCCCCAGAAACCTCATCAACATTTTTTAAATGCTTTTTGTGAAGACAGGTGCGCATGTGCTTTTAAAAGTGTTAGTCAAGTCAAGTCAAATGTATTTATAAACCACATTTAAAAACACTCACATTGACCGATTGACCGATGGAGATCATTTCCAAACACTGTTTATGACTTTAGAATATATGAATCAAGTGCCTTGTTTTAATAATTACATTATATGTTAACAAGAACATGGCTTTTCTCTGTTTTTGTGTATATGTGTAACTTTGATTAACTGGCGCCACTTATTGTTTTCTCGACCCTGGGAAGATGCAAAAAGCTCAGACGAGAACCTTGTTTTTGACTACGATGGTAAACACTTGGCGTCAGCATTAGATAAATCTAAGTATATAAACCTTGTGGTTTGTGAAAGAACTTGCTTCAATTTTAGCCTTGTGCTGGGAGTGAGCCTGATTGCAATTGTTGTTGTTTGTCTAATAAATATACTTATATGCAGCTCCGGAGTCCTGAGGTAACTAGGGTGAATTTTCACCCAACAACCAGAAGTGCTGTACAACCAGAGCAGGTCAAACAAAAACCGAAACAAAGCACCCACATATGCGGATCAGAAGTGTTATAGATGTTGTTTTGAAAAATGTTTGCTGTATTTTTTTAAAGAAAAAAACACTGCCTCTGATGGTGAATAGAGGTGGTTTGGAAGGAAGTGTCTGATTCATCTTAGGACTGAATCATCTTGTCACATGTTTGTGTCCCCTACAGGGGTTGAGATGAAGAAGATCACGGACGCCCACACACCATCGAGTCACACGGTCAACACCACGCTGTACTACATCCTGTCCACGTCCACAGCTCCCCTGCTGGACCGGAAGGGGAGCGCAGAGGAGCGGAAGCAACTGGAGTCCAGCCTGAACTACGCCGACCACTGCTTCAGCGGCCACGCCACCATGCACGCGGAGAACCTGTGGCCGGGGCGCGTCTCGAGCGTGGCGCAGATCCTGCAGCTGCTCACGCTCTGGAACCTGACGCTGCAGAAGCGCGGCTGCAAGCTGCTGGTGGCCGCCGGCGTGCACGGCATGATGCAGGGCATGGTGCTCAGCTTCGGCGGCCTGCAGTTCACCGAGAACCACCTGCAGTTCCAGGCCGACCCGGACGTGCTGCACAACAGCTACTCGCTGCGCGGCATCCACTACAACCAGGACCTGATCAGCCTGGCCGTGCTGCTGGACGCCGAGGGCAAGCCCTTCCTGCACCTGTCCGTCAAGCCCCAGGAGAAGCCCGTCAAGCTGTACGCCTGCGAGGCGGGCTGCATGAACGAGCCCGTGGAGCTCACCTCGGAGGTCAAAGGGCACACGTTCCCGGTGCTGGTGACGCAGCCCATCACGGCGCTGCTGTACATCTCCACCGACCTGACGCACCTGCAGGACCTGCGTCACACGCTCCACGTGAAGACCATCATGGCCCACGAGGACCACATGGCCAAGCAGTACCCGGGCCTGCCCTTCCTCTTCTGGTTCAGCGTGGCCTCCCTCATCGCGCTCTTCCACCTCTTCCTTTTCAAACTCATCTACAACGAGTACTGCGGCCCCGGCGCCAAGCCCCTCTTCAGGAGCAAGGTATAGACAGACAGAGAGAGGGACCGAGAGGGAGGGAGGGAGAGAGAGAGATGGTTCCCTCGCTCCCTGGCTCGCTTGCTCGCTCGTTCGCTCGCTCGCTCGCTCAACGTGACTGACAGCCTCTGACCTTCTTCTTGGGCCTCCTCTGTCATCTTTTCTTGGGGTTCTCTGCGTTGACTTGTTCTGGTTTTGTTTTTCATTCCTTCTGTTCTGGTGGTGGTGGTGGTGTTCTTTCTTTCTGTCTTTCTGTCTTTCACCTCTAGCTGAGTGATCCTTTTCAAACCCTGCTCCATGAGTTGGTGGGTTTCTCTCTGAAAGTGTGTCGGAACGTTCATCCGGTGTGGTTGCCCATAACGATCACTCATCTCTGATTACAGAGATAGGGGCTCGGTCCGTGTGTACGCATGAGCCTCGGTAATGATATTGGGTTGGGTTTCGCTGATGACCCATCAAATGTAAATCGAAAGCACCATTGTATATGTGGTTCTTGCCACACAACACACTTCTATACCACGTGTGTCTCTAAATTCAATTAATCTTGAAATAGTAGTTTTTTCTTCCTTTGGTATAACTGACATTGTTGTGGGTTGTATAAAAAAAAAACAAAAAAAAAAAACAACAACCAACCGAAATTCGTTTTAAATATATGCAAATTGTTTTTACCTGGTAAGCAGAAGAGAAAAAAAAAACAGTTTAGTTCCCTTGAGTTTCTCCGTACACGTTCTTGAATGTAACTGCTGTTTTGGAACGACACAACACACGCTCATGTTCTTTGAAAGGCTCTTACAGGTGGTGTGTGTGTGTGTGTGTGGTTGTGTGTGTGTGCGAGTGAGTGTGTGTGTGTGTGTGGTGGTCTCTCACCCATCATTAGTGGAGTAGCAGAAGCTAGCTGTCCATTCAGCAAAAATCAATATTCGTTATTTTTGGGTTTATTTTCACTGGTGCCTTCAAGCCTCAAGCTTCAAGTCTTCTGATCGTGTGTGTGTGTGTGTACATGTATATGTATATGTTTGTTTCGTTTTGTTTTGTGAGCGATTTCTCTGTTCCTTTACCAAATCGAATCGTCTCTCTCATTCCGTCTCATCTGATCCCCTCCCCCCTGTTCTGTCTTAACTGCAGTAGATTACACCATCTCCCACCCCCTGTCAGATGTCAGATATTAGATGCGTTCCAATCTGGACAGATAGACGCTGTAGTGAGAGGAGTGAACTCTGGGTTTAGTTGTATAAATGCAGGTTTGATGTGGGTGCAGGAGGTGTATGGGGGGTGCAGTGTCATGGTGAAGAGATGGTGGAAACTACTGCAGCCTTTGTGTTTTGATACCAGACTGTTCTGAGCAATTAAATGTGAATGAAAAAAAATGCAGCACTAATTGCTGTGTGTGGCTGTGAGTGTGTGCGTATGTGAATGTGGTTTTGAGTGTGTGTGTGTGTGTGTGTGTGTGTGTGTGTGGCTGTGAGTGTGTGTGTGTGTGTGTGTGTGTGGCTGTGAGTGTGTGTGTATGTGAGTGTGGCATTGAGTGTGTGTTTGTGGCTTAAGTGTGTGTGAATGCAGGTTCTTGAAAGAGTGACGTATCTATTTGAAGTGAGTGTTTTTGATGTTGGGTTTAGCTCCCCAAGTCATGACTTAGACTTTTGAGCACAAATGAAAAATCTGTTGGCAGTGCTTTAAGAAAATATTGATTGATTTGTTTGTTTGTTTGGATTCATGCTGTTTTCTATTGACTCCGTCTGATTAAATTAATGAGTTAATTACACCTTGACTCTTCTCTTTGGGTGATGAGGGGGCTGTGTTTCGGGTGGTCAGATGATTGTGGTGGAATACGTCCAGTGTTGCCAGACAAGGACACAGAGGTTTTTGGCTATCTACAGTAGAAATTACATAAATTACAGTTAAAAATAAAATGTATTATTATTATTATTATTATTAAACCTGCCAATAGCCAGTACTCAATCGAAAGGTTTACTTGCATTGCCTGACCTGAAAGCAAGAAAACATTCAACCAAACCGATATCCCTGTAAAATGCTATTTGTAACTTGCAATAATGAAAAGCAACTTGTCAAAAACACGCCCAAAATTGTGTAAACTGAAGAAGGTGATACTCAGAATGGCAACACTGGATGTATGCAAGGGCGCAGTTCTACCAGGCGCATCATGGAAAATGAAAAGCATGGAAAGATTGTTTGCGCTACCATGATGCCCCTGGGAGACCTACTAATTGTGTGTGTTGTAATCATCAGTGTGTTACCTCAGACCAATGTGTGTGTTTGTGGCAGGCCAGGAATGAGACTCGGGCCTGGAGTGTGGTCCTGTGGGGAGAGATGAGCTATATAAGCAATTCCAGCCAATTAGCATTCAGGAGTGTGGAAGGAAGGGGTGTCATTTGATTGGATGTTTATCTTAAATGTAAGCAACCCTTTGCCAGAATCGCAGACTGCGTCTTTAAACTGTGTTTGTGCCTGCAGGGCCTGTGATTCTGAAGTGGGATAAACTCCAGAAGGTGTATTTGTTACCGGAATTGGCTTCATGTGGTTACTAACTGTCATATTCGGCCCTTTTAGGTGGTTAAGATAACAACTGAAGAGACAGACCCATAAGATGCGACATAAACACACTCAGGTGCTGATCAGGTGGACATTCCAAGTTTATTTATTTTTCATCAAGCTTTTCCATTCCGTTATATGAAAGGAAATTGCAAATTTTGACAGTGCAACATGTCATTTTTTTTGGCAGAAGTAACACAAAAAATGTTCTGAGGCATAATGCAGAGAATGTTATTCTGAAGGCATGATAAAACAACAGCATTGATTAAAATTATTGTAGATTTTCATTCATCCTGTATAGAATGGTGGGAACCCAGACTAATGCTAAGGCAGATTTGTAATATTATGTTCTCATTTTAGGATGACATGATGTCTACATATTGCACCTTATAAAAGTGTGTGTGTGTGTGTGTGTGTGTGTGCGTCTGTGTGTGTGTTATGTGTGTGTGTGTGTGTGTGTTATGTGTGTGTGTGTGTGTGTGTGTGTGTGTGTGTGTTTGTGTATATAGTGTCGTTCAGTCGTGCATTTGCTTTCACAGTCTCATCATGGTTTTTACCAACAGGATGGATTTAGTACATGAGCCGTCGTTGTCAACGGTAGGGGGCGGTGATGTGCGCGTTTGAACCCGCTTTCCCCTCAGAAGTTGGCTGTTGCGGCCGAGGCCGTGAGTGCAATGAAGGCTGAAATCTGAAGCTGTGTGGAACAGTGGCGGGACCCGATAACTGGAAATGAAGTAGCCTTGCAAATGGCGAATTTTACATTAAAGCCATGACTTTTTTTTTTTTCACAGGGTAGTGTAAGTCCACCCATTCTAATGAAGTGTGGTTGTTGGCAGGATTTTTATGACTTCATTAGGCTAGTGAGTATTGATGACTTAATCTAGCAGTGAGTGGCTTTGCACAGCGCAGGAATGAAAAATAAATCTCGATAAATATACAAATATATTAAAATACATTTATAATACAGATGAAATCGAATTTTATATATTACATATAAAATGAAGTCTTTCATCGCAATCTAAATTTCAACATGAGCTTGATAAGACTTAATGTCATTTTGATTTAGTTTGTATGTAAGAAAATTGCTGCCTGTAAATTATATTATTTATGGAAAATGGGATTTTATCAACTGTATGTATTTTCTAGAGGTTTTGACAATCGTCTTAAAATGTAGGCTAAGCTAAACCAATTTTCGATTTGGTGTTAGGGAGAGGACAGATGGTCTAGGGACTTCTATGTATATTAACGCCATTTTTTGTGGAGTATGATATTCTCTTCTGCTCATCTTTCCTCGTGTTAAATAAAATGTGGAAAACATGCCCTTTAAATGGTTGTTCTTAGGGTAGCCTAAGACAGCGAACACACACTGACAATCATTCACATTTGACTCACTGCAGTGCATTCTTTGGCAAAACACCTGTTGATATGTAGCCTGTTAAGGGTTGACAAAGAGGATATGAGTCTATAAATATCACAGGCCTATAAGCCCATGATTAAAAGGTCTTACGGGAGCATTCAATGCCGGATGAACGAAGGTTAAATGTGGAAAACACGAGTGTTCTGATGGGTGCAAGAAATAGCTACAAAAACTGCACCTTTAGTTTGCTTTAAAAATGCCTGTCCAATTTTGGTAAACAGTCCAGTAGCCTGGGTTATCAACTTGCTGAACAATTTTCAGCACTGTCTATCACGTTACTTTCATCCGCAAGACGTGAAAACTGGGTTGTAAAGAAGCCCACTTGCTGTTCTTTGAACTCAGCAACCTCTTGCCATTAAATTCTCACTTCATTCTAAAACCTACGTCACTGCATGTTATTGAGCCTCTCGACCAGAAGTCTCGAATGAACCCACATGGAACCGTCTCCGCCGAGATGGCGTGGTCATTCTGATCAGCGGATCCGACGCATAACGAACTGCTCACAGTTTCACCTCGGCCGTTGACAGACTGGACTTGTCCCATGTCATCATTGGAACACATGAAAAGCGACTGTTTCGCGTCTGGGACCTTGTCTTCTGCCTCTCTCAAAGGGACCATCACTAAAATTAAAAGCAGACGATCAAAGAAGAGGAACAAGTTCTCACGTAAAGCATCAGAAGACCGAGATACTGAATGCGATACTTGCAGGTAACGTTTTCTTGATTTTTCTTGATAGCCTATTAATTATTTCAAACTCTATTATGAAACAAAAATTATTATTATTATCATCATTAACGACAGCCACAGGTTGATCTTGTAAGGACAAGCCAGTAAAAGCTTATTTGCAACTATAGCAGATATATTGCATTTGGTTTCGATGTTTATACAATTATTGCATTTTTTATCCAGCTGCATTAAATGTATTAAATAAAAAATAAACTCGACTTGCTGTCTTCTGAAAGGCTAACCGATACATTATCTACATTTTTGTGTACTCTCAGTTGTGTAAAACTTGAAACTTCAGCGGTATGGATTTTGTATCCCTAATAGGCCTACCTTGTTTTACTAAAAATTCGATTATAAACACAACGTTCCAGTGTTTTTCAATATATTTTTCACTTTTAGAGTCCCTCCTCCCTGTGGTTTTGGTTGGGGCAGCCGCACTGTGCGCCGGATCTTCATTGCGTGCGCCTTGTCCTTTTTCGCGCTGTTTGGTGCTGTGGCCATGGATTTCAACACGCGCACGGCCGCGTGGCGTGCCACTGAGGCTTCATTGAGTGAGCTGACCTCGTGTCGGACTAACGCCACTCTAAAACTCGTAATGGATCTTCAGAATATGAGAAATGTGTGTATAACAGAGCCAAATGACGCCAAAACGGTGCAAAACGCGTGCACCAGCCCCTTGGCTGTTTTGAGACGTGAGATGACGCAGGCGTGCGCTCAGGTGAAAGCATCTGGTCTGAGATCCCGCTGCGGCACGCAGTTCGATGAGTACTGTGCGCAGCTGCAAAGGATTCACTCACAACTTTTCAACACAACAGATACTGATTTGGATGCTAGGGCACTCGGTTTCACGCTGTCCATAGCCTTATTGTTGGATTATTGGGGAAATACTGAATATGATATCAGGCTCCTGAAACTGACTCCAGACTGGGTAGAAGTTTTATCACTGAGGCTCTTAGTGATCTTTTATGAGCTAACCCACCAGTTACTAGATTCTCAGCAGATTAAAGACCATCTTGGGTTTCAGCATAAGTGGTGGTCCACTCTAAACAGCCTCACCACGGCCAAACTCATGTCTGAGAACCTGGACCGGTGCTGGGCTAAGAACATGGACGTGGCGCCGGACTCCCTCTTTCTTCTGGAAGCCCCCAATAATCTGCTGCCTGGCAACAGCTCGGAGGGTGTTCTCGGGGTGCTGGGCCCTGTGTGGGACACGCAGGAGTGCTTGGTGGGGGCCGCCGGCGTGTCTCTGAGGCTCCGGTCCCGAGACCTGCTCTCCGGCCTCAGCCTGAAGCTGTGCCTGCTCAGCCTGGCTTGCCTCATCTACCCGGCCGTGCTCTTCTCCTTCAAGCAGATGACGGAGTGGATCCAGAACTACGCGCGCAGCCTCAAGGAGCGCACAGAGGACCTGAAAGGGGAGCGACGGCTGGCAGAGAACCTTCTCCACCAGATGCTGCCCAAGTCCGTGGCCAAACAGCTCAGGCAGCAGAAACACGTAGAGGCGGAGAGCTACGAGCAGGTGAGCAGCCGGGGCCACTGAATTCTGCTCAGGGTAAAGGTTGTAAAATGGAGATTCGGAATAAATGGCTTTCCAAAACCCACTGAATTCTGCTCAGGGTAAAGTTTGTAAAATGGAGATTCGGAATAAATGTCTTTCCAAAACCCACTGAATTCTGCTCAGGGTAAAGGTTGTAAAATGGAGATTCAGAATAAATGGCTTTCCAAAACCCACTGAACTCTACTTAAGGTAAAGGTTTTAAAATTGAGATTCAGAACAAATGGCTTTCCAAAACCCACTGAATTCTGCTCAGGGTAAAGGTTGTAAAATGGAGATTCAGAATAAATGGCTTTCCAAAACCCACTGAACTCTACTTAAGGTAAAGGTTTTAAAATTGAGATTCAGAACAAATGGCTTTCCAAAACCCACTGAATTCTGCTCAGGGTAAAGGTTGTAAAATGGAGATTCGGAATAAATGGCTTTCCAAAACCCACTGAACTCTGCTGAAGGTAAATATTTTAAAATTGAGATTCAGAACAAATGGCTTTCCAGAAGCCACACAGCTATGGTTAGCTTAAACGTTTTTACTCCTCAAAATCCACTGAGCTCTAGTTAGAGTAGACCTTTGAAAATGGAGATTCAGAACGACAGACTCATCAAACCTCACTGAGCTCTGTTTATGGTGAAGGATTTTAAATGAAGAATTAGCACAGAGCACCAACGCTGACATTTGGTGGCATGTCACAAAGGCAAGCGCTGAAAGTCACTGCACATCAGTGTAAAAAAGATCTGACGCTGGATCATATCACCAAAAGCACCCAAGATGGTGACGTCTAAACTAAATAACTCTGAAAAAGAATGGCGAAATGTTTTACTTTTTATGTTTTATGTTTTAAGGCTTAAAGGTTCAATATGTGACCTGCTGGGCAAGAGACTGTGGTCAAACCCTTCAGCAGGAGTGTTGTGCACAGATGCATCGCATGCTTTTGGTGTGTTTGTTCTTATTGTTTGCCGTAATTGCCTGCAATTATAGGTTTAAATATTCATTAGGGGATACAAAAAAAACTGAATATGGGGAGAAAATTGCTTGCATCTCATTTGAGATCATTGGACAGCTGCGGCCTAGGTAACAAACCTCCGCAGAATAATAAGGTGATATAAGATCAACAGAAATAAACAGAGGGACAATAACAAACAGATGAGTTTTCTAGTTTTAGCGTCTAAGAAGTCCTTGTCTCTTTGTCGCAGCAGATTGCCCATCCCATATAACACAGCTGGTTCATTTGTGCACCCATTGTACTTGTCTAGGTGACCATTTTCTTCTCTGACATTGTGGGCTTCACGTCCATATCTGCGTCCTGCACGCCACTTCAAGTGGTGGAGATGCTGAACAACCTCTACATGTGCTTCGACACACGCATCGACTCCTATGATGTGTACAAGGTAAGCCCAGACTGCAGGAGGATTGTCCTTGGATTTTGGTGTTTTTTCAAATTGCGATGTGTTTCTAAACTAAACTAAACTGGAAAGGAAAATTATTCCCTGAATAAAGACTTGACTTTGGATGACACTTGGAGGAGAATCTTGATGGCATTTATTAAATACTGATCTAATAGAACTTCACGGAGTACTACTCTGAACATAACTAAGTATGCTGGATAGATTTCAAAGTCTACTTGAGCCGTCAGATGTAGATTCTGTTGTCCATGTGTCTTCTCAAGATGACCCCACCGTGACAGACCACAGCAACACACAATTAGACCACTGAAGAGACGTAAATCACACACCAAACAGTTACACAGCCGTTACTAATAATTCTAAAGCTAAACATATTGGGGGAAAACAACGGCTCAGGCTTCAGGAAAACATGTTGTTAACTCTATGAAGGCTCTTCTATGGCCAGAGGCTCTAACTAGACCCT
>NC_137921.1:8738108-8793108 GCF_963457725.1 Sprattus sprattus | reverse complement strand
AGTGTGTGTGTGTGTGTGTGTGTGTGTTGTGTGTGTGTATGTTTGTGAGTGAGAGAGAATGACTGTGTGTGTGTGTGTGTGAGAGAGAGAATGACTTTGTGTGTGTGTGTGTGTGTGTGTGTGTGTGTGTGTGTGTGTGTGTGTGCGTATGTGTGTGAGCAAGAGAGAGAGGGATTACATTTTTCAGTGTGCATTTGTGTGTGTCTGTGTCTGAGAGAGAGAGAGAGAGAGAGAGAGAGAGAGAGAGGTTCTTATGACGCTTACATGGACACCTGCTATGCCTCAAAACTGTTAAAATACCAACCCTATGACTATAACTACTCATGTAAAGTCATTGCCCTGATCTTTGGTAGCTTAGGTCATGTGCATAAAATGTGTGTGCGAGGCTTGCATATCTGTGGATTCTCTAAAAAAAAGGGCCAGACACTTCACAAAGTACTGCTCTATATCAGCACTAATTGGTTGCCTCTTCATCTGGAGGCGCAGGTGTCACCTTTAACCTTAATGTACAATATGGACTGAGACTTTCTCTGCGATTTAATACTTCCTCTAAGCCAAATTTGGATTTTGCCATGATATGTACGTACTTAATAATAATAATGCATTTTATTTGTATAGCACACTTTCACAATACAAAGATGTCTCAAGGTGCTTAACAGGGTCACACGTACTTAAGTATCAAATCCAAATAAAGAAGTAAAATGTGTGTGTAATGGACCTGAACTCTTCAGTTCTAAACAAATCTAAACTAGTAAGACAGCAGAGTTCAGTGCACAGGTGATTAGTGATTATTGATAAATGAGGGACGCTGCAAACCGCACAACAATGTCTGCCCACACTGGGATTCACCGCTGTGTTCTTCTGCCTGTGTTTGTACCAGGATATCATGACATTAGGTGACATACTCTACTTTATGTTACATCATTCTCATCATTATTAAATGTCAATACTCTGATCATAACACTCCAGAATTGTATGTACTGTATACCTTTCCCAACTGTGTGTGTTGTTACGTTTCAGTCTGTTCTACATATGAAACTTAACTGTATAGAATGAAATCAAACAGCACAGAAATTAATTTCAACTTTTTTTGTGACATAGATTTAACATTATACTGATGCTGTATCTGTCACACTTTAGTATATGCAGTCTCGAATGTTCAAATGTCACAGTACATTACAGGATTAGCTTTTTTGTTTCATTGTTGCCTATGGTCTTAATAAAATAAAAATACTTTTCAGATTCTACTCTGTTCTCTTTGTTCCACTGTCACCCTCCAAGAGTGAAATGGTAAGAACTAGTCACTATTAAAACGTGTTAACCCTAAAAACACTAAATAATACCCCAGTAAAGTAAAAGAAAGTGCTGGGTGATCTCAGAAGTAAGGTATGAAGCCGAACCCAAGGTCAGTATCTCACAGAAAGTTCCTTTTGAAGAAACCCTTAGCAGAACCCGGCTCAAAAGGGGGACCGACACCTGAGCATGGCCCAGGCAAGGATGGAGAGAGGAGGGGATGGTGGATTACAGTGAGAAAGAGGAAAGCAGGGCAGAGAGGGAGATATCCACAAGATATCAATGGATCGGCCAGGCATACACATACGAGAATACAATACAGGTTAATAGTAGCTACCTGGACTTAACGCAGCAACTAAGTTCCCTGCGGTCTCATCTCCGTGCGTCTGTTATTGGGTCTTCAGAGCAAGAGCCCCGATGAGCTTCATTAACCAGAGAGGCTGTAGTGCCTCGGAGACGCCCCGTCATGATAATGAGAGTCATTACGGCCCGAGTGCTCCTGAGGGCCGGGAGGGAGAGAAGGAGAAGCCGAGGCGACGAGCCCTCTATTGTCTACCGGTTAAATGCAGAACGGCGATAATTGCCCGCACTGAAGCACACGGCACTTACCAGCCAATTCAATGCGGGCCAAACAAGGCCATCTGGGAGACGCATCTGACAAAAAACATGATTTTTGTTTGAAGATGAAGAGGAGAGGGACTCATTTTCTTTCGGAGAACCTAGCCTATCATTTCTGGATCAAAGCCAAACAATGCTGGACAATTGCTAGTATGTTTCGCAAACGCGAGTCCTGCATAAATCTCACATAGGTGTTAGCAAACACCTTTAAAACAACAAAACAACTGAGCATTTAACAGTGGAATTTATAGTTGTAAACATGGTCATACATGTGTTTCAATACATTTAAAGTCGAAGAGAAAAACGCGTTAGGACTTGCAAATATGTATAATTTCTTTCTTTCCCACAAACACAACAGTTACTGTAGGCCTACATATGCTTACACAACATTTCCGAAAATAATTTTCCCAGAGTTGTCCAAAGAATCGGTAAAATGATCTATTAAATAAGTAAATCAAGGTCAAGACACTCATTCAACCATTTGTTGATTAAGCCATAAATACTACACTTACAATAACAATTTAACAATACTCCGTCAGATTCTATGACGATCATCATTCTCTGAAAAGTGCCTAACGTTGTGAACACTAGATGGCGAACTTGTCTTACATCTGACTTCTTAGCGCTTACGAGTCATACAAGTTTACTGCATTAATAATTGTTTATATTTACTGAGTCGTTGGACTTAATCCCACCAATAATCTTGATACAGTTTCTATCCCTAACGGGTTACAGTAAATCCCAGAATCCTGATAACCATGGCATTAACGGTGCATGGTGCAAGTTCTATGAGGCTTAAATAAGTACAAATTCACTGGCAATTATTTTCAAAACTGTATGCATAACTATTCCAATATTTATCAATATGTAACAATATGCAAACAGGCCACAAAAGTCACGTAGTCCCCATTCCCGGAAAGGCTTTAAGAGGCTGGGCATTGAGTGGGGATTTATTGAGTGCTTTAAAAAAGCTTTATTATGCCATCTCCAACCTATGCGGTCACAGACTGACCACGTGGCTTTCCCGAAAGAGCTGCTCGCTGCCATAGGGAACTGGAGCAGGGCAGCAATTCTCACACCTTACCCTGTCACACACACACACACACACACACACACACACACACACACACACACACACACACACACACACACACACACACAACCACACACACACACACACACACACACACACACAACCACACACACACACACACACACACACACACACACACACACAGTGAGCTGTCCTGTCACACGCAGGAGTGTGTGGTGAACAGGACAGGCGTCAAATGACTGACAGAGCTGTGGTCTGTGTCCACTTCAGGCTGTCAGCATCTTGCAAGTGTGTGTGTGTGTGTGTGTGTGTGTATCTGAGAGAGAGAGAGAGAGAGAGAAAGAGGGCGAGAGAGAGAGAAACAATCATTCCAGTGAAGACAAAACAGGCCACAGCACAGCTGCCTTTAAGTTATGGCAAAAGGCGACAGAAGTCTGAACTGACCTTAACCCAATGATTCTTGCTTGTATGTCCAATGAGGTTTTCTGCTACATTGTAACGTCATGATCAGGAAGTGTAATGACAGAAAGCTGGAGTGATATTGTCATGGTGATATGATGATAATGGTATGGTATAAAATTAACAATAAATGTAATTATAGGGGCTTCAGAGCCATCATGTAATGTAAATAAAAAAGAAAAAACTCGATTTAATACAGAGAGCTAGCAGCATCAGCACCTGTTGACAGGCGATCTTAATGCCTTAAAGGTGCGTGTCCCAGACAATACCCACTTTATATGGTAGGTGGCAGCACAACTTTGGCATCAGTTTTTCAGATATGCAATGGTGTTGCACCAGACACTTGACAACCAAACAAACTGAAAAATTATAATAAAAAACAAAAACAAAAAATCGGCATACTTTAAAAATAAGTAAATGTAGTTTTTCTGATACTCAAGTATAACTGTTACTCGCAGATAACTGGCCATCCATCAGCCGCTTCTGTCTGTCTGGCCAATAGTAAACACTCTTTATCCAGAGAAGCAGAGACATGAACAGTTTGAAACTATATCGACATTGACATGGATAGGAGAGATTTATCAAATCTTCTCTTTTCTCTTAGCTATCTGGCACTTAAAGGAACAGTCTTCAATTCCGTTCTCTTTTTTGTCAAATTCAGTGAAATCAGCTCATCTAGCTGTCTGCTCAGTGTGTGTGTTGTGTCCAAAGTCTATTGAAACTGAAACGTATCTTAAAGATACTTTGCTTTCAGTGCTCTCTCCTTGATTGGATATTTGCTTGCATTTCACCTAACTTTGAAGTAGCTTTGGATAAAAGATAAATGACTAAGTGCAAATGTAAGCACATGGATCTTCACAGTTACAAAGTCTAACTCAATACCCAAGATCGGTGATTATGTGGGGATCAAATAAGTGTCTACAGTCCTTTCTGCTGTATTGCTGCCAGTATTTAATCAGCCTGTTCTGCTGTATTGCTGCCAGTATTTAATCAGCCTGTTCTGCTGTAATTGCTGCCAGTATTTAATCAGCCTGTTCTGCTGTATTGCTGCCAGTATTTAATCAGTCTGTTGTGCTGTATTGCTGCCAGTATTTAATCAGCCTGTTCTGCTGTATTGCTGCCAGTATTTAATCAGCCTGTTGTGCTGTATTGCTGCCAGTATTTAATCAGTCTGTTCTGCTGTATTGCTGCCAGTATTTAATCAGTCTGTTCTGCTGTATTGCTGCCAGTATGTAATCAGTCTGTTCTGCTGTATTGCTGCCAGTATGTAATCAGTCTGTTGTGCTGCTTTGCCTGTGGTGGCAGTAAACTCTGAGTCGTGTGTTTCTCCTGAGTGGCCTGGTGTGTTTCTCCTGAGTGGCGATGCTTCACTGAGAGGCATCAGCCGTAAGGAGCTCTCATTGAATCAGCGCAGCGAGTTAACCTTTGACCCCTACTGTTTAATACTCCATCATCTTCATTTCAATTCCGGCGCTCTTGACCCCGGGGGTGTCTCTGGGTAATGGAACACTGGATCAACAAGGGAATGCGCAATGCCTCCAAACGGATGAAAAGAAAAAGAGGAGGAAGAGAAGAAGAGGAGAAGAACAACAAGAAAGCAAGAGAGGCAGAGGGAGGCTGTTCAGAGGGAATATTGCATACATTACTGGTGTCTATTAGGTGCTGTCAAATATTAGGGTGATTAGTTCTGACCTGTCTGGTTACCTTAATGCCGTCTAGACATCAAATGCCTCTACCAATTCCTCACTCTATCCATCCATCCATCATATTTTTCATTTGGAATATAAATGTTTGGTGTCCAGACTACAGAAAGCTTCTTTAAGTCTTTCTGATTCCCTTTTTCTTGTTATCTCTTTATCTCTCTCCCTCTCCTTCTCCCTCACTCTCTCTCTCTCTCTTCCTCTCTCTTTCTTCCTCACAGTCTCTCTCTATCTCTATCTCTCTCCCTCTCCTTCTGCCTCGATCTCTCCCTCACTCTCTCCTCCCCCCCCCTCTCTCTCTCTCTCTCTCTCCCTCTCTCTCTCTCTCTCTCTCTCTCTCTCTTGTCAGTCACACTCTGTGGTTGTGAGGTGTGGAGATGGTGGCTAGTGGAATCATTAGTCGCCACATTCCAGACAGATAATACAACTGTCCCTAAGGGTCCTGTCACACACACTGCCTTTCCATCACGACTAAGCTGAACACACACACACACACACACACACACACACACACACACACACACACACACACACACACACACACACACACACACATTTACATACAAGATATACACAACCCTCCTTTCCATCAGGGACTACTATAGCACAACATATAACCTGGACACGTGCACACACACACACACACACACACACACAGACACACACACACACACACACAAACAAGTATACACACCATAAAACTTCGTTTGCCCCTAAACAGGGTCCGTGACAAATCTGGACACACTGGATACAGCTTTCTGCTTTCTACTTTCCACACACACACACACACAAACACACTAACACATTCTGTACACACACAAACACACTAACACATTCTGTACACACGAATGCCCAATAACTGTACATGCCCACATTGTAACATAACATACACACATAAATACACACAAACAACACTTACTGTGCATACACACATAAATACACTCACACACAACACGTACTGTGCATACACACAGACCTAGACACACACACATAACACGTAGTGTGCATTCACACATACAGACCTACACACACACATAATACTTACTGTGCATACACACAGACCTACACACACACATAACACTTACTGTGCATACACAAAGACCTACACACACACATAACACTTACTGTGCATACACAAAGACCTACACACACACATAACACTTACTGTGCACTGCATACAGACATACATACACACACACAAATAACACGTACTGTGCATACACACAGACCTACACACACACATAACACTTACTCTGCATACACACAGACCTACAAACACACATAACACATACTGTGCATACACACACACAGACCTACACACACACATTATATTTACTGTGCATACAGACATACATACACACACACATAACACATACTGTGCATACAGACATACATACACACACACATACCACATACTGTAAACACACATAACACGTACTGTGCATACACACACAGACCTACCTCCTCGTTACAAATGAGCCTTCACAGGTGAATGACTCATGGCCACCACCCGCCCACTTGATTATTCATTGTATGCTATTACTCATGTTCAAACAGAGTGTGTCGTGTGTGTGTGTGTGTGTGTGTGTGTGTATGTAAATGTGTGTGTGTGTGTGTGTGTGTGTGTGTTGCGTGTGTGCGCGCATGTGTGTGTTTGTGTGTGTGTGTGTTTGTGTGTGTGTGTGTGTGTGTGTGTGTTGCGTGTGTTGTTTGTGCGTGAGTGTGTGTGTGTGTGTGTGTGTGTTTGTTGTGTGTGTGTGTGTGTGTGTATGTAAATGTGTGTGTGTGTGTGTGTGTGTGTGCGTGTGTGTGTGTGTGTGTGTGGGTTGCGTGTGTGCGCGCGCGTGTGTGTGTGTGTGTGTGTGTGTGTTGTGTGTTTGTATGTGTGAGTGTGTGTGTTCAAATGTTAAATATTACCTTAATAAAGGCACAGCCTTTTTGAGCTGCGAGTTATCTGTCTGGCAAAGCAGTTATTGTCTACAACAATCCAATGACTTCAAATAGCCTAAATAAATAACGAATGAAAAAAATAAATAAAGCTTTTACAAATCTCAGCCAATTCCTATGGAAAGGGTAAAGCCACCAGTCAACTCTCAACCACATGTCAGCTACAGGCTCTCGGATGCCACAAGAGCCATCCACAAGGAGTGATGGCCCAAATCCATCTGAGATTAAGGGTTTCTATTGGTTATTAGACTTCGTCATCTCATATGTAATAAAGGCTTCCATAGGAATGATGACACTACATCACCATGGCGACAGGGTGAAAGTGATTGTCTCCAAACAATGCTCTCTAAGCTTCCTTCGTTGTCCTCATATTATCTTGTGTCATGTCCTGTAGCCAGAAGCTAAACAGACAGAGAATCAGCGGTCGAAGTGATTCCCTCAGCTCCAATCTGTTCATAAACATGTTATTTTCACTTCCCACATTTCTTCAGAGATTAGATTTAATGCAGACAAATATATTTGGGAAATGCATCACTAAGCTTTACAGATACTGTATATTACTACAGAAGGAGCCCTCTAACCTCTAGCAACACACTCAGAGAACACACACACACACACACACACACACACACACACACACACACACACACACACACACACACACACAACCACACACACTCACACACACTCACGCGTGCACACACGCACACACACACGCACACACACGCTCGTGTGCACATTCACACACATGCACACTCTCACACACACACACACACACACACACACACACACACACACACACACACACACACACACACACACACACACACACACACACACACATACACACACGACACACACAAACACACACACACACACACAAACACACACACAAACACACACACACACACACACACACACACACACAGCTCATATACATGCATATATAGGCCAGTAATGTAATGCCAACAAGGTCCCCCCGTCCAGTGGCTCTGAGTTCGGTGCGCTGACGTCCCCCCCCCCTGCTGGGCTATCAGAGGTCCAGCCCCGGCGGTGAGCAGCCTGGCACCCAGGGCCCGGCATGCATTCCACCCCAAACAAGGCAGTGTGTCTGGGGGGCAGATAGGGCTAACCACCCCGCCTTAGGGTGACAACGACATGTAACAACACATCATGCAACCACAACAGAAGATAACCAAAACACAACACAACACCAGCACCAAAAACATGTTATTGTAGAGCATGGGACAAGGCAATGTGTCACATACTGCAAGGAAGCACAACACAAAGCACTGTGATACAGGACGGCAGATACTACACAATGCAAAAACAATGAATCGCACAAATTCATCCTGGGCCCTTATCTCAGTGACAACGAGCAAAGTGTGTCACGCATGAACTACAGATATTGTGTGGGAGCATCTCACTGACCCCTCCATGTTTGTGTTTAGGGATGGACAGACAAAGCCTTGCAAAGCTTCCTGATTGTGCTGAAAAAAGATCCAAAGCTTTCCAATCATCAAAGACAGACAGCACAGTGACATCTGGTGGTTTGGAGAAATTATGGCAGCCTGTTGTAGCTCAAGTTATGAGACTGCGCAGAAAGAAAGCATACAGCGCCTCGATGATTGTGAAATAGAAGCTTAAGAACGCTTATGTTCTGGGTGTTCATTTTGATATTCTGACCATTTTGGCAATCATTGTTCTTTAAACTGCTGCAAATAAAATGTTCATGTTGGTATCTGTCTCAATTTGCTACAATAAAATGATATTATAAATATATATATAAATGTGTTGTCCTTAGCTGCCATGACAGTATAGGCAAAATAGATAGGCTTACTTGTGGTGGCACTTGAGATGACTATAATAATGATTTAACATATCATGAAGACATAAACATGATTTCAATTTATGTGACAAGTTTGTGCTGTGAAGCAAGGTGAAAGAAGAGCATTTCATCGTCAGTGTTCTGATAATCACTGTGCCAAGAAGAGAATCATAAGGGTTGTCCTACACTCACGATCATCACTTTCCACTTGTAATCTCCATGTTTTATATCTCAGTAATACATGACTGGTTCTTTCACATCCCCTGCTTATGGGGTGTGGGATAGCACCAAAACTCAGGGCATTTCCATTGCTTCAGTGACGTACAGGGCTTTGAAACACACTGTTGAAATTCACTGTTGCCAATTGAAATGAGCTTTAGTTTTTAGACTTTGCCAGTTGCTTTTCTCGATGCCAATCTCCTGTCAGTACAAATGCACCAAACAATTGCAAACAAAGCAAACGTTTTCAGCACGATATGATGACCAGAAATGCCTCATGGCGACCCACCTAAGTTACTGCTTTCACGCAGATTCAAACACAGAATATCTGTGGAAGCAAGCACGGCTCGCGGCTGAATAACACAGTTGGCAGTATTCGCCCACAAAGCAGGACAGTGTGGCAGTGTGCGGATCAAACACACTCAGAAACAAAAGGAACAGGACCTTTAGTCAAAGGCATGGAAAAGCCAAAGAGACTGAGCTGAATTAATGACTGCATCCACCTGCCCTTCTCAGTGGTCAAGCCCGGGTATTAAAGGAGCGTGGGGAGAACGGAAACGCCACAGACAGAGAGAGAGGACAGAGAGAGAGAGGCTCAGAGGTCCTTCTGACCAAGAAACAACTATGATACAACCAGGGCTTTTCATATAGCTGCCGCGAAAGCACACACACACACATGTGCTCCCACTGACAGACTCACTCTCTGACGTCACATAAACACACACACACACACACAGTACACACACTTCTAAAATATGCTCCCAACCACATACACACAAACGCACACTAACATTAATTTACACAACAACAAACGGACATACTGACGCATACGCAATCAGAGACACAGAAAAAAGGAAAAAAGAGGAGAAGGGGGGAAAGAGAGAGCAGGAGAAAAAGAGTTAGGAAGGAGTGGGCTTTTGTTTTCCACACATCAGCACAGTGTTCCTCAGGCCCTACAGCATCCTTTCACACACACACACACACACACACACACACACACACACACACACTAGAGACGGCAGGGGGTCTTTCCGGCCCTCGTGGGTAGTCATTGGGCTCCAGCATGGAGCAGTGAGCTCAGGAGGGGTGTGTGTGTGTTAAAGACTTTTTAACGATGCCATCCCACTGCCAGAGGATGCCAGCCTCAGCTCAGCTACAAACACATCAGATATTTAAATAAACATTAATTTCTCAACTCAATACAAAAAAGGGTATATTCTAGAACCTTCTGGAATTCTTTGAAAAGAATGTTGAGAAGGTTCTTAGAATCCTCAAAGATACACAAGTATTCTAGAATAACCATTATATTCCATGCCTTTAAAGAGTACATTGTCATTCACAAAGTATAACTCAAAATGTATAACAAAGTCTTTATAAATCTATTGTATTTAAAAACATGTAGAGATGAAGGGGTAAACAAACGTCCACAAATGTACTAAGTCTGAAGTTTGAGACCGCTAAAAGAATGTAGGATTAGATATTCCACAGCCAAACAAATACCAGTGGGGACACAGCAAAAAGCATCTCTTTTAGGGTGAAGGTTAACTTCCTACACACAAACACACACTCTCACTTTTCCTGTGCTATCACAAAGCACTTCAGTAAAAATGCACAAATGTGCAGTTGCATATCACACACATACTGAATCAGGCACACACACACTCACACACACACCCACACACACACACAAAGTCATTCTCACCCTGTTCTGCTCTTTTTCACCCACAAGCACACACTCACACACACACACACACACACACACACACACACACACACACACACACACACACACACACACACACACACACACACACACACACACACACACACACACACACACACACACACACACCACACACAAACACACACAGAGGAATGGAAAGGCACCCTCAGGGGAGGGAACAGAGGACCCGTGTCTCTGCATTTCTCAACGTGTTGGTAACAGCTTAGTCTCCCGGGACAACATAAAGTCTCCATCCCAGCCATTCCTTCCCCTGCACCCGACCTACATTCAGGCTTGTTAACGCCTCCTGCTCAGGTAGAACCCGGCTAAAACCTATGGCGGTCTGCTCACTAATCCCTGGGGATTCTGTATCATTAGCTGTCAATTATGTGAATCACAGCAAACATGAGCATTAAAAAAGTTTACATCACAGTGGAACACCATTAAATGACCAAGCAGTGGACCTAACGTTAGCTAGCCACGTGATTTAATGTTGATAATTTAATTTACATGAAGATTTAATCTCTTGCTATCTGAAGTGCTTTCAAGTCGTAATGATCCTTAGAGAAATGCACAATACAATGTTCTGGTTTCATTTGGAAAATTACACCACCTGACAGTGTGGGGATATCTGTTCAAGTGTTCAAGAACTTTTTCCAAATACAAGTGCCTGCCATTAGTCAACTTAGTTACTTAAAGTACTTATGTAATTGCTCTAGTATGAATTTAAACTATGCTGGTACCATTTGACACATCATTTGTTTTTACTTGTTAAACACCTGCAAATTCAATTGCTGGTCATTGAAATTCAAAGCTTTCCCATCCACCCAAAAAAGGGGCGGTAATCACATTAATATTTAGCACAAGAATGTATCTTATAATGTCACACTCACCCTCACATTTAGCACAAGAATATATTGTAACTGTTGCCAAATTATAGTAAATTACATTTTCACTCAGCATAAGAAACACCACAAACTTTTTCGTCTGTGGCTGCCAGAAACACCATCATTTAAGATAACAGACCTTTTTGGAACAAAAATGATCTAGTTATTTCACTTAATTCTTGCTCATTCTCTCACTTTCTGTGGCAGTCCTATTACAAACCATTTAGCGGTATGTCTAATTTTATAAAGGTCATCATAACACATCATCTGTAAATGTGTGCAGATCCATTTCAGGACCTGGTGGTGATGAGGCGCATCAAGTTCTGTCAGAAGCACTGAGATTTGTTATAAATCTGTCTTGAAACTTTTACTTCACCTGTTGAGCTGTCTGCTTTTGGCTCAAACATTAAGTTTGAGTGTTTCGTATTAACTTCCTGTACATTCTGTGTACGTACAGTGTTGCTTGTGAAAACACCTCTTTAATTTCTCAACTGGATTCGCCCCTGACCTGTAAATGAGCTGAGATGGCTGGAGCACCACCACATGACAGTGCCGTGACAGCAATGTCAAGGGGGACTCTTGTAACGGGGTTTGAGGCATCATGGCTAATCATAGCAATGCTTACAGCTAAATATAATGCAGGAGTCTCCAGCGGGTCTAATATAGACTTATCTCTGGAAAGGGTGATACGAAAGAGCTTACAACCAAAATGGCGGCTGGGGGCCTGTCAGTGACTTGGAATGTGTTGGTCCGGATTCCTCTGCGAACCATTGAGATGATATAATTGTGCGTAAGATACCGTGTGCGTGTGTGTGTGTGTGTGTGTGTCTCAGGGGGGGAGCGTTTGGGAAAATGGAGGAATTTAGGGGATTTGAGTGGGTGTGGTGTGAAGAGAAAGTAAAAAGAGTGTGTGAGTGAGTGTGTGTGTGCGTGTGTGTGTGTGTGTGTGTGTGTGTGTGTGTGTGTGTGTGTATGTGCGTGTGTGTGCGTGTCTCAGGGGGGAAGCGTTTGGGAAAATGGAGGAATTTAGGGGATTTGAGTGTGTGTGGTGTGAAGAGGAAGTAAAAAGAGTGTGTGAGTGTGTGTGTGTGTGTGTGTGTGTTTGAGGGGTCGGGGGGGGTGGTTGATAAGAAGAGAAAGTGAGAAGCATGAGCTCAGGAATGTAATTTAATCTTCTCCCCTGCGAGTCTCCGGATCATCCCTGTTAACACTGTCTAGCCGCACTCTGTCACTGATACCAGGCATGTCAGCCACTGAATTCCTCAACTTCCTCCAGGAAGTGATGCGGCTCCCATGGAAACGTGCTCTTCCTCTGCCTCCTCCCACAACGTCTTTGTGTTTCTCTCAACTGGAGAGAGACCATGTCATATTGTAACGGTGCGGTTGCCATTGAGTTGAGAAAAAGTTATATTTCCGACTGTGGCAGATTATTCTTGATTATTGAAAAGTGTCTTTGTTGTTTTGAAAGCTGATCGGTAATTGGGAATTATTGTTTGGGAGTTTTTTTCCCAACTTGTATTGTTTGCCTTCTGCCATGTGCCAGAAAAACCCGTGGGGATTTTGTCCTGAATCATCGAAAACACTGCCTCCCAGCCTTGTTTCACTGCCGCAACTTCAGCCATCCTCCACATATAAAAAGTGAAACGGGGACAATGCTGTTTATTGTCCTTGACTTTCATGGGAAAAGTCAGCCTCTCCCAATTTCACACCTCCGGCTAAGACATCACCAGAGAATGCCAAGCTATAATGAAACCGCAGTGTGCCTAACCTGACCTTTATACATCCCAGCTACCGATCTTATTCTCGAGCCCCATGCCAAGGTCTCCCTTCACTTTATTAATCATTGGGCCGCCCCCAAAGGTGCGTTGGATCGGCCGTGTTCAGGTTAAGTGGAGAAGCCCGTGACCGGTGTTTGTGCTGGCTGAAAATAGCCCACGCTGAGCTAATGATTAAAACACAGACGTGGCGTATGCATTGGCATGCACGGAGACGTTCTCAGCTCAGTCATTTTTAGCATCACCCTGTAATCATTTACCAAAGGGGTTTGAAGGCAGGGATGGTCTGATTGGAGTTAATGTTTTGTATTGTCTATGATGTTTTCTCTCGCACGCTTCTTTAAGGCCTGTGTTGATCTTTCAGCTCTTTGCAGAGGCAAGGTGCTGATGATGAAGAGAATGCCAGTCTCTCGGAGGCAGAGGCTCTGCAGACAGGTGGGTCACAGATGGGTCACGTAGAAGTGCACGGCTGAATGATGCGTCTCGGCTGAGACATCCCTCCGCTGGCACGGATGTGTCTAACCGAAGGAGAGGCTGAGTGCGCAACTGCTTCCTCCTTCAATGGAAATAGTGCTTTCACCAACACCTCATCGTGCTTCTACATCATCGCCATCCTCGTCATCGTCGTCATTGTCATCACCGAATATCCCAGTCTTATCTGCAGCATTAACAACATCCCTCATTAAAAGATCAACATGATCATCTCATAAAATGTGTTATACTGTTTTATATCTGTTCATTAAACCAATTTACCAGACCAGACCAGTTCCGTTCACTTTCAATCAGAGCTCCTTCAGAGTGGTGGGAATAACCGTGTGGAGCACAAGTTTCCACCCTTTCATTTATGTGTCTCTGCAGTTCACTCCTAGAGAAGATGATAATAACGCCAAGGTCATAGGTCATTCCAGTCGAAACATATTAAATGTATTCTGCATAAATAGTTTTAGATAAATGCGTCTCCTTGAATGAATGACCATCACCAATGAACGGATTATCTGGGGATATGGGACAGAAAAACTATATGAACGTAATCGAACAATATTACAGCAGGATAGGCACATAAAGGTATAAACACGTTCTTGTATTTTGCAAGCGCATATGATTCGCCAGCTGCTGCTCTTTTCACACACTCTCACACACACACACCTCCAAATACTAGGAGGGCATGTATCTCCAAAAGATTATGTATCTCTCAGCATGGATCTCCAGGATGTGTTCCGCCTGCCTGCCCAGCCGACCCTCACCCCCAACCTTATGGCACCCCCGGGCACTCCACCCAGCGAGGGGCTGGGCGAGAGGGGCATGAAGAGCGATTAGCGTCCTTGTCACAAATTTGGAACGCAGGACGGAGGCGGGGAGAAATAAACTGATTAATTGGCCTTTCAGCAGCCTCTTGGCGCCTATGGTCAGGCTATTAACGGAGTTGTTATGAAACCATCTGGATGTTTTTTTTTTACTGAAAATGATCTGAAGTCATTACGGGAACATTTAAGAGAAAAACATGGCTATCACAAAGGGACTGATGCAATAGGTTAATTCCTTTTGTCTTCATTTCCCTGTTTTTCCGTTCGGAATGTATCAGCGCAGAGCTAAAACAGACGATAAGAGAATATCGCTAAGCAAGGAATTCCTTCAGCGCCGCATCTTTACGCGATGACGTACTTATGGCAATAAACACAAAAGGCTTCGACCTTCCAATGAAAACATCTCACACTCAGGAGACGGCTGACATTTCCCACATCCCAGAACGTCACAGAGATAAACGACGCTCACTCTGAGACCTGATGGGTTCTCATTACCGTCTCAATTAGCACTTAAGCCCCCTGAACACTTGCGCAGTGAACTGTGTGTTCTGCATATGTGTTTGTGTGTGTGTGTACCTGCGTGTGTATGTGTGTACCTGTGTGTGCGTAAACCTGCGCCGTTCGGCTGAAATATGGATGATAACGAAGTGGGGAAAGATTCAGGAGAACAGGACACTCGAGGTGAAAGAACATCTGTGCATCAGCGATCCTCAAGTCCGACAACTTTTTAAATGGTAGGGTTCGTTGGCAAAGGAGAGAGATTTGCTAATTCACATTAACCAAACTCTCCAGCAGCCGCAGATACAGCTACAGAATGACTCATAATGTACAACATATAACTGAGCTATAGTTATAATAAGTAGGCCCATTTCAATGCCAAAAACATTGTGGTCTACCTATAGGCTAGCTATACCATAAGCCAGTCAGGAGTGAATCTGAAGTTCCATTGAACTGAATTTGCCAGAGTGAATTTAAATACGTTTCTTGAGCTAAAGGCATAGTGTGTGTGTCCTTTCTTTGTCCTTGTGGCCTTTCACTGACAACAGACAGAGGTGCCTTTATGGAAAATGTAAATCTGCGTTAATGTCCAGTATTACCACAGTCAATGAATTCATATGCAGTAAATAAGACTGCAAGACAAGCAGGACCACTGCAGTGTTCCGGAAACTCTACGATGATTAAGCTAAACGTCATGAGAATTAGGCCTGGTCCATTCCCCAAAATGGACTGAGGCTACTGCCCTCCCGAAAATGGCTTACTAAAACAGCCTTTCTGAGGACCTCAGGGCCTGTTAATCTGGCTTTCCAGGAGGCCAATGTCAGACCAATGATGAACAGCTTTGCTTCCATGACTGATTTCATTCTACTGTCATGAAAGTCTACTCCCCCTGATCAAATCATACAGGCCATGCAACGTATTGGAGGGTTCATTTCAGATGTCTGCAGATTCTAACATTAAAGCCATAAAGATATCCTATGACTGGCCTACGAAACAAGGCCTACAGATAAAATACAGGCCTGTGCATTCATCTGAACGGTGGTACTGGTGGGTGGAATGATGTAGGTGTATTTAGAAATAAAGCCCCACCGCAGGCTATTGCCTATGCCGGGTACCTTACTGTCCATCAAACTCATTTCTTCTTAGCCCAAGGGTGCAGCTCTCATAGTGAGGCATAAAAACAACACATCTTGAATGATGTACTTTGGTCTCCATGGAAACAAATGACCTTAACTTTACATGCATTGTCTACAAGTAACAACAACTTTTTTGATGTCTCTCTCTCCCTCTTTCAAACACTGTCCATCAAACTCATTTCTTCTTAGCCCAAGGGTGCAGCTCTCATAGTGAGGCATAAAAACAACACATCTTGAATGATGTACTTTGGTCTCCATGGAAACAAATTACCTTAACTTTACATGCAGAATTCAAATAATTATTAGTTGTCTACAAGTAAAAACAATTTTTGAATGTCTCTCTCCCTCTCTCAAACACACACACACACACACACACACAGTCACACACACTTCTTTCCCACAGTCCACAGGCCAGAATGGTGATCAAATGAATAGATGACTAAATCCCAACACACATGTAGAGTGAATAGAAAGCATTATTTACCAATACAAGCGTGTTAAAAGGAGACTAAAAAGGAAACTCAACTACGGTCCATTAAAGTCGTGGGTACATTGAATCAGTAATTATAACTATTAATAGCTAACAGGGATAGGTTTATCTTCAAAATCAATATCATCTTGTAAATCATTTTTCATGTCATTTCTTTGTGCACGTAATTTCTTTGGGTTTAAGCACTTTGAGCTGTACTGTTTTGTATGAAAGGTGCTATACAAATAAATATTATTATAATTATTATCTTGAGCATCACAGTCGGCTTCTCAGATTTACTGAGTGTGAGTCAGGATGGATGACTTGCTAAATATTGCGGATTCCGTGTGATTTAGGCCTGTGGCATTGGGTAACGTTGATGCGTATCCGTCCAACGTGAGTCAAAGGACACATTTATTATTCATTTATAGAATATCAGTAACATCCAAACACAGAGGGTGAAGTTCATGATAACTTTAAACTGGTGATGGATGTAGAAGGTAGTTAAAGATTGCTTGGGTTGACGTCACTGAATGTAAACCTAAGAAAAATAGATGCGTGAGATGCGCAACATGGATACTACATTTAACTAGCTGAAACAGCCTCGGATGGGTTTGCGTTGGATCCTTTTTTGTCGCCTCATTGCCTACCACTGTAGTGATGCACCAGCGGTCACGAGACATTTTCTTTGGAGTGGCAGTTGCACTCTATTCGCGGCACTTAGCGCAATTGGGTAGAGAAGCCCCTTCACGTCACCGTTTTAGTACCTGGTCAATTGAGGTGGGCTCCTCGGTCAAAGGAGGCGTAATGTTTCTGAGTTGCTCTCTCCCCTCCTCAGTCATGAAGTTAATCATTTTCTCGAGCCTTGATGACGAAACCCGGGCGTATAAAAGGGCGCACCTGGCGACAGGGTTTTTGGAAAAGCGCACCAGACGCCTAATTGCGCACGACACAATCGCGACCAAACAACATCAACATGATTGCAAACATCTCTGTTCTCTGCCTGTGCTCACTTCTGATGTTGAATATTGCTGGGGCCAAACCGTTATCTAGTTTACAGGTGAGTTAAAGGACGGCTTTCGCTCTCGTGCGATTTGTGCGTTTAGGGTATAGGATTATGGGTTGCAAATACTTTGTCGTGCCTTTAAATTAGAGTGAGGAATGTTTAATTTCAACTTTTGGTTAAAGTTCGCAGACCGTCGGGGTTTGTTTGAAAGGCGCTGTTAAATCTTTGACTATTTCTTTCCATGTATATTTTCTCTTGTAGAATCTTAAACAGCTTCTGGAGGACGAGGCGGTGGGACCGTACTTCGGCTTGAATGAGTCCGAGGTGGATGGAAAAGACTTAAGCCCGGAAAAGAACGATTACGGCGCAGGGGAAGCGGAGCATCCCTGGGAGAATGAGAAGGGAGATCCCGCGCTGTCTGGAAAGGAGTACGCGCTGGCGCGCTTCCTCGGCGACATCCTGTCCACGTCCAAGCGCTCCTGGAGCAGATTCAAGAAGGGTGGACTGCGCAGCTGCTTCGGCGTGCGTCTGGAGAGAATAGGCTCTTTTAGCGGGTTGGGTTGCTAAAACAAAAGGTACGTTAGAAATTAAGAAATCGTGACAACTGAAACCACTTGAAAAGATATTATGTCAAGTCAGAGTAGGTTAGAATTTTAGAAATAACATCGGTAGTATAAAGGCATTCTATTCCATTAAACTAATACTTTTATTGCGATTCTGTCAAGAAATATAGGAAACATTTCATGTTCAAGTCCTTTATTTCAAGTGGACTTTCTGTGGGCAATAAAGGACGTGTTGGTGACGATAACGGTGTCTTGTTCCATTGTTGTAGGTTTTGATGACAAGGATTTGGGCGTACACACCCCTTACTTGAAGTCTTCGGGCAGAAGGATTAAGTGACTGAGTGAAACATTGGACGCGCGTTTACAATGGAGTTTTGTTCAGAGTATTTAATTTCAGTTATTGTCTTGTTCAGATAATATATGTATAAGAAACGGGATTAGAGATGTGCACATTTTGTAATGGCATTGACTGATGTTTTCAACGTTGTATGTATTTATCTTATTTATTTCATTGCTAAACTTGCAGACCTTGAACTGACTGTAACGCAGTCAAATAAATATTTTGCATAATAAAATCGCTTCTTCTTAATTGTGTTGAATTTTTTTACACACTGTAAAAAATGATTTGGCCTTTTTGTTATCTTAACTTAAACTTTTTTGTCAAATTGACCTGTATTCACCAGTGTTGTTCAGATAACTTAATAATCTGTGTTTTTGTCGTGTAAACTAATGACACAATTGCCTATATGCCACGGTGAGCTGAGGTACTTCCGGTTAATATGTCGGATCGTATGCTCACTTCCGTTACTATAGCATCGATCGTCCACATTGATTGCCCAAAGCTAGTGAAGAGAAGAGACTTGTCGAAAAAGTTCAAATATCACCGACAATCTGGTACAACTGCTGAACGCTGTTGTGTGCCTTTACGCCAATTAAAGGTACAACGGTGTGCTTCGTTTTTTTTTGTTTTATACCTTTCCTGTGGACAAGGAACTGTGGATGAGGAACTGTGCTTCCTCGGACAAGGATATCCGTTTCTTCACCAGGTAAGGCAACTTCAGCCTATTTACTCAGGGTAAAGAGTGCCAGGGAAATGTCTCTAATGTTACCTAGATTAAAGAGGACAGTGTATTATTGGGTACGTGGCTACGTGTAGCTTAAAATTAACAGTGTTGGATCAACTACATGGAATATGTAGTGAACTAAGCTACCAGTAAATGTAGCAAGCTAAGCTACACACCGGGTAAGGCAACTTCAGCCTATTTACTCAGGTTAAATAGTGCCAGGTAAATGTCTCTAATGTTACCTAGATTGAAGAGGACAGTGTATTATTTGGTACGTGGCTACGTGTAGCTTAAAATTAACAGTGTTGGATAAACTACATGGAAAATGTAGTGAACTAAGCTACCAGTAAATGTAGCAAGCTAAGCTACACACCGGGTAAGGCAACTTCAGCCTACCGGTATTTACTCAGGGTAAAGAGTGCCAGGGAAATGTCTCTAATGTAACATAGATTGTAGAGGACAGTGTATTTGGTACAAGGCTACGTGTAGCCTAAAATTAACAGTTTTGGATAAGCTACTTGGAAAATGTAGTGAACTAAGTTACCAGTGAATGTACTAGCTAAGCTGCACACACACAACAAGAGTAGCTCGCTCCATGAGAAGCTACAGATTGAATCGACATCATATGTTATCAGTCAACATGGCAAGATACTTGTTTTATTTTCAAACGTCATGCCAGGTACATTCTTCAGTGGTTAATATCAGGATAAGATCTACCAGTACCTGCTATGTTAATGAAAACCATTTAAAAAATTTTTTTGGAATGCATCACATTTGTTTACACCTTAATAAAGGTGAATCACTTTAAAATGGGAATATCTACAAGATGCACACATCTCTATTCTGTTTCCCTAGGTTTTAATCACATGACCTGCTCATGCGTTTCTTGGCCGTTTGTGAGTGGCAGCTGGTGTCTCTACCAACAATGCACCCTGTGCACCCTGGCTGATTTCGGTCTACTTCAGGGAGGCCGTGACGAGGTTGACCGAGACCAAAGCTATGGTCACGTCCATCTTTGGTGATGCTCTGAAGTTGGATTCCACTAAGAAGCTGAGCTTTGTCATCCACTGCAGCATGTTATTTTGCCAGTGTAATGTTAGTTTGACGTGAGACTACATGTTATGTGTTTCTCTGTTGCGAAGGTCACCTAAAAGTTATGCGGATGGTGCCGCTGGGGTGGCCACCTGGGTCACCAATGTTGGCAACGAGTACAAGGAGGTGCACATGTCTGTCCTCACCTCAGCCGAGGGGGGATTTGTTAATTCCTCATGAACCTCTTCCCTGTCAAGTTTTATCAGCGTTATTCACCTTGTATGGGGTAGACGGTAGTCTCATAAACCAGGCAACACGATACGATAAAGTCTAGGAAATATTTAATCAATGTTTTTTTAGGGGGGGTGGGGGAAGTAAAGGTAAGAGGAAAGGAGGTAACCTTTTGATGCCAAGGCTTTCCATCTCTCCATCTTCAAATGTTGTCACTGCACCACAGAAGCAGAAGTTAGGCTTAAATTATGTATCCTTTGTTAGATCATTGCTATTGCCAAGCTGGCCATATGGTTTCATGATGGTGTGCCTGGTGTGAAAAGAGGCTATTGTAAATTATGTGGTGGCATTTTCATCTCAACCATGCTGGTTTCCTCTGCAGATTCAAAGTTGGATTAGGTTCAAGATTAAGTTTACCCTTGTGTCTTATACATTGTCTTATACCAACCTTAATTTGCAAGTCACAAGCATGCAGCACTCCATGATTTGTTACTAAATGATGCATACCATGCTAATAAACATGCAGGAGAAAATTGAAGTTTGGCTCGTTATTATGACGTGGTGATCTAAGTGTGAGAAATGATAGGCTTAGATGATAAACAAACAATACCATGCAACATTGTTAGAAGTCATGTGCATTTATTAACAATCAAAGAAATGAGGATAATGTTTGATAGATGAATAAAGACAAGAATTATGACACTGGACGACCCTTCCATCAGATCCAGAGGTGATCCTTGAGTTGGTTCACTGCCCCTGCAAAAAAACTGTTTGCCTGCGAATTTAACCAACTTTGACACTATCGTTTTGACAAAATGGGCAAAAAGTTGAGGTGGCAACAACTGTCTTATCGTTAGAAATACAATAATCATCCCAACTTAAGAAATCCAGGTCACCCCCACATTGAATTGCAAAGCTGAACAGATACGAGGCTTTGACCCACCACCAAGTAAGCACAAACACGTAATAACTTAAATACAATACTTGAGTAACTTGTTTTCCAGGAACCTGAACTGAAGCTGTGTGATGACACCCAGACTGTGAGGTCTGACTTTTCCTCATGGAGCGGTAGCACTAACACCTAATTGTTAGCCCTGTCAGACCCTGGTTTGAAACTGTGATTAACATTGATTTAGGCTTAAATACATTATACCAATAAGACACTGGACAAAATACAACAGTAATAACGATGTTTATTGTAACTGATGATGTCCATGATGTCAATGAACGTTAACATCGTTCGCTACTCGCTGGACAAAATACAACAGTAATAACGATGTTTATTGTAACTGATGTCCATGATGTCAATAGCCCTGTCAGACCCTGGTTTGAAACTGTGATTAACATTGATTTAGGCTTAAATACATTATACCAATAAGACACTGGACAAAATACAACAGTAATAACGATGTTTATTGTAACTGATGTCCATGATGTCAATGAACGTTAAGGTCGTTAGCTACTCGCTAACATGTATGCTAGGCTAACATAAAACACTTATTTTAACCATACCTTCATAATTATGGACATAATTTGAAACGTAAAGTTTGAATCCTTTGTCCTTTCTTGCGATGGCTGTGGAAGAATTAGCCCTGATGATTCTGCTCTCATCTGTCAGTAAGATTGTTGGGAGATCAAGGAGTTAGCAGGTAAAATATGCAGCCATGGTTAATGCGATGATAGAGAGACAGGAAGTGAGTATACGATCCAAGCCCGTGGAGCGGAAGTTCGGGGCATATAGGCAATTGCAATGAGTTGATACAAATTAATATTTCTTGTTGGTTCAACAACCGTCATTAGTTCACTTGCCTCTGGCTCTGCGTCACCTTTCGCACGCATGCGCAGATATACCCCGCGTGAATTCCTTTGATTTTCTTTATGCTGAGCCAACCGCTGCCAACAGCCACAAAAAAGAAGAAGAACAAGAACAGAAGTTCGACATTTTGTGCTTGGATGGAAATGTTGTAGGCTCAACCAACGTGGTTTTATGGTGAGTAAAGTTCGCTTTAAGAATTCGTTTTTATTTCTTTATGATTTCAGTTTTGTTTGTAGGGGGGAATAGAAACAGAAAATAGATGATGGTTAAATCCGTGGTAAACTGACAGTGCAAACTCACAAGCTAAGCACTTGCTAACCGAAATTGTATTGAAGATTAGCTGGCTATCATACAGTAGCTAGCTAGATAGACGGTTTGCATTATGCAGGACCAGCTGCAAGAAAACGTCGACTAGATCACATTATCTTAAAATTGGTTTGAAACATATATTTGTTCACTTAAAGGACAAACGGTAATTTTCTGGGAAATGTTTATCAATGTACACTGTCCCTTTTCAAATAAACGCATAAATAAATAAAGAATTCACGGAAAAGTATTAGCATTAGGCTATATTACATTCCTTTGTAACCATTAATGCTAGCTAGCTGGTTGCAAGAAGGACTGGTTAGCCAAGTACATTGCTAGCTCATGTTAAGCCTGTTATGCTTGAATTGTGGCTGTTGAGGGCAGTTTTGGTGGTTTGAGGGCAGTTTTAATGCAGTGTTTTTATTCTGGCTCATAAGGCAGAAGTTGTGGTTAAGTTAGCTAGCTAAGCTACTCATGATCATGTGCATGTGAGAGAGCACCATGCCGTCATTTGGCTCAAGCACCACAATTGAAAGCTCCAAAATGATTCAATTTAGCAATAACATTAAATGAATGATGGATCCTTTATTGATAACTGAATAATTTAATTTCTTTTTAACAATACTTTATTGGGAACACATAGCCTCATAAAAAGTATCAACACATTCATGATTTCAAATATTATAAATGTAAGCATGGACATTATGGAAGCTCTTGCCCTTTGCCCTGTATATACATAGACTGTCACTGTACCTTCAGAAGAAGAAGATAGTAAAAGTGCTTATTGTTCCTCAAAAAACTTAATTCATTGTTGAACCTTTAGCAGCATGGTTTGTGGAGCACCTCCGATGCTTTGAACTGTGCAAGAGCCAGGCCTTTGACATCACCATCATAGACCCTCAGGATCTAAATGACTACCCTCCACTCTCACTATACACCATTCGAGGAGGGCATCTCATCTCTCCAAAGGCTTTTCTGCTCCACCGAGGTACAGCACTAGTATTTCATTGTAGTAGTTTGTGAAAATCATATGTTGACATACCATGGAACATTTCAGTGTTTGCTTTATCTTTAACCCCGAATGTTTGGTTGTGTGTGTGTAGAGCCTTGATCTACATGTGGATGGTTTGCTTGGAAGTTCAGCCTGAAGTTTAAAATGGGGAACTTCAGGAAGAAGCTGCACATTACTGGCTGTAAGAGTGTGAGAGTGAAGATGAAGAGTTTAGAGTGTGAGATGAAGAAAAGGACTGTGGACTGGAAAGAAGTTGATGCCCTTATGGACAGCACATTTTCTTTAAGGCGAAAGGAAGTGATCGAGGACGAGCCTTTGGTTAAGGATGTGAAGAGCAGATGGCCTGCTTTGTTTACGGCGAAACAGGTTAGTATCCTTTCTTGAAGCGGGGCTTACTTTCTTAAAAATAGAATTGCATTGAAACATAAATGATAAAGATAGTTGATCCACGTGTTTCTGTTTTGTTGTATAATATATTCCCATTGTGTGCCTTGCATTTGATTAGATTCCGGCAGAATTCAGACGTATAGTGTCCATAGACCTCAAGAAGACCTTTTTTGATCGACTTGATGAGTATGTGCCAAGATTCTTGCGTTTGTACAAGACGAGAGATGGCATTGAAGAGCTCAAGAGCCTTGTCCAGTCTCTTGATGATGATGTGAGTATTTGTTTTTCTAAAATTAAACCAAAATTTCCTTCACAGTGTTTCATGTCTGTTAGAAATCATATTCTCATGTGACACTTATGCGACTAGATGATCAGAGATTCTGTTCGGAATATTCAGTGTGCCCTATTGCAGAACTCGAACCAACGTAGGAGAGCTTTGTCCTTCTTGGCCTTCCTTACTTCCTGAGAGAGCAGCCCTCTAAGTTCTTCAAGATATGTGAGGTGTGTGAACATCTCTTTGTTGTTAAATTTGAGAGGTTACAGTTTAAACGAAGAATTAGCAGTTTAATAGGGACATCTTGAGTATGTACGAGGTAAACCTATTGGGCTGGAATTCCAAATAAGTTAGATGGGTGTTGGATCCATTTGAAATAATACATTAATTCCGAATAATGTGATGAATTTAAGTTGATTGATGAAGTTTATAACGAAAGGAAGGGAGGAGCAATGTTCATATAATTCCCGCCAACCAGAGCACAACAGGTACACAACTAGCCCAGCCACCTGCCACATGCATTGACAATTCTTTTGGGATTGGCCCCGCCTGCTCACTGTTTCCATGTCTGCCTTATGCTCCCGGATTCCTGCCCTGCTTATTTGCCTACGTTACGTACCTTATGGATAACCTATAACCAAGAATACCTACCTAAGTTCCTGTACTTACCTTCTTAACTGTTGGATAATCTATAAGTCATTTACATGTGGGTAATTCGTTAATTTTGTTTCTGGCCCAAGTGTTTCTTATAAAGTGTGAAAGCGTTCACTTTAAAGAGATACTAACTAAACTATTTTTGGTCCTTTGAATTCTTGAAACAGCTGTTATGTTGCCGTTATTCGACTTTTCACTGATGAAATACATTGTTAACCAACAAATGCCGTTGAAGGCTGTGTTTTGTGTCCTATTGTAATTCCTTTCTTTCTTCCCTGATTAGCCAACTCACAAAGAAGATAAAATGGTCGAAGGGATAAATCGTTCTTCTTGACCTGAAGGATGTGCCGTACACCTTTGCTATTCTTTTTGGTCTTCTATATGCCCTAAACATTGGTTATCCCAAGGAGTTACGGTACACCTGCGAGGTCATCCAAAAAGTTGTGATGAACATTGGTGGAGACACCTGCTCTGTGAGAGTTCACGGACTACGGAACAAACTCCTGTGTAAACCTCTCTTAAGAGTACAGTATATACTTTTACATACTGTTAAATGTGCATCACTTCTATACTGTTACATACTGTTAAATGTGCGTCATTTATATGAAGTGCATCACTTATATACTGTTATTCATAGACTCATCTAAACTTTGTTAGTAATGTCACACACACACACACACACAATGTTCTCGTATTCGACTCAAAACACTCTCATATTACATGTAACTTGTAAAAGATGGTCATTATTTTGATCTGAAATAAATATAAATGTTATGTATTCTTGTACATTAAGTTGTTTGCTTATTTATGTATGTTATCAGTTTTGTCAGAATAGCTGGTAGAGCATAGAAAAGGGCTTTTGTCATGTTAACTTAAGCAATGAGTTAAGAGAACTTAGATTTTTAAGGCAACCAAGTCAATTTCTTGAAATGTTATTACAGCAAGGTATATTGAGTTGAGAGAACTTAGATTTTTAAGGCAACCAAGTCAATTTCTTGAAATGTTATTACAGCAAGGTATATTGAGTTGAGAGAACTTAGATTTTTAAGGCAACCAAGTCAATTTCTTGAAATGTTATTACAGCAAGGTATATTAGGTTAACATGAGTAAGATCCTAGTCAAGACAAATTAAACTTAAAAGTTGAGTTAACGTAAACTGAGGAGTTGACTCAATGCATCCCATGCTCAAATGAGTTGATATGATGTATAATTTCAAGTCACATTAACTAAAGATAATGTTGTGTTAACAAAGATTCTTGAGTTAATAGAACACTGTCTGATTTAGAATTTTAGTCAGATCAACAAGCTATCTTTAGTTGAAGCAACTTGATTACCGCGTTGTGCTAACTTAATATATGAGTTTCAATTAACTCAAAATTTTAAGGCAACCAGGTTACTTACTTTTTTAAGTTAAAACAACAAATCCTTTTTTACAGTGCAGCCATGGAAAGACACAGTTCTGAGATAACCCAATCAGATTAGACATTGACTATATATGTGTGTCCTCACATCCTACGGAGATAATAATTTACATCAAATGAAAATTCGGTAACCACTTCAGAATGGCTACTTTATTAAATTATTTGTACTGCATGTTTCTGATACAGGGTAATGAGGTCGAGGACAGGCGATCTGTCATTGAACGCCCTCACATAATTAACTAACACCGTCACGCCGATATGATCTTTATATGAAAGAGCAGCGACTCAAATGTTCATCTAATCACACAACTCAAATAGTCCTAATAGTGTGTCGTCTCTTAGTTGAACAGGGCCCGATCATATGTTCAGTACTCCTAAAAGGACGTTCTTCATGAGCCCCGACTTCCAGCCTTCGATGACATGCCAAGCTAAACTCTTACACCACCAGCAGAGTAAAAGATGAAATCATAATCATAAGCACTCACGCTCATTACGAGCCCCACCGACCGAGCGGACTCGCATCTCACACGCTGTGTGCAGCCTAGTCCCGACGATTAACGCAATGGCCAAGGCTCTCATCTCTGTTGGATGCCTGATACATATTGTGGCACAGATCTGGATGAGAGCCAGTACGTGGCTGAGAGACACAAAATCCAAGAGCTTGATACTTGATTTTCTCAACCCACAATGCAGATTACATATAATGAAAAAAGCGGGGGGCTTTAAAAGAGTTCCCAGGGAAAATAAACTATCAATTATTACAAGACGATAATATTCAGCTTTAAGTTATGTTTATGACACATTCCAAGGATAACTGATTAGAAAAATGCATTATATTTTAACACCTAATCCAACTGCTGCAAGATCAGCTATCGCGCAGCGAGGAAACAGGTGTTCATCAACGACTTGATGTCAGTACCGACAGGGGCGGAGTGGGACACAAAAATCCACCGGGACAATTCTGACTGCACCGGCCCACCACCGGCCCACAACGTGCCCAAAACTGGCCCAACCCGCATCCCCTCCACCTCCCATATCAACTACACAAACAAACGGGCGGCTTTTGATCATTATTGTTAGATTTAGTGTTGATGTGTGTGTGACAGACATGACAGTGACAGTGACAGTGTATTTGTATATGTACATTTATGGAAATACGGAACAAATCGCGTCCCGTATTGGCTCAAATGTTATGCTAATTCGCAACAATGTGTCCTGTCAACTCACTCGCATTTAGTTGACGGCTGGTTGAATAAATCCGTAATTCTTGTACATTTTGATGCACTTTCCTCCAGCATCCGCCTCTTTTTCAGTCTGGCCTTTTTGCCCCCTCCTTTCTACTTTCTCTTATGTCCTTCCATCAGGTCCGCTTCACCAGCTCTCTCTCCCTGATAGCCGCTAATTTATCTCCCTAGGTTCACTTGATAAAGGCACAACGATACGCATTTCCCATGAGGCAATTTGCTCCGACCATTCTACATTCAACAAAAAAACGAATTAAATCGCTGGCCAATTTATATTTGTGGTCATGAAAGTAATGGAGTGTCTGAATAAAAAAGAATTACATCAATATAGGAGGCTAAACAAAAATCAGAAGGTTGGATTAATGGGAGTTTGACACACACCATAGGTGTGATGTACAGAGACAAATAGTGCTATAAATAGTGGTTGGACTGCCTATCTGGACAACTCTCAGAGAACTTAGAGATTTTCACGGGACCATAATTTGACGTACATGCAACTTCAATGGGCCGCTCATGAATTTGACACGGCGGCTGCGAAGGCCGGTCTGCAGGCTGGTTCTCGATAGGTTATTGGCCGACCGGCCGACCGGGAAAAATCCCGGTCCTCCCGATGGCCACTCCGCCCCTGAGTACCGATGATTTAGAGGAAAACGCGACCAGAACCTCACAGACAGAAGAGGACACACTTGTTATGGACCCGTCCAATAGATAAGCCACTGATGGCGCCGCACTGTCTAGAGTCTGATCCAGAACCTCTCCAGACGGCCATGTGGGGCACCTGCTTTGGCAACCGCCTGGAAAGGATTGGCACATGGAGTTGTCCTGGATGTAACACCATCAGAGGGGGTAAAGGCCCTAAAGTCACCGCGCCTAAAGTCCCCAGCCAAACTCCAGAGTCCTCCCACTGAGTATTAGTCTCATGCTGGATAAGAATTAAATTCATAAATGCGTAGTTGATGCGTGCGTAATGACACCGTTGTGCACGGCGCTTGCACTGCTAAGTATGGGCAAGTAGCTAAAGAGGGCAATGCTATACACGTCAGCTCATAAAAAGGATAATTATAGGCTAATTGTGAGCACAGCACATCAAGGCCAAAGGCCCCCTTAATACCTTGACACGTATCGGCAGATATGGAAGAGCCATGCGTAATTATGCTGTTTATGTCTTACTGATAATATAATCTTAATGTGTGTGTTCCAGGGTACATGAAACAGACATTCAGAAACTGATTCGGGTTATTTTGTCTCTCTGGACATTTCCTCTGGATCCCCAGTCCTCCTCCATCCATTAGACATTTCTCACAGAGTCCATATATGATTCCATATATCCCTCTGTAGTTCTGGACATGTAAACATCATTAAAAGTCTATAAAGTGGACGCCCTCTTTCAGTTAAATTAATTATTGTAAAGGCTGTTTAAAAATCATTTTAGACAAATATGCTTCATATATGTTTGGTAATTGCATTTTCCAGCTGTGTTCTCTGTGTTATTTAGGCCATGTTTGTATACCTAAGCGGCTAAAAGAAAAAAGTAATAAACCGAAATGTAATAAATTGAAAGACTGTTGGAGAGGTTTTATTACTGTTGTTGGTATTTGGATATGAAAAATTACATAACTGATTCCTAAACTATAAGACCATGAGTTATCACATTTGGATATGTGAGGCCCAAGGCAACATGATATTGTGCAATCGGACAGCTATGCCGCTAGTCCAATAGGTATTTCATTTGAATAACTGATGTCAACTTGATCACAGCCTGACTGGAGTGCTTGTGTCAGGGATATTTGTCTAACCAGATTGTTTAATGTACACCTTTATTTCACAAATGACACATGTCATGGACCATGTTGCCCCTGTGAAAATAAAAAAAATCACCAACAAAAGCAAAGCTCCATGGCTACTAAACCCCATAGTCAAATCCCTTAAAAGAGAATGCAGGAAAACTGAGAGGAAATGGCGGAAACAAAAACTCACAATCCACTATTGCATCTACAAAGAAACACTCCACAAGTATAATTCTGAAATATACAAGGCTAGGAAATCCTTCTTCTCAAACACCATCAGTAGAAATATTAACAACTCCAAGGTGCTGTTTTCAATTGTGGAAAAACTTACATCTCCTGTCTTTCAGTTTCCCAGTGAGTTTATCTCTACTGAAGCCTGCAATGACTTTGCAGCTTTCTTTAATAATAAGATTTACAATATAAGAGCTAGCATATCATGTGCAAACCTTACAAAGCCTGGACCCATAGAAGGAATACCAAACAATGTAATGTCAGAATTTTCTTTTATAGACAGTACAATCCTTCTAAAAACTGTACAAGCTCTGAATTCATCAACTTGCAGTTTGGATGTTCTGCCAACTCAGTTCTTTAAATCTGTCTTCCATCTCCTAATCACAGATGTACTGAAACTAGTGAATACATCTCTTCAATCTGGCATTTTCCCAAAGTCCCTAAAAACAGCCATTGTAAAACCCCTTATTAAAAAAAGGAATCTGGATACCTCTATATATAACAACTACAGGCCCATATCTAACTTGCCTTTCATTAGCAAAATAATTGAAAGGATAGTTTTTAACCAACTAACTGAGTTTTTAACTGACAATTCATGTCTAGACCCATTTCAGTCTGGTTTCCGAACCTATCACAGCACAGAAACCGCCCTTGTTAAGGTACTCAATGATATAAGGCTAAGTACTGACTGTGGGAAAACAACTGCTCTGGTATTATTAGACTTAAGTGCTGCATTTGACACAGTTGATCATGCAATACTGCTCCACAGGCTTGAGCACCTGGTTGGTCTGAGGGGCACAGTGATTGACTGGCTCAAATCCTACCTCAAAGACAGAAGTTTCTACGTTAGTATTGGCAATTACACGTCCTCATCCATCCCCTTAAACTGTGGTGTTCCCCAAGGATCGATCCTAGGCCCCCTGTTGTTCAATTTGTATATGCTCCCACTCGGGCAAATTATCAAACAACATCAGATTTCATACCATAGCTATGCTGACGACACTCAATTATACTTAGCAATTTCTCCCAATGACCTTAGCCCACTAGAATCACTTAATCTGTGCATAGATCAGGTCAATAACTGGATGTGTCTTAATTTTCTTCAACTTAATAGTGACAAAACAGAAGTTATTGTGTTTGGAAAAGTAAGCGACAGACACCAGGTCAGTGAATTTCTTAACACCAAAGGACTAAAACCAAAGGCCATTGTTAAAAATTTGGGTGTCATTCTAGATAGTGACCTGTCATTCAATCAACACATAAAATCCATCTCTAAATCAGCCTTTTACCATTTAAAAAACATTTCAAAGCTAAGAGGTTTCATGTCACAGGCTGATCTTGAAAAACTTGTCCATGCATTCATTTCCAGCAGAATTGACTATTGTAATAGTCTTTTCACTGGACTCCCCAAAAAGCATATTAAAAAGCTCCAGCTAATACAAAATGCGGCTGCTAGAGTTCTTACCAAAACCAGGAGAACAGAACATATAACTCCAATACTGAAATCTCTTCACTGGCTTCCAGTTAGCCACAGAATTGATTTTAAAGTGATGCTACTTGTTTTTAAGTCCATGCATGGGTTTGGACCTTTATATTTTAAGGACATGCTCCAGCCGTATGTACCTCCCAGACCCCTCCGATCCCAGGATAGAATCTTGTTGGTGGCCCCTACTGTTAAAACTAAACAAGGTCAAGCAGCCTTCAGTTATTATGCAGTAAAACTTTGGAATCTACTACCAGACCACATCAAAACTGCCCCCACCATAGACAGTTTCAAGACAAGACTAAAAACAAACCTATTCTCTTTAGCCTATATGTGAAATTCTCTATTTATTACGGTATGCTGTTTCTTAGTGCTGCTAATCATAATGTCTCTTACCTGCAATGTATTGATTTTAATGTTTTATTTATTTATTTATTTTCATAATTATTTTTATTTTATTTTTATTTAAGTTTCTTTTACTGTGTTTCAATTTAAATGTTATTACTGTTTGTTTATGTAAAGCACATTGAATTGCATAATGTATGAAATGTGCTCTATAAATAAATTTGCCTTGCCTTGCCTTGCCTTGCCTTGCCTTGCCTTGCCTTGCCTTGCCTAACCAACCAAAGACATAGTTGCATCAAATACGCGCAATCTCCCCTCCATCTTCTTGAAGATATAAGAATCAACACCGAGGCAAAACATTAATTGGGTTATCTCTGTCCAAAAGGGCCCACGGAATTCTTCATCAGGCACTGCGCCAAAAAGAATGATCTCACTGCCAAGTGATTCCCTTTTCACAGAGTTCGGCATAGTTATTCTTAGGTCTCTTATCGACCCTACCAGTAAACCACATCACTTTACACGTACGGAGTGAATTCCAACATGAATTTTACACTTTTTTTTCTTTGCCTAGCATTGTCTTCTCATCCAATTATGGACCCTCTCCAAAACGCATATCTACAGAGCCAGGCTATGATTAATGCAGCTGTGATCATGTGAAAATAAACTCCCCAGAGTACACTGCAGATATTGTGCGTGAAATGTCATTGCTTTCTTAGTGGGGCCTATACTTCCCTTGATCCAAAAGAAGCAGCACCAGCCACGTAACGCACATCATGTCAGAGGACAGCGTAGACTACCGGTAATAGCTGCAGTGGGGAGTACAGGGGCGACGATGTCATAGGTATGCGTCTTATCTCAGAAGACAAAGCTTTATAAGGACGCATTTCCGACAGGGCCCCTTATCGCTTTGAGGTGTCGGCATGCAGCTTCCATTCCTCGCATAGCTATGCGTGTCAGACTTTTCAGTATAAAAGACAGTGGCCTCGCAAATCACAGGCATTCAACAGCAATACAGGCAACACCACAAGCAATACTACTGCGACCACCAGAACTGCAGAAGATTCTCCGGGTCTTTAGGAAAATAGCAATCTCAGAGAAAATGCAGCTTTTCCACATTCCAATTGCTTGCATTCTTGCGTTTGTGAACCTACAGCTGCTGAGCGGGCATCCAGTGCCAAGCGAGATCTTATCCGGTGCAGACGTGGACATCTTAAAGGTCAGTTTTACTTCTATCAAACCGCATATGTTGTGAAGGGAATTGCAATCAATTGCAATTATATCAGTTTGTTCTCTGGGGTGGATGTAACTTCAAATGTGCTCTATCTAAACCGAGTTATTCTACGCAACAGGTTCTTCTTCATCGACTAGAGGCATCTATCCCTGCACAGAAACCAGTTGCCTCTGATGATGTGCCAGCACAGAGCGATGCGGACGTGCCTTTGGACGACACTATTCTGCCTGAAGAGGAGGACTATAGCCAACCTCAGAGTGCAGAGCCTAGAGTGAGTCTGGCTGACGTGAAAGAGTTTCTCTCGGCCCGCGACCTGAAGGCGGTTCGGAACGACTCAAAGAGATACTCGGGATGTTTCGGGAGACGCATGGATAGAATCGGATCCATGACTTCACTGGGATGCAACACTGCTAGACGCAACAGTGAGTTTAGTGAATGGAAAAAAAAAAACATTTAACAGCTACTGTACATATACTCTTGCTGGTGATTTGTGCCGCATCTTATATTTTTCTACTCTCTTTACATTTTCAGATCAGAAGAGAAGATGATGTCTCAATGGGAAAACTGGAAGCGTTACGCCATTATGCCATTACATATCATGAATTGGAAACGTATTCATATTTATACATATTTATTTTAATATTTATTGAACTTAAGTTGTGATCTTGTTATATACGTCCATACCCTGCTTGTTTTATTTTACTTTGTATATTTACTTTACAGCACTTGCTATGGGTTCGAATGAACAATTCAATAAATGTTTACAACTTATGACAACGAATTGATTCTTCACTGGCTTCTTTGCACTGCACTGACTATTTGCTTAATTTACTCTTGTGACTTAATTCAACTATTTAAAATTTAAAATATTCAAAAAATAATAATACCCCTTTTCAGACATCTAAAACATTTCCTGACCTATAAAGGCTTAGATGGCAATTTGCAATTAGCAACCAGTTTGAACAGCAATATCCCGTTTCATATTCGGGTGGTAATACAGTAGTCAAACATGCCTAACCTCTGAAGTATGAATATTTGAACTTAACCTCGCACGTCTGCCTTTAAAATAGAAAAAAGGATGTGTCAGCAGGAAGCGTTCCATTCGCTATCAGAGCTGCGTGGATTTCAGGACCACGGACAGTGACGCAGCCGATAAGGCCATCTTCTTGGAAATCACGTCTCATTAGCCCACATTAGCAGTTTGGACCAGGCCCGTTACTTTAGTTAAGTCATAGTAGGTACGTTATGAAAAGCCTGAGCTTAAAACATTTTAAAAGAACTGTTCCTCTGGCTAATTCTAATTCAACGACTCAAACTTCCAGCAAAATCTCACTATACCCCGGAGCTTTACGCAATCACTCTCACAGCAGCGTCCGACAGTGGCCTACTGTATGAGCGAGGACACTGAGATGCTTTCTCACGCTACACACAGAAAACACGAAAAAGCCGCAGTAGCGAATATGAATTCCACCTGGTTAAGGTAGCAGTAAGTACGTTGATGAAGATAATAATGCACCTAGCAGACAAATAGATCAAGACTGGCTTTCCTATTGCCACTACATGAAAAGTTCACATGAGACAAATCATACTGATGAAAGCGGTAGAAAACGGAGTGCAACCCACTCAACATAACTCTGTGTCCGTTTTATTGGAGTCCCATTCTCACGCACTGGACACCATTTTGACAGATTATGAATCAGAACATGCTGGTAAACATCTTCCGCATGGTAGTAGGTGAAGTGTGTATGAAGTGTTTGATAATACAGTGTCACTTGGCACTGTAGCCCATAAACGTCGCTCCAAATAGTAGTTCAGCTGATTGTTACATCAAGAGCAATATGAAACGAAAATGTTTGGTGCTACATCAGATGTGAACAAAAATGGAGATGATTTTGGGAACATAGAGAATAAACATGACCTGTGATTCGTATAACATTTACTTTATATACGTAGTATATAGCTAGAATAAGAGTTTGGAAGTCTTCGCTTCCCCATGGGGAATATTGAGGTTTTTGTAAGGTTAGTTTAGACTGATTTAAATAAAAAAATGTACTACATTCCTTTTACTCTCATGTTATTATTGCTGGGGTCTTTAAGAATATAATCATACATGCCACTTTTGCCTCAATGTTTTGAGTTAGGGGAAATATACAAAAACAGCAAGGCATGCCAGACTACCTAAAAGAGTCCAAGACTCCCAAGTGTTAGGAGTGGGGTTTGAGTCATGAGGCAAAACTTTTGATTAATCTCCAGATTAAATTGAGCCGCAAACCACCCTGAAATGTCCTACTGAACTCTGTGATGAAACAAAACCAAAAGTCTTGATTAATCTCCAGATTAAACTGAGCCACAAACCACCCTGGAAACTCCTACTCAACCCTGTGATGAAACACACCAAAAGCAACCGGAACAGAAGTAATACCTGAAGCCAATTATAGTCCTCCATGGTTCCAGGGGCTATAAATAGACTCACATGATTGTAAGCCTGTGTGTTATATTTAGTTTGGGGTGAAGATGGCCCTTGAGCCTATGTGCAGGTTTGGGAACGCGGGGAATTTGAGGCATTCGTGTTAGGAGCCATGAGGAGGGTGAGCTCACCTCTCAAGACTGTTCCTGCTCCTGTTCCTGGGGTCAGAATGCTGGTGTTTGTGTCTGGGCAGTCATGACAGCAGCTCTAAACACACAGACACACACACACACACACTCACAGACACACAGACACACAGACACACGCATACACACACAAATAGATATGTGTATCCCCCCCCCCCACACACACACACACACACACACACCTCGCGACGGCCACTTAAAAAGCCAATCTTCCACTGCTCTTATCAGAGAGAGGTGTCAGAATGCTCTTCAGACACTCACTGAAAGGATGAGGCAGCGGACAGCCGAGTGTCCCTGGTGCAGCTATAAATGCCCCCCACGGGGGCAAGCGCCGGCACAGAGAGTGTCAGAAGCGGGGCAAGAGCGGCGGTGTGAGACGTTAACGATGGTCCGGGTAATAGTTTTATCGGGGTTGCTGATTCTGCTTTGTCAACAGATGCTTGTGGTTGCTCACTTCCTCAGCAGACCCTATCCAGCCAACAGCCTGGCCAAGCTCAAGGTAAGACATACTCCTTTCACAGGAACTATGGGAGGAAGCAGAGAAAGTCCAAGAGAGAGTGAGAGAGAGAGAAACGGTCTGGGGTGATGGAAGAGAAGCTTAGGGAGTATTGATGGGGAGAGAGGTGTCTGGAGGAGGGGAGGGGCATGTAAATGATTGGTGCTGGCATTAACATGTACGATATCTACGAGGGGCATCTATTCAATGCAAGTCAATAAAGCAAAAAGAAAGATCAGCAAGAACATGCAAGGATAGAGAAAGAAAGAAATAATAACGATGATAAGTAGAAAAAAAGAAGAAATAAAAACAGACTGCTCACACCACTGTATTATTAAAAGGTCAGAAGCTCTCCACTTCTTAGACATGCTGTTGAAATCTTCATATTACAGCCAGCAGACAAGGAGAATAGATTTCATTGCAATATCAGTATAATCCACATCATCCAATATCAAACAGACTTGTTAATTAAAGCTTGCAGAAGAGGAACTGAAAAGGATATGATGTTGTTCATCACAGCAGAGCAAATGAACACAGCGAGCTGGTGTAATTACACGCAAAACTAGAGCACAGCACAGCCACTTCATCCAGATACGGACCCCCAGAAGAGACTCAGAAAGAGCTCAGTTAATAAGATACTTAATACATATTTATCTCTCAAAAGCCTGGCTAGTAATTCATTAACTCAAGAAATCATAACAAAACAACTCAGTCAAGAAGCTCTACCTTCTAGAAGCTCTTGAAGACCCAGCTCTTCAGAGAGCACCTCCCTTCCTAACTGGCACCCTGGCTTAACTTGCACTTTAGCAGTGACAGTCCCTTCTTTTTCTTTCTGTCGTTTTCAATTTCTAAAAAAAAAAAAGTAGTATTTATTGTTACACCAGGTTTATTGCTCTTAGCTTGACTAAAGCGTCTGCTAAATGACTAAATGTAAAATGTAAATGTGATACGGTCAGACAGGAGGTCTAACAGTGTACTCAAATCACAAGCCACTACGGTGAGATGTGTGAGTGGAAGCTTTCAGCCAAGATCCAATTCACACTTACGGGTGGCAACTTAGGCATCCCAGTGGACCTGCATGTGATAGAGACTTTAGTGGATGTGGTGCCTCGTCGTGGCAGACAAAGAAAGAAAGAAAGAATACAAAAAGAAACAGAGAGAGAGAGAGAGAGATAGGGGGAGAGAAACAGAAAGAGAGAGAGAGAGAGAGAGAGAGAGACAGAGAGTGTTTGCCTCTGTATTTCTACACATAGACACTTCGATTCACTGTTCCTTGTATTCCTCATCCTCTGTATCACTGCTCTGGCATGCCAATCAAGCCATTTGAATTGAATTGAATTGAGCGAGAGACAAAGAGAGAGAGGAAAAGAAAGAGAGAGAGAGGGAGAGAAAGAGAGAGAGAGGGAGAGTGAGCATTAAAGGGTTGATACGTAGTTTTTGATGTGCTTAAATGTTAAATTGTAAACTTATGATTCATGATATGAGATCGAGACATTACAAACACTATGCTTGTTCAATCACTGTTTCAAGTCTGCTTACATTCTTTGATCTTAAAAGAAGAAATTTATGACATTAACAACGAAAAATTTAGTTTAGGCATTTAGGTCCAGAAGCATTTTTATTTATGAAAGCAAAATCTACAACTCACTTTAGGGAGTGAAAGGCACTGTACTGTATGTCTAGCTCCAGACCTACCCTCTCTGCTGTCTCAACTGAGTCTGTACTGTCTCAACTGAGTCTCTGCTGACTTACCTGAGTCTTTGCTGTCTCACCTGTGTCTCTGCTGTCTCATCTGCGTCTCTGCTGTCTCACCTGTGTCTCCTACCTGAGTCTCTGCTGTCTCATCTGTGTCTCTTACCTGAGTGTTTGCTGTCTCATCTGGGTCTCTGCTGTCTCATCTGTGTCTCCTACCTGAGTCTCTGCTGTGTCTCCTACCTGAGTCTCTGCTGTCTCACCTGTGTCTCCTACCTGAGTCTCTGCTGTCTCATCTGCGTCTCTGCTGTCTCACCTGTGTCTCCTACCTGAGTCTCTGCTGTCTCACCTGTGTCTCCTACCTGAGTCTCTGCTGTCTCATCTGTGTCTCTTACCTGAGTGTTTGCTGTCTCATCTGAGTCTCCTACCTGAGTCTCTGCTGTCTCTTACCTGAGTGTTTGCTGTCTCATCTGAGTCTCTGCTGTCTAATCTGTGTCTCCTACCGGAGTCTCTGCTGTCTTACCTGAGTCTCTGCTGTCTCACCTGTGTCTCCTACCTGAGTCTCTGCTGTCTCACCTGTGTCTCCTACATGAGTCTCTGCTGTCTCATCTGTGTCTCTTACCTGAGTGTTTGCTGTCTCACCTGTGTCTCTTACCTGAGTCTCTGCTGTCTCTTACCTGAGTGTTTGCTGTCTCATCTGAGTCTCTGCTGTCTAATCTGTGTCTCCTACCTGAGTCTCTGCTGTCTTACCTGTGTCTCCTACCTGAACCTGTGTTTATCTGTGGTGTGGCAGACTCTGCTGCTGCAGCTGGAGGACACCCTGGCTCAGGCTGAAGGAGGGCCAGAGTACGGGGAGCTGAGTCCAGAGGCTGACCCAGGCCAGGCTTCTCAGGGCTGGGGAGGACAGGAGGAGAGTCCCAGGCCTCAGGCCGACGAGCCCGGCCTGCCGGAAGAAACCCAGAACATGCAGAACATCAAGAACCAGAGGAACGGGCTGCTGGACCTCATTATGGCGGCCCGGAGCAAGACCTTCTCCGCCTGCTTTGGGGGCAGACTGGACCGGATCGGAACCTCCAGTGGACTGGGCTGCAACACCAGCCGAGGTACCACAACACCGTGCTGCCTCATTAGCTTCAGCTTACTCTCTTATCTCTTAAGACACTACGTTCACTTCATGACTCAGAGAATGACACTCACACTCACACTTGTAGCATGTTCTGTCATCCTACGCCATTAATAACTCAGGAAAAAAAAGTTTTATGAGAGTCTGAGCCTTAAAGATATTAACCCACTGAGCTCCAGTGTTTTTATTAGAGGCTGATAACATTCACATACAGTTGCACTGATAACAAGAGGCCCAGAGAGGTTCTATCAGCGGACTACTGCAAGGTGACCTTGCCTCCCTAGACTTCTACGGAGTAGTCAGTGACTCTGGAATATTCTTACAGTCTTAAGAAGAGTGTAACACTAAATACACTAAACGGTCAAACACTGAGGAGCTCAACCTGCATGGCGTCTCAAGTTCTAGCAGTATAAATTAAATACCAGTTCAGGAGTTCTATTCATGAATGTATACATTTAATACGGTTCAGGAGTTCCTATTCTTATACAAAACATCTTCAATGAATAACACAGTATGGTAAAATTAAATGATGAATAATTGATAGTTGTACTTCAATCAAATACTCCCCTACTATCCCCTCAGATTATATAATGCATGTTAGTATGCTTCACTACACTCGATCAATCAAGAGCACATCATGGATCATTACTTTCTGGCCTCAAATTACATTTAATTTATTAATTTATTTAATTATGTTATTAAAATATTTTTTTTTCTCTGCAAGTAGGAGCACCAATTCTACCTTGAACACTTAGCACTGAGCCGTAAAGAAGTTTGATAAATTCAGAACTAGTTCTACATTTCACTATTAGCGCGTGTTTACTCATATTGTCGTGTCTTCTTTCTGTTTAGGTTGAGAACATGGCCACGATGACTCTGGATTTTGCTCATATGAAATCAGCTTTATCAATAAACAAAACAATTGTGTCAGTGTTGTTGTTCAGATCATTTCCTTTTTTCTTATTTCACACTGTGCTACTGTTGGTATGGAGTATGAGGATTCGAGGGGTGGACCTGAGTTTTAGTTTCCTGTCAGGTTGTGTTTAGAGTGCCCTCTGAACTATGTTCTAGAGTTCCCTATGATCTATGTTCTAGAGTGTCTTCTGAGCTATGTTCTATAGTGCCCTCTGAGCTATGTTCTATAGTGCCCTATGATCTATGTTCTATAGTGCCCTATGATCTATGTTCTAGAGTGCCCTTCTGATCTATGTTCTATAGCGCCCTCTGATCTATGTTCTATAGCGCCCTCTGATCTATGTTCTATAGTGCATTCTGATCTATGCTCTATAGTGCCCTATGATCTATTATTCTATAGTGCCTTCTGATCTATGTTCTAGAGTGCCTTCTGAGCTATGTTCTAGAGTACCTTTCTGTTCTATGTTATAGAGCAGGGGTCTTCAACCTTTTTCAGCCCAAGGACCCCTTGGCTGAGAGAGACACTGAGCAAATTTGGGCCTGATATTCATATATTTTATTTGGAACTAAGTGTCAGTCACACACACACACACACACACACACACACACACACACACACACACACACAAACAAACACTCCTTTACACATATTTGAACAGAATAACACTTCATATGTGACACACAATTACTTTCAATGTATTCTGGTTATTATTGACATTTGCGCTCCCTTACAGTTAGCCATCACTCTGTATTACATCAGGGAGGGACAAATAATTGAGAAGTTTGAGAAGCTTAAGTATGGATGACATATCTCATACCTAGTGAGAGATCTGACGTTCGGGAATTCATCACTCATGTCTTTGGCAACAACATTCTCCCTATGAAGTATGGAGTGCATGGCTCTTGCACCGTCTGAGCATATCGCTACACATTTTTGGCCAGGCTATATCATGTCAGAGAGAAAGAAAAAAAAGCTGAGCGTCGTTTGACACATCAATGGATTCATCAAATTGTAGTGCAAAAATAATCAGCCTTCGGGAGTTTTGCGACTAGAAGTGCCCATTAGCTTCCAATTCATCAATAGGGCGGGCATTGGAATGGTTTTCAGTTTTTTTTTAACGCACTCACCCTTCCCAATCAGTTTTGCACATATTACTGGCTGCTGGCAATATTAAACTTTCCGCAATTATGTATGGATTTTAAGGTCTGAGCTACATGTAATGCAACTTGATATTAGGCTTTTAAAGGTAGCTCGCACACTTTGGCTGATTGTCTCATCAAGGTCTGCTTGTCCTCAAAAGATTTTAAACGGGAAATATGAAATGTTTTTTCTTTCAAGTGAGCATGGGTTGTCTTTAAGTGTCGTTGCAGCTTGGATGGTTTCATAGTTTTGTTTGATAGCACGAGAGAGCAAACCATGCACACTTGATTTGTAGGTGAAGCCAAACTTTAGATAATTCTCTGAATATGTACGTGTCTTTTCCCGTTTGTGCTTTTGGCTGTTCATGGAAGGGGTGTTGGCATCCTCTGAAGGTAGATTATATGAACCGCCATCAGTGGTGTCCGACGTGGAGCTTTAGTTCCGAGAAATTACAAAACGATCCATTGTTTCAAATGATATGGTTATGGAAGGTAACGTGTTTTGGCACCAGATTAGCTAAATGTAGCTAAAGGGGCATATATTGCCATGGTGATCAAATGATCCGTGAAGGCTCATGGGTAGCCTTTGTATTATTTGTATTTATTGTTTTATGTTCTATAGTGCCCTATGATCTATGTTCTAGAGTGCCTACTGAGTAATGTGGCCTGTCTCTGTTGCATGCTCACACTTCAAGATAAATAAACCTGAACAGACTAGCCTGTGGGAGCTGTCATGAAACTCAAGTATCCACGGATATGGTTGTCTCACACAGGCAAGACGGCCTTTTTCTCTCCTGACTGACAAACACAGTTAGTTTAATTTACAATGAGTCCCTAGGCATCAGGAGCAGGAGCAAAAATGACACAATGATAAATGTTGATGCTCTTAAAAAGGTTAGTTGGTGTATAGAAACTATGTGCATGTGCATATGTGCCTGTAAGTGTATGTGTGTGTGTGTATGTGTGTGAGTATGTTTGTGCATGTGTATGTGTGTGTGTGTGTGTGTGTGTGTGTGTGTGTGTGTGTGTGCATGAGTGTGCATTAGTGTGTGTCTGTGTGTGTATGTATATGTGTGTGTGAGTGTGTGAGTGGAGGCTTCAAACTCATCACGCCGCAAACCCTAGTGCATTACCATGTCCAAAGCTCTGCGTCACATCTTCCCAGCCGACACACATAATGCACACAACCACACCATCACACAACCACACCATCACAATCACACCATCACACCATCACACACACACACACACACACACACACACACACACACACACACACACACACACACACACACACACAATCACACGCACACACACACACACACACACACACACACACACACACACACACACACACACACACACAACCCCACACATGCACTCGTCATCATATTAACACGGCCTTATTGGACGTGATTAGAGAAACACCTGGGCCTGTTTTTCCTGATGCATAGGCACATGGCTCGTATGGCTCGCCTCATCAAAATCTCACACGCTGTCAGGCAGCAGGCGATTCACAGATAAGAGCGTCAGACGGCAGCGACGGCGGCGCTTCTCCCAACACCCAGGCAGCACGGCGACCAGAGGCAGAGGCTAATTAGTGTAGCCGACTCACCAGTAGCGTGCCCGTCACCTGCTCGCCACACTGTCGGCCTGACAACGGCCTGTCATCACCTGGTGTTACCGAGAGAGGTCTATCTCCAGCAACAGGTTACCGGATGTCTGTGTAGGGCTTACCATTATTACCATTATGGCAAAGGCTGAGGTTTGCACTGGGATCCTATGAGGCTATTTGTATTGGTTAGACACAAGGGAAAGTCAGCTTTGACCGTAAAAATAAATATTTTAGAACGGTTCAGAACAGTACAGCATTGAACTGAAAATGAACATACAATAGTAACAGACTATGTTATGTAACAGATATACAACTCATAATACTGTATTACAGAGATTTAAACGTGTGTCAATAGTACTGTTTTACAGAGAGATGCCCACATTATGTTCCTCTGCGCCAATTATGCCCACACACACACACACACACACACACACACACACACACACACACACACACACAGGCTATGTACGCATTCTGAAGGATGAACAGCAGTCAGTGGTGTTTTGATTCCCTTACCTGTGGCTTTGGCACGCTGTCTGCTACCAGTGGGTTTCCTCACACAGAACAAAGCATGCCAACAGAGTTCTGGATCCCACCTCCTGGTTCCCCTTTACACACTCACACAAAAACACACATGTGCGCAGACACACACACACACACACACACACAGGCGATCAAAGCATGTTGGTACCAAGTGTCAGAACCACACCTGGAACCTGAGGTGCTGTGTGTGAAAAGCTCAGGTGAGATGACAGTTCCTTCAACTTAGCTTCTGCCTCATTAAGAGTCCTTCATTTTCTCACTAGTGTTACCTGCATATTAGTTTTTACTGTAGAAGTTTATAGAGGAGCCTGATATAACTGATCCAATTACTCTGATATCCATAAGGTCTTTTTTCAGAGCAGATCATTTAGCATGTCAGCTATTTTAAGTGATTGGTGTTTATGAAAGTCACTGAACTGACAAGCATGTGTTGTGTGAAAAAACAATATACAAAAACTGAATGGAGCTGGCCTGTCACAGGCGATTGAGCCTAACAGGGAATTCATTCGACAGTTTGAATGAATTGGCTGCCTCTTGAGCATCGCACACACCTACCATCCTGCCTGTCACACACCAACACACACGTCCGCTTGCATTTCTCTGCCTCAGTAATGACCCATTGGCCTGCAAAAATGTCACAAACACACACACACACACACAAGTGAATACTGGCAGAAGAGTGGCCACATCCTAAACGATTCATTTTCATTAGTCTGATATAAACTTGTGTCAGGACAGCTTCTGATGCGTGTCCCATGACGACCAGAGATGTCATTTAGAAACAGGTGGAGCAGGACTCCACAGAAAAAGATACCAAGAGAGAGTAAGAAATACATGACACAAGTGACCCCCCCCCCCCCCCCCCCCACCCCCCCACCCCCCAGGCAGAAAGACAGAAAGGCACGATGAGAAAGTAAGAAATAAGTGACAGATTCAGATTCCCAGCTGGTTTCTGCTCAGGGTTTCTTCTTCTTCTTCCTTAAAGGATGGGATGTGTTTGCTCCAGGTTCAGGTTCAGGCCGTGGGCTCTTTGTTTTGGTAATACGCACTTTATAAATGAATACATAAATTGAATAAAGAACAATGTGCAACGTAAATACAAATACAAACGAGAAAAGAAGATGGATAGAGGGATGAAGAAAGTTCTCAGAGAGAGTGCAGGAGACAGAGAGAGAGAGAGAGAGAGAGAGAGAGAGAGAGAGTGAGAGACAGAGTGCAGGAGACAGAGAGAGAGAGAGAGAGACAGAGAGTGAGAGACAGAGTGCAGGGGACAAAGAAAGAGAGAGAGAGAGTGAAAGACAGAGTGCAAGGGACAAAGAAAGAGAGAGACGGAGATAGAGAGGAAAAGAGAAAATAGAAAGGAGAGAAGTGGTGTGACATGACAGACGGCTTCTGGAGCTAAGCAGATCAGTCACATCACAAGACATTAGCCCAGGCTGGAGAGAGCGAGGGGGGCAGAGACCAGACACAAACAGGATATGGCAACTATGATTGCACAGATAAGGTTTTATAACACCCCACACAGACACACACACACAGACACACACCCACACACACAGACACACACACACACGGACTTGGCCCGTGTTCTTGGCTAGATCATCTGCGGTGTTATTGTAGAGTATTCTCAGGTCATCACCCATCCACCTATATCTATATATCCATTATTACACTTCTATGTTTTGTATGTATATTTACATCAATTATTACACTTTTGTATGTATGTATGTATGTACGTGTGTGTGTGTGTGTGTGTATGTATGTATGTACAGTCATGGACGAAAATGTTGGCACCCCTGCACTTCTGTCAGATAATGCAACAATTCTCCCCAAAACTTGTTGCAAATACAAATGATTTGGTATTCACATGTTCAATTCTATTGTTTGCATTGACACAACACAAAAAAGAAGACAAAAAAAGCCACATCTAACATAATACAACACAAAACTCCAAAAATGAGGTGGACAAAATTATTGGCACCCTTTAAAAATTGTAAGAAATAATTGTATTTCAAGCAAGTAATGGTCCTTTAATTTGTATTTAAATGCACCTGTGGCAAGTCACAGGTGCTGGCAATATAGAAATCACACTTGCAACCAGTTTAAATGAAGCAAAGTTGATTCAACCTTTGTGTTGTGTGTCACAATGAGCATGGAGAAGAGAAAGAAGAGAAAAGAATTGTCTGAGGATTTGAGAAGCAAAATTGTGGAAAAGTATGGACAATCCCAAGGCTACAAATCCATCTCGAGAGATCTCAATGTTCCTGTGTCCACTGTGCGCAATGTGGTTAAGAAGTTTAAAGCCCATGGTATTATCGCCAACCTCCCTGGACGTGGAAGGAAGACAAAAATTGATGCAAGATTGCAAAGAAAGATTGTTCGAATGGTGGATAAAGATCCTAGAACCACTTCTAAACAAATTCAAGCTGACTTGCAGACACAAGGTACAACAGCTTCAACTCGCACTATCCGTCGAAGTTTGAATAAAATGGAACGCTATGGTAGGAGACCCAGGAAGACCCCACTGCTGACACAGAGACATAGAAAAGCCAGACTGGAGTTTGCTAAAATGTACGTGAGGAAGCCAAAATCATTCTGGGAGAATGTCCTATGGACTGATGAGACCAAAGTAGAGGTTTTTTGGTAAAGCAAATCATTCTACTATTTACAGAAAACGGAATGAGGCTTACAAAGAAAAGAACACGGTCCCTACAGTCAAATATGGTGGAGGTTCACAGATGTTTTGGGGTTGCTTTGCTGCCTCTGGCACTGGTTGCCTTCACTGTGCGCATGGCATCATGAAATCTGAAGACTATCAAATCATTTTGGGGCGTAATGTAGGGCCCAGTGTCCGAAAGTTGGGTCTCCGTCAGAGGTCATGGGTCTTCCAGCAGGACAATGACCCAAAGCACACTTCTAAAAGCACCCAGAAATGGTTCAACACAAAGCGCTGGAGAGTTCTGAAATGGCCAGCAATGAGTCCAGATCTCAATCCCATTGAACACCTGTGGCGTGATCTAAAAACAGCAGTTGGGAGAAGGCACCCTTCAAACGTGAGAGACCTGGAGCAGTTGGCAAAAGAGGAGTGGTCCAAAATTCCTGTAGAGAGGTGTAAGAGACTCATCCATGGATACAGGAAGCGATTGATTTCAGTAATTTTTTCCAAAGGGTATGCTACCAAGTATTAAGTTGAGGGTGCCAATCATTTTGTCCGGCCTATTTTGGGAGTTTCGTGTGAAATCATGTTAGATGTGGCTTTTTTTGTCTGCTTTTTTGTGTTGTTCCAATGCAAACATAAGAAATAAACATGTTAATGCCAAAGCCTTTGTAATTGCAACAATTTTCAGGGAAAAGGGGTACATTATCTGACAGAATGGCAAGGGTGCCAACATTTTCGTCCATGACTGTATGTATGTGCTATATGTTAACATGCATCAATTCATCCAAATCAGAGAAACCGAATCAGAGCAGCCTGTGAGCTTGATGGACACAGAAGGGTCTTTATTTGGGAGGAGGGCAAGGTAAAGGCACAGGAGGGAGGTCTCTAGGACCCTGGGACCACCAACATCAACAAGCTCCCAAGGCCAAAGACACACACACGTGACCACACCCACCCCAGAGGTCGGCCCCACCCACACCAGGTCAAGAAGTCGTTAAAATGGCCTCCACAAACACAAAAGCTGCAAAGCTGCAATCCCACACACACCAGCACCAGGACTATTACATCACTCTGTCCAACTAACTCTCCACCACTCCCTCTGGTCACACACACACACACACACACACACACACACACACACACACACACACACACACTTCCTCTCTAAATGTCCATCCTCTGGTCACACATACACACACATTGTCATTTGGCAAAGTGGTACTTCCCTCTACATACAAAAAACAGTCCCTGTGCCCTTCTTAACAGGACACAGGACAGACACACACACACACACACACACACACACACACACACACACACACACACACCCCCCAAAGTAACTGACTGGTGCGAGTCCACCAGAGCTGGCAGATTCTCTACTCAGTCAGATACCATCTGGGCAGTTGGCATAAACTCCATCATGACATCAACACCAGACTCTCTCTCACACTCATACACAGACGCTTACACACACACACACACTCAAACCAGGACATCATCTGCGGAGAGCAGGGTCAAGCTGTAGTGGTAGTGAGCAGGTATGACCTGGCTCCGGGCCGGACCTGGCCCGGATGTGGCCCGAAAGTGAGCCGCTATCCGGTAGCACAGCCACCTGCTCTGAGCACACCTGTGCTGTAGGAATGTGTGGTGATCTAATAGTCCGTCATGAACATGGAAATCTTACTCAGGGGGTTGGTTTCTGAAAGTGTTGATGAAAAACTATCAGACACTCTCACTCACACTCTTTCACTCACACACTTTCACTCTCACGCTCACACTCTCTCACATGGGCGTCCCCACAGGCCCAGGCGGCATCTGATTGGTGGAACTGATTCTGCCCAGATCCGTCTCTTATTAGGATCAGGTCCGTGGCACACACAGATCCGTGCCAGTCCAGAACTGTTCTCGATTCAGATGACATCTAGAGGCTGTGTGTTGGCACCAAGACACCATGGGCCGTCATGAGAGCACACACACCCCCACACACACACATGCACGCACAGGCACGCACCAACGCACATTAAATACATACATTAAAAAAAAAAACATCACAGCTGTGGATACATAAAATAATAACATCTTCCATGATAAATTGTTTGCTTCAAATTATGATACAAAATTAAATCAGAAATGTTCACATATTCAATCCCTTTAAAGCACTTTAAATCGTATGTTAGTTGCAGCAGATAAAACTCAATTATTATACAGTGGAAATAATCTCTTAAATAAAACAAAAATATCAAATACAAAAGAAGACAAACACATTGGAATGCCAGAGTGTGGAGGGTATAAATATGTGCCATCATTGTTCATCAAGGCTCTTCTGGTTTTAGAAGATCTACCCTCAAAATGGTTAAGTCCCTTAAAGTTTCTTCTGGTATTAGAAGATCTACCCTAAAAAAAACTTAAGCTTAAGTCCCTTAAAGGCTCTTCTGGTTTTAGGAGATCTACCCTCAAAACGGCTTAATTCCCTTAAAGGCTCTTCTGGTTTTAGAAGATCTACCCTCAAAACGGCTTAAGTCCCTTAAAGTTTCTTCTGGTATTAGAAGACCTACCCTAAAAAAACTTAAGCTTAATTCCTTTAAAGGCTCTTCTGGTTTAAGAAGATCTACCCTCAAAACGGCTTAACTCCCTAATAGATGCCCATACCTACTTCAGACCTACTCTACAATAGGCATCAGTGATTATGTCTGAAAGTTGTGGTATAGTGTAATATAATTCACACAGGTCGGACTGTACTGGTCACTAAAGATGACTGAGTTTATTTGTGTGTAATTCTGTGCTCTGTATTCTGAGTGCTCTGACCACCCTGAGTGAAAGTCTTGCAGTAAAGTCACAACCAAATCTGGCAGAGGCTTGTGTTTGCACAAGAATGAGAACTGATGTTCTCCAATGGTCCTCTTTGGACGAGTGTTATTTTGTCTTAACTGATACAGGTATAGGTTAAATTCAAACGATGGGTATTCTTCCACCGAAATGTTTTGCTTGAATTCGCCTTTCAGCTTGTTTGTCAGAGTGAGCATGCAGGGTTCAAAGCCAAAATAGGATGCCTTCTAACCAGAAGCCCTTCTTCTAACCTGAAGCCCTTCTTCTTAATACGCCCCAAACATGCAAAGTTATATAGTTCTGTGCTGGTTAGTCAAGACAGCTCTACTGATGGATGTTAGTATTAAAGATAAACCTTAAAACCTTAAAAGCTAAAAAGCACAACTAGCATATTAGTTAATACCAATGATCAGTTAGTGAGATTAACTAGTGAAGTGAACCCTGATATCTACATGGCTAAATGTCTGATGTCCATTTATGCAAAGTTTCAAGTGACTCGTGGAAAATCCCTGTTCTTTTGTCCCTTCCCCGCTCACACAAGACTGAGGTATCAGCTACCTCATAGCTGACACCAAAGCCACTTAAAAACAGTACAAATTAAAGAAACTGTGAATGCCGATATTTAGTCCAATTCAACGGACTCGTCTAATTCCCTTATTTTGTCTGTTACTTGCTCAGGTCTTTTGACATTCTCCACATCCAAAGCTAAAATGACGCAGCTCAAATTGCTTCACAGAACATCAGATTAAGGTCCAGATAAGAGAAAGCCCCCTTAAATCACGGGAAGTGCAATGGACGACATCATCATCATCATCATCATCATCATTGGTTTGTCCAGAGATGTCAGTGGTTCGGTTCAGTCTTTAGTGCAAATGCATACTGTACACATACTTAAACTGCCGTTTAAACAATAAGAAAAACAATACGAATAATAAGATCGTTGGGGGTCAACATCATTGAGGAAAGAAAGTGCTACAGTGAGAATGATAAAGCAGACAGAGCAAGATGGGGGGGCGGTGGGGGGTGGGGTGGGGTTCATCCCCTTTTGCTCATATTCCAGTTGGACGAAGGGTGGGGGAAAGAGAGACTCATCACGCCTCAAGTCCTGTCAGTCAGCCCGGATTTTTGTCTGTGTGTGTGTGTGTGTGTCTGTGTGTGTCTGTGTCTGTGTCTGTGTGTGTGTGTGTGTGTGTGTGTGTGTGTGTGTGTGTGTGTGTGTGTGTGTGTGTGTGTGTGTGTGCGTGTGTGCGTGTGTGCTTGCATACATACTCAAGTGTATAGTGTGTGAGTATATGTCTGAGTGATTTTAGTGTGTGAGTGTCTCTCTCTCTCTCTCGTTTGTGTGGAGGGGCACTAACTGGACGGTACCATGTTGTGCCAGGAATGGGCAGGAGTATAGTGGGCCTCGTCTACCCTTGGATTCTGTGCTGGTCTGGTGGGTGGGGTCTGGGCCGAGGGCAGTCCAATCAGTGAAGCCGCTGAAGGATGGCCCTTCCCCTCAGATGGTGATGTAATGCTGTCTGAGTTTGGCCAACAGGTACTCGTGAGTGAGGTTGTGTCTCGTTATTATTCCAACAATCTGAAGGACATAAAACACAGTGTCAAACACACACACACACACACACACACACACACTTAACTGAATCAAACAAAACAAAACAAGGACCATCATATGTGCATTGTGTTACCTCCTGGTATGAAATGCACCGTATAAATAAAGTTTGATTTAATTTGGTGTGTGTACAAACGTAAGCCAGTGTTGCGTAATGTAAAATACTAAAGTGTAGTGTAGCATAATGTAGCATTGAGAAAAACAGCATAGTCCCGTGTACTTTGGTCTAATATAGCATAGCATCACATAGCCAAATGTAATGTACCCTAGCATCACATAGCCAAATGTAATGTACCCTAGCATCACATAGCCAAATGTAATGTAGCATAGCATCACATAGCCAAAAGTAATGTACCCTAGCACCACATAGCCAAATGTAATATAGCAAAGCATCACATTGCCAAATGAAATGATAAGAAGCACAGTGTAGTGTAATGTAATGTGGAGTAGTCTACCATAGCAGAGTGGAACATGTGTAGCATGTGTAGCATCTTACCTCTCCGACGGCATTGACTACGGGCAGGTGTCGGAGACCCATGGTCCGGAAGAGGTTAAACACCTGAGACACGTGTGTGTTGGGCGACACTGTGTAGGGGCTGGGATTCATATACGGTGTGGCATCCTGCGTTTACACAAACAAAGAACAAAAAACAACACATTATAAAAACAAGAGTTTAACACTGTTTGGTCGTCCCTTGCAGATTCACTTTTGACAATTCCTTCTTGGTTGAAGGGTTTTACAGCACATTCTTATTCACTGATTTCTTTTTTTTGATTGTCCATGGATCAGGCATGCAAACTGGTCAGGGGTGAAAAAGGTGAGAAGGTTGCGTGACAGGAAAAATTGCCGCTTCTTCATGCAGGGGTTAAAGCAAAAACAAATCCTGAGCCTGAACTTTTTTTTCTAGGCCTATGTGGGTGAGGCGTCCTGTGGCGAGGACACATTTACAGGGTCAAAAAAACATACAATCAAACAAAAAAACATTTAGAAATGAATGATGGCAGATTATGGTGGGACTTTTGAAACTGCAATCCCAAGAGGCTCAGCAATACTCCACCACACTAGAATATGGTACTAACACATGTCGCATTTACGATTTCTTTTGATATCAAGTTTTGCTGCTAAGCTTTGTCCTTGGTTTGATTTAAGCTTTGATTTCAAGATGACCTACAACCACAAGGTGACATGTTATAAGGGTATGTGAAATTCAGTCAGTGAAAGAAGATTGGATTTGCAACCATTTCATTGAGGATATATGAAAAAGGACAGTGATTCACTTTTTAAACCGTTAAAGAGCAACAGTGAGCTGTAGAATGTAGTTTTATATTGCAACATTTCCATAATTACTTCGTTCAGAAGAAATAATCGTATAATAAAATATACATCTTTTATTCTAGCATACAGTAGCCTAATTGCTGAGGCATTGGCTATATTCATGTTCCTGCCTGGCAAGTGTTGCGTTTTTACTGCGTTGTATCTTCAACAAAAAAACCGAACGAGGACATTGTCCAGGTTCTTGTTGGTGGCTTCGTCGACATTTAAGGAAAGCTTTAGCTTTTCCGAAATACGTCTTTTAAACTCTAGTGTTATGCCGTGTGTGTTAAAATAGCTGGCATGCTGATTGGATATTGACAGTTTAGTCAAAGCAATTTTGTCTTCAGCTATTTTTTGGCATAAATTCACCAGGGGTTGGGCGAGCTTGCCTGGATTGTGTTCTGCGATGAACGTACACACGCATATTTTCAGGGCACATTAACGGTCAGTTATTGATGCCGGAACATCAGATGTGGTTGTTGCTCCTGGTAAAAGCGTTGTGTGTTGGATAGCACGAACAGCTGCTCTACGAATAAGTGGAAGCACTGGAAGCACCTTTTCCCCGCTAGTTAGTGTGCTTGCCCGAAGGGAAGCACAGTATTGGTATCGTCAAGTTTTCTTTATTTATTCTCCCCGTTTTTCTTGCAGCTAACTCCTCCTCGCCCGTTTGAGCTAGAGACGCCATTCAAACACCAAAATGTCCGGCCCGATCCGGTGCAGGTTGCTATGACTTTTCGTGGCGATACTCTTTGCCACTCCTTTTTTATCCCTCTTTTTCATCCCCTTTTTCTCTCATTGACTAACATGGGGAAGGTTGAGCCATTGTGACGTCACGCACTCTAGCCAACTGACATTAGATCAGTTGACATAGGAGAAGCTCTCTTAAATGCCAGAAGTGGTTAGATAGAGAGTGCAAAATATTAAAACGAATGTAGTGGCAACAGTTTCAGGTACAGTTTATACACCCGCTCTAACAGTGTTAACCAGTATGTGAGTAACGTGGGTTTTATTAAGGCATAGCGTGTGTAATGTGTAGCTATTTCATTCCGTTTGTTAACCTTTCCGGCTGTCTGTATACCAGCAGCAGAGCGGAGCATTTCACTCCCCTGCAATCTCGGAATGAAATAGCTACACAATACACACGCTATGCTTTAATAAAATTCACGTTTTACGAGACACCAACAGAGGCACAACCGACAAGTCTTACCATTGAAGATCTTTGACGTTCGGTCTGAAACTTCATCCAGCCATCCAGGTTAATCCAAGTTGTTATGGAGAACGACAGTTGCATCAATCATATTTCATTAAAACTTCACACTTCTTACATTGGACATATCCACCAGCCTAATTAGAATCTGCATTGTCTACTGAGCAGAAAATTCTCCATACAGTAGATTTCCCTTCGTTTAGTATCATTTTAAACTTTCCAGATGACTGTATTGCCCTCGCTCGTCAAGTGATACGTGTCCAGAAACAAGGCTCCTTTGACTGGATAGCCAGAGCTAGCATAACTGCCATTGAAATCCAATGGTAATGCTACCTAGCTAGGTATGCTAATTGTCGGTATCCATCGTTAACTCGCTAATCGTTAACTAACCATCATGTCACTGGCTTTAATTTAAGAATGGCATGTTAGTAGTACATTTAGTAGTACATTTAATATCAGTACACTTGATTCATTACTGCTGATGTGTTACTTATATATGTTACTTATTAGCAGCTAGCTACCTAGCTAGCCACTGTGTTCCGATGTGTTTTCAGTTAGCGTTAGCGGCAAGCTAGCTGCTGTAAAAGTTGAGTTGAGCTTCAGTTAAGACGCTGCGTACCGTACTTCATCATCACATTCGATTATTTATTACAAACAAATTCGAATTCAGCTGTAGGCATGAGACCTGTATCTTGGAGACTAATTGCATCCACAATGTAAGTACTGCAAGCTAGACTACTATGCAGTTGACACAACACAGGAGGTCCCTGGGCCTGAGAAGGGAAGGGAATGAGTTTAATGTGGCTATAATATGGAATTTTAAATGTGCCTAAAACTAGACTAAATTGTAATGAGTTTTCGAAAACTAGACTGAAACTAAGAAGGATAACTATGACTAAATGTGACTAAAACTAATATGCATTTTTGTCTTAAGACTGAATCTAAAAATAGCTGCCAAAATGAACACTGAGATAGGGGACCCCTTAATCTGCAATTCATGGTTGCTAGCTCTAATCAGATGTACTACCTAGGCTTATAAGAGAAGACTAACTTTGTATGGCAACGAACACCAATAACTAGAACTAATTTGACAGACTATAAACCAATGTGATACACGTGCTCTCTATCTATACAGTAAAAGTGTTGCTTACGTTTGATACTACACCTACAGACTAACTCTAACTGCATTAAGTCTAACATATAGGCCTATCTTACAATAAACTTTAAGTAAAGCTGGCTATGTAACCGCATTCATTCTGATATTGTTGCAGAGATGTTTCCTTTTACCAAGATAGCAATTTCAACAATTCACTTAGCTCAGTAAGTCAGTATAACGAAACTCTGAGATACCCTCATATGTCTAAACGTCAGTGGAGCCAAAATATAATGGTTGAGCTTGGTTGCTTGCTAAAATATATTGGAAGAAGGCCCCACTACACTGATTGAGTAGATGTAAATACATGTTAATTCATAGGCACTTGTTCTCTCTGTCACAGAGCAAGCACACTCTCGCAGTTCGTTCACGAAACGCATTCTAGTTGCATACAGTAGCTTTCTTGAGCACAACAAGAGAGCACCTGCTTCTCTTAACTTCTTACACCGGCTACCAAAAGGCTTACCGTCCTTCCCTATCTCTTCTATTCATGCCCAGCGCCATTTCTTTTTCAATCCTTCATCAACTAGGAGGGCATCTTCCCAAGGATTCTTGAACTTACTCTGCTTCGGTCTGACAGTATCTCTACTTCGGCATCTACGTAGGCAGAGCGATACAGAAAAGTCGGTGGTGAAAGCACATTTTCCCAAGACCCGCCCTAATCTACTTCTGATTGGCTAATTATGTTCTTTTGACAGCCTGAGAGTTGTGCTTTTTTCTTATCATTGGCAGACGAACTCATAAACTCGAAAGCAATGGTGATGATAACGAGTTTTCAATATATAAAAAAAATTATATTAGACTTTTTTCCCGCAGCCAAACGCTGCACGCCGGAATTGCCCCCCCCCCCCCCCCCCCAAAAAAAAAAACTCCTCGGATCTACACGATTCACGTAAATGGCATATTTCGGTGGGAAAACGGCAAATTTCGCCGAAAAGCGACAAGTTTGCATGCCTGATGGATATGGATATATAATGTCAAGCTGGACAAGATCAAAACTAGTTGGGAGAAGGAACTTGAGACTGTTATCCCAGAGGACATTTGGACTGAAGCTCAGAACAGAGTGATCAAAACCACCTCCTGTGCAAGACTAG
>NC_137921.1:8730608-8733108 GCF_963457725.1 Sprattus sprattus | reverse complement strand
TTTCCCCGTTTTTCTTATTAAATGTAAATGGCTCTATATTGAAGAACAGGGAGTATAATTGAGAGCTTGCACATGTCTCTCACTAAATGAAGTATATGACATCGTTCCCTGGGAGATCAAGTCGATGAAGTGTCCCCTACCATCAGCGTGATCATAATGGGAAGGCCGTAAGTGATCTCATTGGTCGACTCGATCAGGATGACTGTCAGGCTGATGGTCATGCGGACCACGCCCCCTAAGAAGGCAGCCGCACCAATCAGAGCAAAGGTCCCGGGGTAGATCTGCATACCAAGGTTCCTGAAGCAGAGACAGAGGGAGACGGACAGGCGGACCAGCCAATGTGAGTGGTATTTCACAGGATGTGCGTGTGTCTTTGAAAGAGTGTGTGTTAGTGGATTTGTGCCAGAGAGTGTGTGTGTGTGTGTGTGTGTGTGTGTGTGTGTGTGTGAATGTGTTCTGTACTGTAAGCCAGCAAAGAACAGTGCCTTATTACTCTCAGTTGACTGAACATGAAAACAGGACAAGGCTGGACAAGGCTGTTCATGAGTGAGAGAGTGAGTGAGTGACTGTGTGACTGTGTGTGTGTGTGTGAGCTGGGGCCAGAAAAGACAAGGCTTAGGCCAGAAAAGAAAACTTTACCCCCACAAGAGCGGTCATGGAGAACTTGCACAGTCAGCACAATGACACACACTAGAGCTCAGCTCCACAACGAGCACTCTGGACACACACACACACACACACACACACACACACACACACACACACACACACACACACACACACACACACACACACACACACACACACACACACACACACACACACAGAAAAGGCTCATCCCGTGTGAGGCGGCATACTCACGTCTTGAGGACGTTGGCCACCAGTCGTCCCAGAGACGCCCCACAGAGCAGTGAAGGGACGAAGAGACCGCTGGGGACGGACACGCCGTACGTCCAACACGCCAGCAGGAAGTACAGCACAAAGAAGATGGACAGAGTCACCGGGCTGAAGGTAGCTGCAGGGGGAGAGAGAGCGAGAGAGAGAGAGAGAGAGATAGAAAGGGGAGGTGAGAGAGAGGGAGGGAGAGAGAGAGAGAGAGAGATAGAAAGGGGAGGTGAGAGAGAGAGAGGGAGAGTGAAGAAGAAAGAGACAGAGAGATGATGAGAGAGAGAGGGAGGGAGAAAGAAGGAGAAAGGAAGAGAGAGACAGAAAGAGAGAGGGAGAGAGCGAGGAAGAGAGAAACAGAAAGAAAGAGGGAGGGAGGAAGAGAGAGAATGAGAGATTAACAAAGAAAGAGGAGAGTTTCATGAACAAAACAAATCTCTTCTACTGTGGTAAAGCCCAGCAGTGATTTAAAAAAGGATTTAAACACACAAAGGAGGAAGTTAGTTATTGTACTTGAGATCATTAATGCGTTGAACTAAGTTTATGTGTCAGCATTTGTATGTGTGTGTGTGTGTGTGTGTGTACGCTGTACTGTGGTGTGTGTGTGTGTGTTTGTGCACACTGTACTGTGGTGTGTGTGTGTGTGTGTGTGTGTGTGCACACTGTACTGTACTGTGTGTGTGTGTGTGTGTGTGTGTGTGTGTCTCACCGTCCTGGTGGAAGAGCTGATGTATAGCCACCTCCTGAGGGTTGAAGAACAGCGTGGCCATGTCATTGTAGCTCTTATTGGAGCAGAAGAACTGCCTGATGGTGGAGTTCACGTCCACATTTACTGCCTCCTGCACACACACACACACACACACACACACACACACACACACACACACACACACACACACGTGCACACACACACAAAGAAGAAAGACGGCTTTTTAAAAAGAGACAACGACATAAATAACAAATTCAATACCATTAGACAACTCAAAATTCTCAATGTCTCAAAGGCTGAGGGCCAACAACCCAAAACAACAACACAGCAAAGTCCGTGTGACGTCGCCCTAGTTGGCACTCAGTGTGTGTTTTGGCTACTTTTGGTGAAGGCTTGACCCAGTGCAAACAACGCCCCGTGCCCCCTTGACACACTGACTTCCAGCTCAAGGGCAGTCTGTTCTCACCACAAAAACACACACCCACACACCCCCACACCCACACACACACAGAGATGCCAGGAGACACAGAAATATACAGCGAGACTAAGGGAGAGGTGTGTGATGGAAATACTAAGACCATGGGCCGTATTTTGATGATGAAAACACCCGGTGGAAATGGCAAGCGCACTGATGCACAAATAAAGGACATGCTAGTTTTGGGTGGGGTGTATGTGAGTCACCAGGGCAGAGACGTTTTGGGGATGATAGCGTGTGTCTGACCAGTGCAATGGTGTGTGAGTGTGAGTGTGTGTGTGTGTGTGTGTATGTATTTGTGTGTGTGAGTGTCAGAGACTGTCCAGTTGAATAGTGAGTGAGTGAGTTAGTGAGTAAGTGCGTATGTGTGTGTGTGTGTCTGATTGACCAGCACAGTGGTGTATGTGTGTGTGTGTGCCTGTCTGTCTGAC
>NC_137921.1:8718108-8728108 GCF_963457725.1 Sprattus sprattus | reverse complement strand
GTCTGGATTGAGCTGTGAGTGTGTGAAATATGGGACTACTTTAATACGGTGGCCCAGACTGGATTGAGCTGTGAGTGTGTGAAATATGGGACTACTTTACGGTGGCCCAGTCTGGATTTAGCTGTGAGTGTGTGAAATATGGGACTACTTTAATACGGTGGCCCAGTATGGATTGAGCTGTGAGTGTGTGAGATATGGGACTACTTTAATACGGTGGCCCAGTCTGGATTGAGCTGTGAGTGTGTGAAATATGGGACTACTTTAATACGGTGGCCCAGTCTGGATTGAGCTGTGAGTGTGTGAAATATGGGACTACTTTACGGTGGCCCAGTCTGGATTGAGCTGTGAGTGTGTGAGATATGGGACTACTTTAATACGGTGGCCCAGACTGGATTGAGCTGTGAGTGTGTGAAATATGGGACTACTTTAATACGGTGGCCCAGTTTGGATTGAGATGTGAGTGTGTGAAATATGGGACTACTTTAATACGGTGGCCCAGTTTGGATTGAGCTGTGAGTGTGTGAAATATGGGACTACTTTAATACGGTGGCCCAGTTTGGATTGAGCTGTGAGTGTGTGAGATATGGGACTACTTTAATACGGTGGCCCAGACTGGATTGAGCTGTGAGTGTACTTTGGACTACTTTGGAGTCTGACTCCACACGTCCTACTGTGGCTGTCTGTGAACACTACTCTGGTGGCGTCAGGTGTGTGCAGGGCCTACGGTCGCACCTGAGGCAGGCCTGCTCCAATGATAGCGCCGCTGTGGATCATTGGCCCCTCCTTCCCCACGAACAGACCTGAATAATCAAATCATGCATCAGAACATGTTCCACATAACACAGACACAGAGATGAGAATACAGAAACAGACCTGAATAATCAAATCATGCATCAGAACATGTTCCACATAACACAGACACAGAGATGAGAATACAGAAACAGACCTGAAATAGAATCAAATAGAGATAAGAATACTCAAACAGATCAGACTGTTCAACTGGCGTGGCTAATGGAATACTGAGGCACCAGACTCTCTTACAAGCTGCAGCTCACAAAGACATTTATATTTATAACTACTCTACCCAAAGACAGGCTCTCCATTATTTCATATCTATTAACCTCAAAGACAGGCTCTGCACTGTCTTAAGTCTACTCAACATAAAAACAGGCTCTCCATTATTTCATATCTATTAAACTCAAAGACAGGCACTGTCTTAAGTCTACTCAACACAAAGACAGGTTTGCCACTGTTTTAAGTCTACTCAACATAAAAACAGGATCTCCACTGTTTTAAGTATACTCAACATATCCAATCCAATCCAATCCAATAAGGGAACTACAAGAACAAAGTTCAACATCAACTCTTGCAAGCAGCAGCAGCAGTCCCTGACCTCCCTGTTTACTGTGTAGTGTGCAGACACAAAGGGGGGGGGGGGGGTCACTGTGCCTTGAGCAGACAGACAGGGGGGGGTCACTGTGTAGTGGGCAGAAACAAAACGGGTCACTGTGTAGTTTGCAGACAGACAGGGGGGGGGGGGGGGGGGGTCACTGTGTAGTGGGCAGACAGACAGGGGGGGGGGGGGTCACTGTGTAGTGTGCAGACAGACAGGGGGTCCGGGGGACTTACCTCCAGCCACGGCGAACAGCACTCCCACCACCTTACACACAAACGTGCGCAGACGCACAATCCCCGGGACCTTCACACCGTTCAGGTAGCTCTTGATCTCAGGGATCCCGGAGCCTGCAGCCACGGGCTGGACGGTGGGCACAGGAAGGTCAGAGGTCAATCAGGAGCAGAATTTGAAAGAAATGCCACAGAGGCATGAAAACACTCAATCTCTCTATCCCTTGTTGTTCTCACACACAGACAGACAAACACACACACACACCACACACACACACACACACACACACACACACACACACACACACACACAGTTCCACCCCCCCAACCCTGTCTGACCTCGACGAGCACGAGGACGCTGGCGATGAGGATGAAGGTCATGTTGAAGGCCAGCAGCTCCAGCAGCGACAATGCCAGGCAGCCCTTCTCAGTGCACTCCTCCACAGCTTGGTTAGGTCAAAGGTCAAGGAGAGGTCAGAGGGCAAACTGGAGCTCACGCAGACATAGCCCTGAGGCGACCACAGGGAGGTCCTCTACACAATAGGGGTCAGGATTAGCTCAGCATATATATTTTGTATCCTTCCTGCACGGCGATGTCTGTGCAAACAGCTAATGAAGTTGGTTGCACGTAACGCCTAACTTTACTTTAGGTCATCATTTACATCACATTTGAAATGGTACAGATATATCTTACATTTCCAACATAGTCTTTCATGCCACTCCTATATTTATTAAATTATGTTTCAGTTCATAGTGCCTTGTTTTACAAGCCTTTCTCTGTTTCTGTGTCTGTCCGCACTAGTTTGAGTTGATCGCATTATTGTGTCTTTGTTATAATAATGTTATAAAAGTTAACTAAGATATGCTAACAATGCATATCTTAGCATGTCAGTGAAGTTAATAAATTCCAATTCAACTCTTGTCAGTGCTCACAGCACATGTAAGTCAACACTTCTGACAGTGCTCACAACACAACTCATGTTAGTAAAACACTCAATCGTGCTCTGTGTCATTCAGCTCTGCGATTATAACCAAGAAGCGTTTCTCTGTTCCATCACACTCCGTGTTATCAGAAAAAGATACAGTTCCCAACCACACTGAACTTGAGCTGGGTGAAGAGGCGGACAAAGAAATCCACAAACAGGCCAACCTAAAGCAAAAACACACAAACACACACACACACACACACACACACACACACACTCAGAAATGGTGTCCATGCAGTCATCATGGCAATCTATTTAACACAGCTACTTTGCCTGTAATGCTCTGCTTCTGTGCTAGGTAGTTTCTTTGTTTAGTTTCTCTTGGCTGCAGCCACTATTCCACCATGCAAATCCTTTGCCCATGCTTGTCTGTCTGTATGTTCCTTCAAAAGGCCCCAGACCAGAGAGCAGGGCAGACTGATGAGATGTGACTGATAGTATTTCATGCCTCAGAGCCACTCCGTAGCCGTAGCAGAGATGTGTGTGGTACTCACCAGACCTATTGACACTCCTATAGCAAACACCAGCATCCACTTCACCACTTCATACTTTTTGGCTCTCTGTAAAACAGAGAGAGAGATGCAAGGGTGAATCAAAAGCAAGACCATGAATGTGCATTGTGCAGCCATTTTAAAATCAGCTTTGAGTCTCAATGTGACCCATAAAAAAATGAACATTCATTGTCAGTCCACAGATCCCCTTCTGAGTGAAGGCTAATCGGAACTGAGCTGTGAGTCTCAGGAGTGATCATATCAGCGATGAGGACTCTCTCTTGAATGCTGAGATTTCATATGCAATGGGACTCATAAAAATGAGCATTCATTCCCAGTCTACAGATCCCCTTCTGAGTGAAGGCTAATCAGAACTGAGCTGTGAGTCCATGACTGAGAAAGACTGAACATGAATCCCCAGAGAACCAAATCCCCTGTGAGTCTTCAACGCACCCCCTGCTAAGAGCGGAGTTAGCGACCAGAGAAACGCGGTGCTAATGTCCCACTCACCTTATTGTCCATTCCCTCCAGCGCATCCATATATGTCTCGTTGATACAGCGGTCATAGTCCAAGCTCTAGCAAAAAAAAAAAAAAAACACCATCACCAACACCATCATCGCAGGCAGGTTGCCAGTTTCATTCACATAGCATTACAGAATGATATAGGTTCAGATCCAGAGACATGATCTATGGTATCAAACAGTGCGTTTCAGCTGTGGTCTGCCTTACCTCGTAATCTTTCCTGGGCAGGATCTCATCTTCTTCTTCTCTGGTCTCTCCAAGGATGGTCTGCGTGGACAACACACAGGGAGAGCCATAATGACATTAAAGATGGGACACCAGGCGACCGAAGCACACTGCATATCCAGTTACACTCAGTCTCATTGTCGACAAGGCTTATTGATTCAGTAGCAACGCGAAGTGGTACCTCTGACCAAAAACAACAAGCTCCTCTTTACAGCATTCTGTGTTTCTGAGAACAAACTCAAAGTAAACTCGGTGTTTCTTGTGTACGGCCCCTCCTTGTAGAGTAATAGTAAATGAGTCTGGTGGAGGCGCCAGCTCTGAATGATCTTATCTTATGAGATGTCTACGGGCCCAGATGCTCCGTTGGCCATCTGTCTCACACAAGGCAGACGGGTAATAGGCTATAAATTAGCAATGAGTCACCTGCAGGACGGGCACTGATTTCTCGATATCCCTACAAAGAGGTGCTTATATTTTTACAGTCAACATGAAGTGTAAGTCACTAAGCGCTTTCCTTTCGATTAACAGATACAGCAGACCAGACGGCTGCAGGCACAACTGAAAACATGAAACTGTTTAGCTGGGGGATTTTGTGAACTCATGCTAGGTGAGACTGTACATGGGACGTTTTACTTTAACCATAGATGTGCAAACCGAAACCATCAACTATGAAAGCTCTGTCTTAACTTTGACTCCTTGCCCATTGCCCTCTAAATTACTTTATTGCTGTGCCTGGTAGAAGTTGCCTTACAACGTGGAGCGAAATGTTGACTTCTAAACATAGGGTGGAGCTTTCAGACACAATCTTGCATCATAACACAGAAGCCGCTATTCCGACTTCTCTCTCTCTCTAAACCAAAGCAGTTGAGCATGGAGCATGAATGAAAGCTGCCGGGCATTCCTACCAGCTCCTCTGGCGTCCTGGTTTCCGTATCCCTGCAGCAGCACTGACAACACAAGCAGCTCCTGCAACACGCCATCTTCACTGTTTCAGCACCACCGCCACTTCCCTCTTGTCATGTGACGAACAAAGGCTTCTAAGCGGTAGTAGTGCAAGTGTGTGCTGCGCAAAATCTGCGCAACATGTTGGCACAGACTTCCAGCTTTGAGTGTGTGTGTGTGTGTGTGTGTGTGCGCGCGCGTGCGTGCTTGCACGTGAGGGGAAAGGGGAATGATTTAACAAGCCACTTGAAGTCACTTATGGCAAGAAAATTATATTTTATTGTATCTGTGACTTCAGACCTCTATAAATATATTGTATTATTTCACTGTCGATTTTGACAGAGATTCTGATGATTTAGGCTTTTAATGTAAATAGGTCTGGCAACCTTTTGTCTAAATGCATGATAGTTAGTTCCTTTGACCCTTTGCCTGATATACATTTACATATCGCAATGTTCCTTATATTCTTGGGCGGGATATGTCATAACTCTTTACACACACAAACAAACAAAAACTTGTTTTTGTGCAAATCATTTTATTTCTATTGCAGAATTAGTAAATGATGAACACTTACCACTGAACATATGAACATTTCAGAATGAGACTGGAGTGAAAATCAGAAAGTGAATGCCTTAAGAAGAATCACGCCGCAGTCTGGGGTTTAGCCATTCTACTACAGTGAATAGTTATGTTGTAAAGATATGATTTTAATGGGCACAAATAACGTATAATAATATATATATTTATTTATTTATTTATTTATTAACCCCCCCTTGGAGCCTCGGAAGCCCGTGTTATGATCTGGTCTGGGGTCATATCATTGCTGCGCAATTATGGCGCATCTTAGATGCGCACTTCTATCGAGCTAGAAATGCATTTTTGAGCGTCTCGGTAAATATAGACTCTCACACTTCACTGAGATGATCAGAATGGATGTGGGACATCCAAACTATCGGATCAGCTAGCTCACCACCAACGTCTTTGTCAAATTCAACGCTAGGTTAACACTAGAAGGTAAATGGATAGTTCTCACTTTCTTTTGAGTACGTCGTAATGTTAACAGCTAATGTGGCAGTCAACTCTTTTAGGGTAAACTATCCGTTAGTTAGCTTGCCAGCTGCATGCACACATGGTATAGTTAGCTAGCAAGTTAACGCTACCTTATGTAGTCTACTTTCAAAGTGATTGCACCATTGTCCATGTGGGTTGGTAAAAGTGAAACTTTCAGTTAGCTGAATTGTTTACTGCGTATGTGTCATCGGTAGCACGTGCTGCAACAGAACACGTTGGTTTTTGTTTATTTGTTCACTCCCTTTCAGAAGTTAAATTACACATGTGCCACTCATAGATAAATATTTGCTTATATATCTATTATATATAATAATGTCAGCTTTTGTAAGTGTTCCAAACCATGCATGCCAATAAAGCTTCTTTGAACTAAATAATGTAGAATTTTAAAAAAGTTTGTTGAGCGTGGAGAAGTTCGGGTGTCAGATGGTATCTGCAACGTGCTTATGCTTGCTTAGATATTTAGATGGAAATGAGTCTTGCAATAAGTCAGCTGACTTCCACTCGAACTCCGAGTGGCTTTGTTGTTCTTATTGGGAATGACCAATATAGCACATTTGGTTTCGCAATTACACTTTCAGTTTTATTTCAATGACCACGACGTTACCCAGACATCATTTTGATTGACACCTTCTTTCAGTAACAATGGTGAGCCAGCGGGCGGAGACCGTCTGGCAGGACAGCAAGTGCGACTCCAGCGGAGCGAGCAACAGCGGGGAGAGCTCGAGGGACAGCTCCCGGAGCTCCACGCCAGTGCTGGATGCCGACCGAACCGACAGACTCAGGGATAAGATGAGACGGCGGATTGAATCCGGGGACCGCTGGTTCTCTCTGGAGTTCTTCCCTCCTCGTACCGCCAGCGGGGCGGTTAATCTGATCTCAAGGTAAATGCAACATATTGCTAAATCACCATATTTCAAAGTCACTGTGATCTGTTTGATGTGTGGATGATTTGTAACGGTTTCTAAAACCTAAACTCTCCTAAACTATTTTTTTTCGCATCGAACAATGCACGTATATAGGCACCTAACTAGAGTATTGTTTACATATTCGCTCAGTTACGTGTAGTCAGGATTTGTAAATGTGGCTATAGATGGCTTACTGTGAGTGATCTCGGTCCCAGGTTCGACCGCATGGGCTCCGGAGGTCCCCTCTTCATCGACATCACCTGGCACCCGGCGGGCGACCCCGGCTCCGACAAAGAGACGTCCTCCATGATGATCGCCAGCACCGCGGTGAACTACTGCGGACTGGAGACCATCCTGCACCTGACCTGCTGCAACCAGACCAAAGACGCCATCAGCAGCTACCTGAAGAAAGCCAAGCGCCTCGGCCTCAAGAACATTATGGCACTTAGGGGAGGTGAGGGTGGATATGTGTCTCTTGTAACTCTTTCAGATTGAAATGGAAATAAAATGTCAGATTCTCTTCTGTAAAAGAAAGAAACATTATTAATCTCCCATCTGAAATGTTTTCCCTAGCTAGGGTTGTCTGCCTAATAAAGTGGACCTTACTCTGGGGCTGATATGAAATAAATAAATATAATGAAGTAGACTCTTTTGTGACCTGGCAAGTACGTCCCTGTTGAGTATGCTTTGACCGCAGTAGTGTCTCTGTAAGAGTATTCTAATGTTTGTTTCCAATCCTGGACAGACCCCGTAGGCAGTGACTGGGAGGAGGAGGAGAAGGGCTTCAACTACGCCACTGACCTGGTCAAACACATCCGCTGCGAATTTGACGACTATTTTGACGTCTGCGTCGCTGGTAAGCTTCAAACGGTGTATCTCAAACAGTCTTTCGGTCACGAGTGGCTTTAGAGCCGTGTTGGTAATCTGAGGTATTTTGGACCTACTGCAGCACGCACAGTGACAACCTTGACATTGTCTCATTGATGCACATTTTTTGCTATTAAATTGATAGACCATACCAGCTACAACAGCCACAAAGGGGAAAATAAGCATTTTCAAGGACTCAAGCACCAGCTGAAATATTAACCCTTTTATTTATGGTGAATATATTGTTTTAATCAGAGGAAATGACTGTCCTCATGGTGTTGCTAGGTTACCCCACTGGCCACCCTGAGGCAGAGAGCTACGCTGATGACCTCCGTCACCTGAAGGAGAAGGTGGACGCCGGGGCAGACTTCATCATCACGCAGCTCTTCTTCCGCGCTGAGACCTTCCTCACCTTCCTCAAGGACTGCAGGGCCATTGGCATCACCTGTCCCATACTGCCCGGTATCTTCCCCATACAGGTGCGCTAACCACGAGGGCTAGAAAAGCTGTATACTTCGACAAGAACAGATTTGGGTTTATTTGGCAGGGTACATGTACAAATCAGAATCAGATTTTTTCACATTGATCTCAGCTGAAACAATGTGCTTTGTATCTGATTTATGGTGCGTTCCATTTACCTCAGAAGTTGGAACTCGTTCCTGTTGGAACTTGAATTGGAACTTGGAACATCCGAGTTCAACTTGAGCGCAACTTTAACTACCAGCTAATTTATGTCTGCAATGATGACTTTTTTATTTTTTGTATTTTTAGGGGGTTTGCCTTTATTTAGATGTCCACAACCAAATTCCCTTGCAGCAATTACAAAAAGTTCTTTGGTTCCATTTTGTATTTCTCTGGTATTCTGTGTTGGAAGGGTTACCAGTCTCTACGGCAACTGGTTAAGCTCTCCAAGCTGGAGGTTCCGGAGGAGATCATGGAGGTGATCGAGCCGATCAAGGACAACGACGCGGCGATCCGTAACTTCGGCATCCACCAGGCGGTGGAGATGTGTCGAGTGCTGCTGGACAGCGGGGATGTGCCTGGCCTGCACTTCTACACCCTCAACCGAGAAGTGGCCACCATGGAGGTGCTGCGACAGCTGGGCCTGTGGGTGGAGGACCCACGGTACGACTCCAACACTGGCATATATGACATCACAGTACAGTACTCCAACACTGACATATATGACATCACAGTACAGTACTCCAACATTGACACATATGACATCACAGTACAGGACTCCCATCACTGACATATGACATCACAGCACAGTACTCCAACACTGACATATGACATCACAGTACAGTACTCCAACACTGACATATGACATCACAGGACAGTACTCCAACACTGATATATACGTATGACATCACAGTACAGTACTCCAACACTGACGTATATGACATCACAGTACAGTACTCCAACACTGACATGACATCGCAGTACAGTCCTCCAACACTGACATATGACATCGCAATACAATACTCCAACACTGCCATATATGACACGTATGACATCACAGACACATATGACATCACAGGACAGTACATTACTCCGACACTGACATATGACATCACAGTACAGTACTCCAACACTGACACATATGACATCACAGTACAGTACATTACTCCAACACTGACATATGACATCACAGTACAGTACATTACTCCAACACTGACATATGACATCACAGTAAAATACTCCAACACTGACATATGACATCACAGTACAGTACTCCAACACTAACATTTATGACATCACAGTACAATACTCCAACATTCCATGTCCAGTTTTTGCATTAGCCATATGTTAGTACTCATAAACATAATGCAGCACAATAATGCAATCTACTCCCAAGTGGCTTGGATAAACTTGTTTTGTGTGTGTGTGTTTGTGTGTGTGTTTGTGTGTCTGTGTGTGTGTTTCCAGACGACCGCTACCGTGGGCAGTAAGCGCCAACCCCAAGCGGAAGGTGGAGGACGTGCGGCCCATCTTCTGGGCGTCCAGACCCAAGAGCTACATCTACAGAACCCAGGACTGGGACGAGTTCCCCAACGGAAGATGGTACGCAACCTGTCTGTCTGTCTGTTGTTTACATGTTTGTTTGTTTGTTTGTTTGCTGCTGTATTTATTTGCTTATTGTATCCTCAAGGTTTATGATTTTGCCACATCACCATGTTGAGATACAGTGGAGGGCAAAGGTTTAGGTACTCACCATGGGCAGAATATCTGTTCCTGTGTAGAGTTAAGCAAGGAAGATTTACTGATCCACAAAAGGCATAAAGTTAAAAATGAAAACAGGAAAGGAGCACCGTGCAAAAGTCTGAGCTCATAACTTATAACCAAAGGCGCAGACCTTCATTA
>NC_137921.1:8703108-8715608 GCF_963457725.1 Sprattus sprattus | reverse complement strand
CAGAATAAGTTCTTCACACCTTCATATCTTACAGGGGATGTGAAATCAGAATAAGTTCTTCACACCTTCATATCTTACAGGAGATGTGAAATCAGAATAAGTTCTTCACACCTTCCTTTCTTACGGGGGATGTGAAATCAGAATAAGTTCTTCGTATCTTACAGGAGATGTGAAATCAGAATAAGTTCTTCACACCTTCATATCTTACAGGAGATGTGAAATCAGAATAAGTTCTTCACACCTTCATATCTTACAGGGGATGTGAAATCAGAATAAGTTCTTCACACCTTCATATCTTACAGGAGATGTGAAATCAGAATAAGTTCTTTACACCTTCATATCTTACGGGGGATGTGAAATCAGAATAAGTTCTTCACACCTTCCTATCTTACGGGGGATGTGAAATCAGAATAAGTTCTTCATATCTTACAGGGGATGTGAAATCAGAATAAGTTCACATATCTTCATATCTTACGGGGGATGTGAAAGCCACTCAGTGCATGAGTTCATCAACTTTCCATTCGAATGCTGCTGTAGTTCAGGCTGAGCAGTATGCCCTTTCACCTACTTCTTTATTTAGTTTTAGGGGTCTCCGTCACCCTCTAGCTGTAAACATCTCATTAAAGTCGTGACCGTATTCCAAGAAGTGCGTGAAAGGAATCTGTTGCTGTTGAATCTGTGTCAGTGTGTGTAAAGGTGAGATCTATTCCTAGAAACATATCACCTCATCGCAACCTTATCTTCAGATGAACCTTGTTGAGGTGGTGTGACCTGCATGGGTGAAGCTTTGTGATGGCACGTCTTGCAAAGGAGGCGCTTTGTGCTTACATCTCTTGCAAAGGTGGAGCTTCCACTTCTTATTGTGATAGTCACTCTACAGTATGGCAATTCAGGAGCAATGGCATCTATCTTACAATCTTATTCACATACGGTCTTAATATCATTGATTAATGATGATAATAATAGTGTACATCTGGAGTGTTGAATATGACCTCAGTGAACCCCCTGTCTTCTGTGTGTGTGTGTGTGTGTGTGTGTGTGTGTGTGTGTGTGTGTGTGTAGGCTTACCTGGAGTTCTTCACATCAAGTGAGAATGTGACCGCTCTCCTCAAAGTGCTCAAGAAGTACGAGCCCCGCGTCAACTATCACATTGTCAATGTTCAGGTGAGCCTCACACACACTCACACACACAACACCCCCCCACACACACACACACACATACACCCCCCCCCCCCCCCCCACACGCACACACACACACACACACACATACATATACAACCCATACACGCACAACCCCATACACATACACATACACATACCCTTACACACCAACACAACCCCCCACACACCCACACACACACACAACCCCACACATACACACACAATCACACCCACACAATCCCCCCAAACACACACACAAGCCCATACACACACACAAACACAACCCCACACACACACATGTATATACAACCCCCCTCCCCAACACACACATGCCCCCCCCCACCCCCCCAGACACACACACAACCCCATACACACACACACACACACACACACACACACAACCCCATACACACACACACAGTCACACACAACCCCATACACAAAAACACACACACAGACACACAGAACTCCATATACACACACAGACACACACACAACCCCATACACACACACAAATATTTTAGGGTCAGGCAGTTGAGTGACACACGCACAACCCCATTTATATACACACACACACACACACACACACACATACTCAGGGGTGCAAATTGTCACCTTTCGGCGAAATTTCGCCGTTTTTAATCCAAAATAGGTCACTTGTGTGATTCGTGTAGATCTGCAATACAAATATGGGGGGGGGGGGGTTGCTGGTTACAATAACGGTGTTATCGGATAGTACAGTTTCTATTTCTCTGTAACTCTTAAAAATCTAAGCATGAAAACACCGAAAAATGTACATTTACATAAAAGACACGGTCGTCAGCCGAGTTTGGTCCGGAGATTAGCTGTTTATCGCTTCACTGGATTGGAAGTCCTTTTCCAGCTCACTTTTTCTCGCACGCCCCCTTCATTGAGGCAGAGGATACATTCGCCTCCCCTTTGTGTTTTTTCTGACAGATCAGCAAGATTAAATAGCTTCTACACATACGTGAAATACATTACCTACTATATGGATACAAACGACATATAATAAAAGTGTCTACAAATAGTTCAGTGATGACAAACAATGAGAAAGCAAAAGGCATGTGCTTAACCCAGTGTGTGAGGGATGCCACAATCTGAGATAAGGTGCAGCTCGTCGCTGCCTGTCCTCGTGAGTCGCCTCTCTGTTTGAACAGGAAATGCTCAAATTCAGCGTTTTCGATTATAAAAATGATTAGAATCATACAAAAATTACATTTAAATCAGAGATCAGTAGATACATTTCTATATTTATTTTATCATTATTTGTTTTTTAACTTTTCAACTATTTGTTTTTAACTTTTCACTTTTCATGACTTTTACTTTCATGAGGCTCTGCCTCTCCTGACTGCACGTGTGTATGGAATGTGGTTGGGTTGGCCTATGCCCGTGCAACATTCAACTCAGGAATGTTTATGATTAAACTGCTACAAGAGCGCAAAATTGTTTACAACAGCACAAAGTTCTTCATAGATCTAGCCTCTTAATTAAGCTGTCAAAGTGCACCAGATTGATCCATTGAACTTTAAAATGCGCAAAATGTTCTTATACGTAGGCCTATATAAAATATATTCCCCGGGGAGCATGCCCCGGACCCTCCCAGGGGGGTTCGCATCGTTGTCACCTTTTCCATCTCTGATGAGTTTGCACCCCTGCATACTTAACCCCAAACACACACACAAATATTTGAGGGTCAGGCAGGTCAATTCACTGGGACAGAATCATTAGTAATCATGATCATTAGTCTCTCACCACTTACATCACACACATACTTTGTTCTTCCACAATGATGGTGTGACTGTTTGCTGACCTGCGTGTGCGTGTGCATGTGCGTGTGCGTGTGTGTGTGTGCGTGTGTGTGTGTGTTTGCAGGGGAGGAACATCACAAATGCCCACGACATGCAGCCCAACGCTGTGACCTGGGGCATCTTCCCTGGCAGGGAGATCGTCCAGCCCACCGTGGTGGACCCAGTCAGCTTTATGTTCTGGAAGGTGAGTGCATACACTGTGACCTGTCCTATGTTCTCTGTGTTGATTGGACCTTACTCTAGCATTGGGCGTCGCTTCTGTGCCTGGGCAGGATGGATAGAGGCGCATCATTGAACATCCAGCGGTATTCAGTTAATGGACGGTATCAATAAGAGATTGATGTTTCGAGTTTCAGAATGACAGTGAACACACACACAGAAAAAAATTGTTTAATTCTCTACCACTTCACAGATGAAGAGTTTGTTAAACAGCCTTCATCCACGGAGTCAGTCCCACACATGTAGTCTGTTGTGTCCCCCTTGTGTGCAGCTTGAAGTTGTAAACCGGTGTAACAGGCCAAAATAACCCCCGCCCAGATTAAACCTGGCTATACTTTGGCCCAGGTCAGAGTATACCTCGGGGATAAACTGTCCTAGACCAAACTATACCAGGGGGTGTAAAATAGCCTAGGCCAGACTATCCCCCTCCAGGCAGGGTTGCCCCATTCCTATAGGCAACCAAGACGGTTGCCTAGAGCGCCACCTGGAGGTGGGCGCCAAAATCAAAATAGTTTTTTGCACCCCTTCTATTTCTCCAACCAATATTTTGACATTCAAAAATATATTTAGCTTAAGGGGAAAATTTGCCAAAAATCTAAAGAGGTAGGGGTGTTGCGAGAACATGCTAGCGCATTGATGGGTATGGGTCGAGTGTGGGTCGAACAGACAATAAAACATTTAATTATTTTTTCGAAAACTTGTATGCACCTAGTGCAGTACATAATCTGTATCCCTCCTCCACTCCCTGAGATGCCCAGACATGCAAGAGACGTCCTAACAAATGTTAGATGATGTTGTTATCAACTTTGAACATTTATATTAGCGAGGACTTGCTAGTCTCATAAATTGAAGTTTCAGAACGTTATGACTTTTATAATATTAAGTTACAATTGCATTATGTTTTGGGTATGTGCTTTTATTTGAATGCGTAACACAACTGAGAAGTTGTAATCTTTGATCTTTGTCGATATTTTGATGTTGTTATCAGTGTTTAACTTTGAACATTTATATTGTAGCGAGGACTTGCTAGTCTTAGAAGTTGAAGTTTCAGGACGTAGTAATCTTTGATCTTTGTGGAAGTCTAATATTTTTTCTGGTTGAAGTAATTAAAGTCTATGTTTTAGAGTTTTAAGACTTAAGTTAGTTTGCTTTCTCACTTTACTTACCTGACAAAGCTGAACCCCCAATAAAATGTTGAAATATTAAGTAATTCTTGTGTATATCACTCAACACGAATGATATCATGGGGGTATAATCTGGCCTGAGGGAGTATGAATTGGCCTAGGCCAATTTAAAGCCCGGAGTAAAAATTGGCCTAGGCCATAATATACCCGGGGTATAATCTAGCCTAGGCCCCTTTAACCCCAGGTATAATCCGGACCGGGGGTATACTATGGCCTGTTACACCTGGACGCTACTCTTACTCATCACAAGTCACTAGTTAGCAAAAGACTGCATTATTGTCCTTGTGGACTCAGATAAGGTGCCCTACTGTAGGTCAAATACGCACACACACGCCCCCAAAGCCCCCAAAGCTCACTTCAAAGCAAATAAGAAGTACGCTTGCAACCACCCCTATCTCTGTTAAATTAACTCTGTGGTTGTGTGTGTGTGTGTGTGTGTGTTTGTGTGTGTGTGTGCCTCTCTCAGGACGAAGCCTTTGCTCTGTGGATCGAGCAGTGGGCGAAGCTGTACGAGGATGAGTCTCCGTCTCGTATGATCATCCAGTACATCCATGACAACTACTTCCTGGTCAACCTAGTGGACAACGACTTCCCATTGGACAATTGCCTGTGGCAGGTCATCGACGACATGTTCGAGATTCTGGACGCACCCCCCGAGACGCTACAAAGCGACTGAGGGGGGGGGCTCCCCACACCAGGTGCCATGGCAACCCCTATCCCCCATACTGCCATGATGTGGGTGGTTTGGACCAGGTTACAGAATTTGATTGGTTGACAGGGGGGTGGGGTCGTCATGGCCCGGGTTTCTCAGGCTGTGATTGGCTAGCTGAGTGCAAGTGGTTGTGACTCCACATCCACATCACTGCCTGCTTCTTTAGCTACACACTAAAGCTACCCAACGCTGCTACCCAGGAGAGGAACATTGGGACCCGTTCTCTGTTATCCACAATCAACACACTCTCCTGCGCACTTCCTGTCCAGAACGAGCAGAGATTCACACACAGATGGACCAGCAGGAGTAGTGCACTAGATCCAGCTCTTGACGTCACGTCTGTGTGTGTATGTATGTGTGTGTGTGTGTGATCTGTGTGGATAAGGGGCAAGGAGACTGCAATGCAGTTAGTTCAGCCAAACCAGTTTGCTGCTAAATGCTACTGGGACAAAGTCCTTCATTTAGATGCCAAAGTGACCAGATTAATGAGTCCTCTGAGAGGATGGAGGGGACACGGAAAGGGGGGGGGGAGACGGGGAGGGAGGGGACACGGGGACAGGGCAAGACGACCCTGCTGCAGGGCCCCCAGCAGACGACAGGTCAACCCCCAGCTGCTTTTGTAGACTGTGTTTACTCAAGTCAAAACATTAAAGGTCTTCCCGTTTGTTTTTATGTTTACACATTGGACACGCAGGTCGAGGGGCAACAACGTGGTGGAAATATCACTTGAAATGAAAGCATTAAAAAAGAAAAAAAATTGATTGTAGAAACAGGTTCATGACACACTGTGACTGCGCGTCTGCCTTCTTTTAGCTAACATAGGACTAGAATGGAAACACACTGCCCAGAAAAGCTCATATAAAAAGGGTAGGTGTTTTGGATATAGCTGTGAGACACATACAGTGTGTTAACTGTAAGATGTGGCCTTTTAAATGGAATCACCAGTGGCCTCAGATGAGATGCTCTTGAGATAAGAACATGGTGTGGGATGCAAGGTCTCATTTCTGCTCTTACTTATTTTTTTAGTTGCGTGTTTTCATAAACATTTTTATATTTATGATTTTAAGGTAGGAGGGTATGTGGATGTAAAAACATGCATATACACATGTTTTGTGCTGTCAGTATATGCCTTATTAAATGAACCATGACTTAATAGTCTGTATATGATATATACTGTATATATATTGTTGTGTTGTGTGCTGTCAGCATATGTTCTAATAAACAAACCATGACTTCCTTGAACCAGATTGACTTTTGTCCATTATGTAGTGTGTGTGTGTGTTCTGGCACAGCCAGGTAGGTTGGCCATCATGCATGTGATGGTTAGAGGTGTGTGTGTGTGTGTGTGTGTGTTTGTGTGTGTGTGTTCAGTTGTGTGCCAGTTCTGATGACACGTGTGCCAGAGTCCACCATGCCACTTTGGCATTGTTTGTACACAGTGCCAGTGTCATCATCATCATCATCATCATCATCATCTCCTGGCACTGCTGGGTAGGTTGGCCTTCATCACTGCATGGGTAGTGTGGTGTGGTGTGGTACGGTACACTTGGCAGTGGACAGATGGACAGGCAGCACCCCTAAGCATGGTGTTCAGAGTGGAGTGTATATTAGAGGTGTGTGTGTGTGTGCGTGCGTGCGTGTGTGTGACTGTGAGAAAGGTGTATGTCTGTGACTGAGAAGAGTGTGTCTGTGACAGGTGTGCATGTACATGAAGTGTTTGACCGTGAAAGAGGTCTGTGACTGACTGTGTGTCCGTGATAGGTGTGTGTGTGTGTGTGTGTTAATGACTCCTCCAACACACACACACACGCACACACGATCTCACCACAAGAGCAAACACACTACTCAAACAAACAACCCCTACCCCCTCACACAAAACACACGCAGACACACACACACATTCACACACTTCCCTACTGCCTGCTGAACCCTACTATAACAACATGACACCACTTGGCCCAGCTCCAACTACACAGATAAATGTGTGTGTGTGTGTGGCAGCAATATGTGCATGGGGGGGAGGGGAGCTGTAGAAGAGTGCAAGAGCACTAAGACCTCTCCCTCTCGTGGAAATGGTCCTCCATTAGCCTCTGTCTAAGTTCCCTTTAGAGGACTACAGATCAAGGGAATGTTCCGTGTGTGTGTGTGTGCCTGAGATGTCTTTGTGTCTATATGGAAAGATGATCCCAGTGGATATGTGTGACTCTTCTGCTAGTCCTTGAGGTAGTTTCCTTAGAGGACTAGAGGCTGAAGGCCTCCCTTGAAGGATATCCCTTACAGCTGTGTGTGTGTGTGTGTGTGTGTGGTCATGATGAACTAGTTTCCTTTACAGGACTTGAAGACGGTGGCCTCTCCCTTGTGTGTGTGTGTGTGTGTGTGTTAGGGTTAGGGGCATGAGTTCCCTCTCCAATTGCATAGGCTGTGTGTGTGTGTGTCTGTGTATGTGTGTGTGTGAGTAGGGGGAGAGTGTGTGTTTGTGTGTGTGTGTGTTGGGGGAGAGTGTGTGTTTGTATGTGTGTGAGAATAGGGGGAGAGTGTGTGTTTGTGTGTGTTTGTGAGTTGGGGGAGAGTGTGTGTTTGTGTGTGTTTGTGAGTTGGGGGAGAGTGTGTGTTTGTGTGTGTTTGTGAGTCGGGGGAGAGTGTGTGTTTGTGTGTGTTTGTGAGTTGGGGGAGAGTGTGTGTTTGTGTGTGTTTGTGAGTTGGGGGAGAGTGTGTGTTTGTATGTGTGTGTGTTGGGGGAGAGTGTGTGTTTGTATGTGTGTGAGAATAGGGGGAGAGTGTGTGTGTGTGTGTGTCTGTGTGTGTGTGTGTGAGTAGGGGGAGAGTGTGTGTTTGTGTGTGTGTGTGTTGGGGGAGAGTGTGTGTTTGTATGTGTGTGAGAATAGGGGGAGAGTGTGTGTTTGTGTGTGTGTGTGTGTGAGTTGGGGGGGAGAGTGTGTGTTTGTGTGTGTTTGTGAGTTGGGGGAGAGTGTGTGTTTGTGTGTGTTTGTGAGTTGGGGGAGAGTGTGTGTTTGTATGTGTGTGAGAATAGGGGGAGAGTGTGTGTTTGTGTGTGTGTGTGAGTTGGGGGAGAGTGTGTGTTTGTGTGTGTGTGTGAGTTGGGGGAGAGTGTGTGTTTGTGTGTGTTTGTGAGTTGGGGGAGAGTGTGTGTTTGTATGTGTGTGAGAATAGGGGGAGAGTGTGTGTTTGTATGTGTGTGAGAATAGGGGGAGAGTGTGTGTTTGTGTGTGTGTGTGTGTTGGGGGAGAGTGTGTGTTTGTGTGTGTTTGTAAGTTGGGGGAGAGTGTGTGTTTGTGTGTGTGTGTGTGTTGGGGGAGAGTGTGTGTTTGTGTGTGTTTGTGAGTTGGGGGAGAGTGTGTGTTTGTATGTGTGTGAGAATAGGGGGAGAGTGTGTGTTTGTGTGTGTGTGTGTGTTGGGGGAGAGTGTGTGTTTGTGTGTGTGTGTGTGTTGGGGGAGAGTGTGTGTTTGTATGTGTGTGAGAATAGGGGGAGAGTGTGTGTTTGTGTGTGTGTGTGTGTGTTGGGGGAGAGTGTGTGTTTGTGTGTGTGTGTGTGTTGGGGGAGAGTGTGTGTTTGTGTGTGTGTGTGTGTGTGTTGGGGGAGAGTGTGTGTTTGTGTGTGTGTGTGTTGGGGGAGAGTGTGTGTTTGTATGTGTGTGAGAATAGGGGGAGAGTGTGTGTTTGTGTGTTGGGGGAGAGTGTGTGTTTGTGTGTGTGTGTGAGTTGGGGGAGAGTGTGTGTTTGTATGTGTGTGAGAATAGGGGGAGAGTGTGTGTTTGTGTGTGTGTGTGTGTTGGGGGAGAGTGTGTGTTTGTGTGTGTGTGTGTGTTGGGGGAGAGTGTGTGTTTGTGTGTGTGTGTGTGTTGGGGGAGAGTGTGTGTTTGTGTGTTTGTAAGTTGGGGGAGAGTGTGTGTTTGTGTGTGTGTGTGTGTTGGGGGAGAGTGTGTGTTTGTGTGTGTGTGTGTTGGGGGAGAGTGTGTTTCTGGGTCCCTCCTCTGTAACATGACAAATGTGCTGAGACTGGTCATCATCACCTTTGCCCCTGCTGTTCCCAGCATGCATCAGTACTCTCTGGTCATGCAGTCCCAGCATGCATCAGTGCTCTCTGTAATGCAGTCCCAGCATGCATCAGTGCTCTCTGGTCATGCAGTCCCAGCATGCATCAGTGAGCTCTGACAGTGACCCTCAGTGCTTGGTGTGCCGTGTCTGCAGGGGCTGATAACACTGATAATAAGGTGCTTCGAGGAATGATAATGTACTAAAAACTTTCCCTGGAGGTCAATCATTAAGTCAGAAGGTGCTGTGGTGGCCAATCCGTTTCAATAATCGATCAATAACACACACACAAACACAGAGAGAGAGAGGAATTCAGTATTCTCACTGAATGGAAGGAGATTTCCTCACTTATTCAAAACCAGAGGCAGTTAACTTCTTTGCCCATACAAGTTTACTGACACATCCTAGTAGGATTCACTCTGTCAACTACTTACAGTATCCCTCTTGGCAACTCAGGGAGTGACTTGTCAGCCACGTTGTCATGGAGATTTATGGGTCTGTTGAGGTGGGGTGGGATCTGCTGGTGGTGTGTTAATGGGGTGAGGGTGGTAGAGGAACCTTATAGGTGGTGTTGGGTTACACGAGAAACCCTCTGCAGTGACAGACGTGCGGGCAGGAAACCACACCTTACATAAGCACTGCTGGCGAACCCGTCGACCTCTCAGACCACTCAAGTGAGATTTACAGTTACTCACGCATGCACACACACACACACACACACACACACACACACACACACACACACACACACACACCAGATCTTTAAAAAAAACTTGCACACAGTGCATATACCCTCAAATATTTCACAGCACAGAAAGTCTCAATGATCATCATCAGTGACTAATGTGACAGATTACAGATTTAGCATTGGATGTGGCCCTGGTTGGGCATGGATGTGGCATGGTTGGGCATGGATGTGCCATGGTTGGGCATGGATGTGCCATGGTTGGGCATGGATGTGGCCCTGGTTGGGCATGGATGTGCCATGGTTGGGCATGGATGTGGCCCTGATCTGGCATGGATGTGGCCCTGGTTGGGCATGGATGTGGCCCTGGTTGGGCATGGATGTGGCCCTGATCTGGCACAGATTTAGCATTGGATGTGGCCCTGGTTGGGCATGGATGTTGCCCTGATCTGGCATGGATGTGGCCCTTATCTCGCATGGATGTGGCCCTGGTTGGGCATGGATGTGGCCCTGATCTGGCACAGATTTAGCATTGGATGTGGCCCTGATCTGGCACGGATGTGGCCCTGGTTGGGCATGGATGTGGCCCTGGTTGGGCATGGATGTGGCCCTGGTTGGGCATGGATGTGGCCCTGGTTGGGCATGGATGTGGCCCTGGTCTGGCAAGGATGTGGCCCTGGTTGGGCATGGATGTGGCCCTGATCTGGCACAGATTTAGCATTGGATGTGGCCCTGGTTGGGCATGGATGTGGCCCTGGTTTGGCTCAGGTCTGTTCCAGAATCAGCTCCTCTCAGTTCATTAGTAACTGGGGTTTGAGAGTTCTTCCTAGTAACTTTGCGTACTCTTGTGACTATACTGTACAGGGCATGTTCCAGAAGGTTCTATATATCTAAATGTCTTCTTATGGCCAAAGAGGAGTTTCCTCCTGTAGCAGGTAGTTCCCTGGGTTGTGTGTCATCTGCAAGTGTACAGCAGCCACATGCGTCTGGATGGGTATTAATAGCTCAAGGCAAACCCTTTTAGCCTTATATTACTGAGGCCGAGGTCAGAGCATTACTCTGGGAAAGAGTGGGGAGGACCAAGACACCATGCTGGGTCTAGGAGGGGATCCAGTTCCAAGAGCGAGTGACCAGGAACCGTTTCAAGAGCGGGTGACCAGGTCCAGTTCTTAGAGCGAGAGATCAGGTCCAGTTCCAAGAGCGAGAGATCAGGTCCAGTTCCAAGAACGAGAGACCAGGTCCAGTTCTAAGAGCGAGAGATCAGGTCCAGTTCTTAGAGCGAGAGATCAGGTCCAGTTCTAAGAACGAGAGGAATGGACCCCGACAGTTTTGCCTCTTGGGGGCCTTTAGTCCTGATCTGGCCCACATCAGGCGTAGTGCTGGCCCACATCAGGCACAGTGCTGGCCCACACCAGGAGTAGAGCTGGCCCACACCAGACACAGTGCTGGCCCACACCAGGAGTAGAGCTGGCCCACACCAGGAGTAGAGCTGGCCCACACCAGACACAGTGCTGGCCCACACCAGGAGCAGATCTGGCCCACATCAGGCTCAGTGCTGGCCTGGATCACTCTTGGGGGCCTTTAGTCCTGATCTGGCCCACATCAGGAGCAGTGCTGGCCCACATCAGGAAGAGTGCTGGCCTGGATCACTGGATCATACACAGTTTTCCTCTTTTTGTTTTTTTTAGGGTGGGCGATAAAATGACTTAATATCTTTTGTTTGTATAAGTGAGATTGAAGGGATTTTTTTTGTTTTGGATCATACACAGTGCTGTTATATTGAGCTGTTCTCTGGACAGAAAAAAAGAGCAGTCCTGTGTGTTTGCTCAGCGGGGGAGGAGGTTTATCAGCTGTGTGTTTGATGTGTGGAGTACTTTTCCACTCCGCGAGACGTGGGGGAGAGGTTCGTGATGACGGCGCCGGTCAGGTAAAGGGGCCACGTGTTTAAAGCGGGCAAAGGTCAAAAGCATGCTCCTGCGTGTACGTGGAGAGGAAGCATGCAGAGCACTGCCAGGGAAGTCCCTCTGACAGAGCCACACAGAGGTCAGGATACAAGGTTGCATCAGCAGTGATGACTAGTAAAAGCTAAGGTCAGTGATACAATGTTGCATCAACAGAGATGACTATTAAAAGCTAAGGTCAGTGCCTTCTTGCCAACCAGTATGTATTGGAGTTAAACCCTTGTCGAGATGGTCACCTTTTACAAGACAAGTCATTCTGAAGTGGATATGACAACTTCCTACTCCACTGGATAATGTGAATTAATCATAATAGATGCACTACTTTGTCATCAAACTATGTGTTTTATTTTAAAATAAATAGACAAAGTACACAAACACATACAGAAAACGAGAGAATGAGACACGGCACTCAGTGGTCCTATGCACACGGCACGCTCCTGAATAAGGTGAAGTCTGATTGGTGTCTACAAATCTCACATAGATCACACCCAGCAGATGTATGAGACAGAACTTGAAAAGAAGGTTGGCCAAGGTGTGTGTGTGTGTGTGTGTGTGTGTGTGTGTGTGTGAAGAAAGAGATTGAGAGAGAGAGAAAATGAAGAGAGAGCATGTGTTCGCATTGTATTGCATTTGTTTAAATGTTTATATACGTGTGTGTGTGTGAGCGAGAGAGAGAGAGAAAGAAAGTGTAGGG
>NC_137921.1:8683108-8700608 GCF_963457725.1 Sprattus sprattus | reverse complement strand
CATAGAATGCCCTGGAACAGAGAGAGAATCATGGAATGCTCTGGAACAGAGAGTGAATCATGGAATGCTCTGGAACAGAGACAGAATCAATGGGCAACATTTCATTTAATTTGCAGAGTTTACTAATTGGCACGACTACAAATAGAAAAAGCCTTCCGGTTGACTGGACTATAATACAATACTATATCTATGCATACACAAAGAATGCAGGAAAAGATGTGTGTGTGTGTGCGTGCGTCAACATGGTGTTGTGTGCACTTACGTGTGTGAGATCAGATGGGGTAATGTTTTTAGTTTTCAAGCTCCTGCACAGTAGGTGTTGCCGTGTACGCGTATGCACGCACATGAGTGTGTGTGTGTGTGTGTGTGTGTGTGTGTGTGTCTACCTGCGTAACAGAAGTGTGTTGTGGTGGCGTGAGGCCTCTTGGTGGCGCTGGTGAGCTCTGATCCACTGGTAGAAACTTCTAGAAACCCTCCTGCCATCCAACCACAGACACACAGCCTCCACCATCATCCTTTGAGCCCTGCGATCTAAAACACACACACACACACACACACACACACACACACACACACACACACACACACACACAGAAATGGATTTTCTAGCATTAGACAGAAAGAAGGAAAATGTGACAAGGGGAGCGCTTTAGGTGTTCTATCATACCGTGTGTGTGAGTGTGTGTAAGACAGAGAGAGCAGATGTGTGTGTGTGTGTGAGAGAGAGAGAGAGAGAGAGAGAGAGAGAGAGAAAGACTATGTGTTTGTGAGAGTGAGAATGAAAGTGAGTGAGAAAGACAATCACACTGTGTTTGTGTGTGTGTGTGTGTGTGTGTGTGTGTGTGTGTGTGTGTGTGTAAGGCAGAGAGAGCAGATGTATGTGTGTGTGTGTGTGTGATTGAGTTTGAGAAATAATTAGTTTGTGGGTGTGTGTGAGAGAGAGAAAGACTATGTGTTTGTGAGAGTGAGAATGAAAGTGAGTGAGAAAGACAATCACACTGTGTGCGTGTGTGTGTGTGTGTAAGAACGAGAGTGTAGATGTGTGTGTGTCTGTGTGTGTGTGTGTGTGTGTGTGTGTATTGAGCACCTACCTTTGGCCCATTTCACCCATATGATGAGAGCCTCTCTTGCTGCCCTTCTCTCGTTTTCCACTCTCAGGTCGTCAGCCACACACAGCTCCTCTGTGCTCTCCCTCCACACACTAAAACACTACACACACACACACACACACACACACACACACACACACACACACACACACACACACACACACACACAACATATAGACACACACACACACACACACACACACACACACACACACACACACACACAACATATAGACACGTACACTCACACACACACAACATATAGACACGTACACATACACATAAATGTAAACGTACAAACATATGCAGACCCACAAACGAATGTGCACACACACAGTATATATTAGGGGTGCACGATTCAGAAAATGTCACGATTCGATTCGATACCGATTTTTAGGCTCACGATTCGATTCAAAATCGATTTTCGATTCAAAAACGATTCTCGATTCAAAAAATTGATTCACAGTATGTAAATGTTAGTGCTGTCAAACGATAAAAATATTTAATCGTGATTAATCGCATTTTTGTCATAGTCAACTCAAAATGAATCGCGATATATCGCAAATGAATTAATCGCAAATTTTATTTGAATGCTCTTATCATGGAAAAGTGGATTGGCTTGCTTTATGCAATGTTTTATTTTATTGAAAAACAACATTGCCAAACAGGGCGGTACAAACTAAAATTATAAAGTGCACATTTCAGAGTCAGCCTATAGTGCAGTTAAACCATGGCTTAATATTTTCTTTTAACAAGTTTGCTGTGAACATAGAAGTCAGGCCTCTTATTTCAAAAACAATGAACCGTAGCAGTAAGGTTACCAATAAAAGGTAAGCCTACTACTTCTGTGCTTTCAGCAAGCTGCCTGTTGACATTTTCAGACAACAGTTTGACATCACAACTTTTAAAGGTAAACTTTCTATTCGGAAGCTTTTTATCAACCATTTCGCCGTATCGCTCTCACCATCACTCAAACCGTAACGTTAGCCTACTACACAGTTTGCGAAGCCAAAAAGAAAGTTAATCTTAGAAAAAAAAAGATTTTTCAATATGAATCGATTTTTGGAATTCTATGAATCGATTCTGAATCGGAAGCACTTGAATCGCGATACAAACGGAATCGATTTTTTTGCACACCCCTAGTATATATGTTTACATTTGTACATATTTGTTGGTGTGTGTCTGTATGTACACACAAGCGTGTGTGTGGTGTGTGTACATCTCTTCATCACACCTGTTGCAACAGACTCCTGCTGCGTCTCTTTTGTGCAGCTTGCCCTCTAGTGGCTGCTCTCCAGTACTGCAGGGCCCGTGCGGTCTGCCACATGCTGAGCTGGCACAGCTCCTGCTCCAGAGCGGCCTGCCTGAGCCCAGCCTGGCGCATCTCTCCCTGCCAGTGCGAGAAACAGGCCCTCACCAGCCTCTGCTCATGGCCACACTGGAACCAGGCCTCCCTGTACTGGTTCCTCTGGGTCGTCTCCACGTGCCGGTACCAACCCAGCAGAACTCTTGAGGAACAGATCGGGGGGAGATAAAGGAAGCAGTGACACACAGTTAGCATAAATGAGTCGGTGTCTGTCCAGGGAACAAATGAATCATTGTATCCCTGGGGGGAAATGTGATGGAAACGTTCATATCGTACTGTAATTGAAGATCCATAGTACACATGGGACGGGGAGGTGGTGAGGGGGGGATATATATGTGTGTAAAATACAATGTTTTTCTCTCTGCGTCATCAACACACTGGTGTTGGGAGTTCATGACAGTAGAAATGCATTGAAGTTTTGGTTTGTTCATTGCAAAATATGAAACGCAAACACACACACACTCACGCACACACACACACACACACACACACACACACACACACACAGACACACACACACACACACACACACACACACACACACACACACAACTATACTATCCCTCTATGTAGCTGTTGACAGACTGTTCTTATTGAGACACACACACACACACACACACACACACACACACACACTTCTATGCTATCCCTCTATGTAGCTGTTGACAGTCTGATCACATCCTACACTGACATTCTCAGTGACACATCTTGCTGCTTAAATTGGTCAGACCCTCATTGTTAGTTTCAGCTTTGAAAGAAAGTTAAGTTTGCACATGTTTCATCTTCAGCTGGAGGTATTGCATCATTCACACCCATATTTTGCATGCACACTCACACACACACACTCTCACACACACACACACACACACACACACACACACACACACACACACACACAAATACACACACACATACAGTAACAGTAGACCGAATACCCATACTAACTCTTGTGAATAGTTTCTCGGTAGTTACAATTTTACACACATGGTTACTTTGCAAAATGTTGCTGGCCTTGACATGACCATGACTCACTTACACACACACACTCTTACACACACACTCACACACACACACTCACACACACACACACACACACACTCACACACACACTCACACACACACACACACACACACACACACACACACACACACACACACACACACACAAACGCCCCGAGACATTTGTTTTACTGCTGATCTGCTATTGTAAGGTGTGTGTGTGTGTGTGTGTGTGTGTGTGTGTTTACGTATACCTACCTCTTACACAGAGCCCTGCGGTGAAAGTCTTGGCTGATGTGTGTGTGTGCGCATGCCATGTTCCAACGCAGGAAGCAGTGTGTGAGCGTTGCTATGTGACGCCGCAACTGAAACTCCAGCGCTTTCTCCATCAGCTCACGACTCTGGAACGTTCTATGCCTCCAGACACATACCGCACCCAGCGCTCTCTCCCGGCTCCTGCTCTGGCCAATCAGAGAGCTCCTCCAGTGCTGTAGAGCACCCCCCAGCAGTCTGAAGTGGTAGTGCCGCTCTGCCTGTTTCACCTGGGCCTCCAGTCTCCATGCTGCCAACACTCTGCTCTTCCTCCTCCTCTTCCTCTCCTCCTCAAACTCACACACTAGCACACGCTCAACACACACGCCTGACACACAACGCAGAGATTTCAGAGCAACACACAAGCCTGACACACAACACAGAGATTTTCGGGGCAACTCACACGCATGACACACTACACAGAGATTTCAGAAAAACACACGCCTGACACACAACGCAGAGATTTCAGAACAACACACAGGCCTGACACACAACATAGAGATTTATAAAACACTAAATATACCAAACACATCTGTGAAAACATACATGTGTATTATGGTATGTGTATGTGAATGTGTGTGTATGTGTGTCAATGCATGGGTATGTGTTTGCTGCAGGTGACGTGTGTGTGTGTGTTTGTGTGTGTGTTAAACTCACTGTCAGTATAGGCCCTCCATGCTGTGAGACACTGTTTGGCCAGCAGTGTGACCTTGTCCTCTCTGTGTCTCTGTGCTCTGCTCTCTAGCGCCCTCTCTCTCCACACCGCTGCTAGTGCACCCACGCTGTGCCACGTGTGCTCTCTCCTGCGCAGACGCAGGCGCAGACGCCCTCTCCACACATGCAGAGTCCACTGCAAGCTCCGCTCCTCTCGCATACCCTGCAGCCACACACACACGGCTCTCACACACACACTGTGCTGCGCGTGCCATTGCCAACGCTGAATACAGCTATGAACACACGCGCACACACACACATACACACACGCGCAAAAATCAGACATTCAGACATACATCTTTTAACGCACAAACCACAACACACTACTCATACTCACACTATAGCTGGAAGGTTCAAGTGTGTGCTTGTCTATACATTGTCTCTGTATGTGGTGTATGTGGTGTGTGTGTGTGTGTGTGTGTGTTTGTGTCCTCATCACACACGGGAGGATGTATGTGTGCGTGTGGGACAGTTTGTGTTTATTTCTGTGTGTGTGTTTGCGTATGTCTACATGTGCATGTGTTTGTGTGTGTGTGAGTGAGTGTGTGTGTGTGTGAGTGAGAGTGTGTGTGTGTGTGTTCATGTCTAACCTCTTCATGAGAGCAAGCCGGTGTGTGTGTGTGTGTGTTCATGTCTAACCTCTTCATGAGAGCAAGCTTGTGTGTGTGTGTGTGTGTGTTCATGTCTAACCTCTTCATGAGAGCAAGCTTGTGTGTGTGTTGGGCTCGCTGATGCTTCTCCAGTGCCTCAGCCCACATCAGCAGAGCTCTTCTCTTGATCCTCCTCTTCCTCACCGTCTCAAGCTCACATAGCGCTGTACACACTTCACACACACACACACACACACACACACACACACACACACACACACACACACACACACACACACACACACACACACACACACACACACACACACACACAGATAGACATGCCGGCAGACATTAGATCATTACAACTGTGCAAAGTGGGTTAGATACTCAGCTGAAAAATACATACTGTACATACTGAAACGCAGTGTGGGTTTGTTTCAATTACATGCAAGTTTGATGCGTAGCTTCTGTGTGTGTAAGCATGGGAAATGTGTGTTCACTACATGGACATCTTGAGGGCTGTGGAGCTGCAATTGCAAAAATGTGTGTGTGGGTGTGTGTGTGTGTGCTTGTGTGTGTATGTGCTGTGCCTAGGCTTTGGGTACACATTCAAGCAGTGCATATTGCGTGTATGTGTATATGTATAGGTGAGTGGGTGTATGAGTTTGTGTATGTTGTAAGATAAATTCAGTTCAGTATAGGTTTATTAGGTAGAATAAGTACAATCTCTAAACTGTCTTGCAGAGACCAGAGTGAAAAGCAGGCTTGGTAGGGTCAGGTCACTTGCAACAGAAGTTCTAGCAGGCCAGGACAGAAGAATGTGGCCTATGATACATTGTATGTCTCTAGGGAGATAGCATGGTCAGCTAGTCCCTGAGAAACAGAGGAGCAGGGATTTCACACATTAATGTCTTATTGCTGAGAATAACAGATAAAACATGTCATAGATCCCATGACCACCTGTTACCACGAGGGGCCCACAATGACACAACTTGCATCAGTGAGAAATGGACTACAAGAACTGTTTTCTCTTTGAGGCAGATCAGACTCCGGAGACCTCCTGTTGTGTTTGACTTGATGAAATTGATCCTGTTAAGCTCAACTGTATTTGTGACGCAACTATTCACGTAAAGCTCTACCTTGTTACAAAAAAAAATTCGTACTGGCGGATTTCCAAAGTCCTGAACCAACACGCAAAGAGTACAGAAATACTTTTAACGCTGGGGACAAGGAGATCGCCGTTTCCCTGCCTGCAAGCACGAGGCTGGCTCAGGAGGGACGTTGGAATTCGGTTTGACAGTCAAAAGTGGGCCCACAACTAAAAGGTAAGGACAGCCTATTTAATTAAATGTCCATAGTTAGCATATCATTCATAGTTCGTTTTTGACTGTTGAATTCGAATCACACGGGCGAAGTGCAATAGAGCGATTATATGATATTTTGTGACACAAAGTTGCCTGCATTGGAATCTGTTGGCTGACAGGGAATAAGCACATATTTGAGGCTTGTGTGATCTTCTCGGTGGTAACAGACGCAGTGCAATTGAAAAGAGAATAGTCAATTCTGTGTATCTGAATGCGGCGGCTGCAAGAAGCCAGTTAAAAAAAAAAAGAGAGAGATATAGAGGCCGGATTGGTAGATCATTCAGACAAACTCAGTGTGTATAGCTAAACTTAGGAAATCGAGTTAAGCTTGCGTGGGAGTCTTCTTCATGTCGAACTCGGAGCAAGCAGCTGTCAAAGCAACGGCACAAGCCATTTTGGCACCAGCTCCAAGTGTGATGGCTCCCGCTGTACCTCCAGCAGCAGCCCCACCGGTAGCAGCCCCACCGGTAGCAGCCCCACCGGTAGCAGCCCCACCGGCAGCAGCCCCACCGGTAGCATCCCCACCGGTAGCAGCCCCACCGGCAGCAGCCCCACCGGTAGCAGCCCCACCGGCAGCATCCCCACCGGTAGCATCCCCACCGGTAGCATCCCCACCGGCAGCAGCCCCACCAGTAGCATCCCCACCGGTAGCATCCCCACCGGTAGCATCCCCACCGGCAGCAGCCCCACCGGCAGCAGCCCCACCGGTAGCATCCCCACCGGTAGCAGCCCCACCGGTAGCAGCCCCACCGGTAGCAGCCCCACCGGAAGCAGCCCCACCGGTAGCATCCCCACCGGTAGCATCCCCACCGGTAGCATCCCCACCGGCAGCAGCCCCACCGGTAGCAGCCCCACCGGTAGCATCCCCACCGGTAGCAGCCCCACCGGCAGCAGCCCCACCGGCAGCAGCCCCACCGGTAGCATCCCCACCGGTAGCATCCCCACCGGTAGCATCCCCACCAGCAGCAGCCCCACCGGTAGCAGCCCCACTGGCAGTAAATAGCATGCAATATGCACCACGGCCACAGCAATATGCGCCGTGGCCACAGCCCAGGCAAGCATACCAACCCAGAGATATGAGTCAGACCCAATGCTACAGCTGCGGAGAATATGGGCACATTGCACGTTTCTGTAACTCAGGAGACCGCCTGCCCCCTTATCAGCACAACCCACATTATAGAGGACCGGAACCAGCATATGGGCCACCCATGTTAGGAGCACAGGGCCGAGGAACTGGTAATGGTGGAGGTTATAGGGCACCTCAAAGAGGCAGAGGCAGAGGCCGCGGGAATGGACAGAATAGGGGAGGATGGCAGCCGGGGAATGTGCAGGGAGTGAGGGCAGGACCAGTTCCTGATGGATACGACGAATGGGTGTACCATCATGGAGATGGTTCAAAAATGAACCAACCAATAAGGCGACACTGGTGGTGCCCAAAACTCAGAGAGCACCTCGAAAATGTCCGATGCGAGTGCACTACGTGCAACAAAATGAACACAAAACGGACACAGCCCCACCCACTGCTAAAGTTCCCAGTTCTCTCGGCCCCGTGGAGCGAGGTTTGCATAGACTACACAGACATGGGGTTAGCCTGGCGCTCCAAGGAAGGTTATCGCTATCTACTAGTGGCCGTAGACAGATATAGCAGATGGATCGAAGCAATACCAACGAAAAAAGAAGATGCAGGATCAGTGGTAAAATGGCTTACAAAAGACTTGATTCCTAGGTACGGAGTACCTTCAAAAATCTGCTCAGACAATGGAAGCCATTTCAAAAATGAACATCTACAAACAGTAGAGCAAGTCATGGGGATTGAGCATAGGTTTGAAAGTGTATCTTACCCAGAGAGCCAAGGCATAGCGGAGAGGGCTAATCGGACGATAAAAAACAAGTTGGCCAAAGCATTACAGGGCACAAAAATGGAATGGACAGACGCATTGCCTCTAGTTCTACTGTCAATGAGGCAGGAAACTGCGACAGAAACTAACCTCTCCCCTCATGAGATACTGACAGGCAGGGCCATGCCCCGCCCCCAAAAAGACCCTAGATGGGTCGATCAGAACGAACCAGGGCACACTAAACTGACTGAGTATATGAAGGTACTGGGCCAGATGATTGACTTAATGTCCCAGCAGGTAGACACCAGCGCGGAGGACGAGGACAGGAGTGAACGAGAGTCACTCCCGGTGACTACAGACCAGGTCTAAGTTAAGGTGAAGGGCCGACCACACTGGTCAGAGCCAAAGTGGTGCCAAAGTGGTGCACTTGCTAAAACTAAAGAACATGTATCTGACTAACGTCTTCATGTGAAAAAAAACAAAGATGTAACTAACACGCCTGTTGCTAGCAAATTAACAATCACAAGAGTTAACAAATGAACAATCACAAGAGCTGATGTGTGTTGGTACTGTGGAGGAAAAACACTGTACAATTACCTTCCCGTAAATTGGAAAGGAGTGTGTGTTTTGGTGTCTCTGAATTCTCCCATCTACCTAGAATCTACTGGTGAAGGAGGGACACAATATTCAGCAGGTCTAAAAAGAGGACGAAGGAGCGCTTTAATGGAGGACGAAGGAGGAAAAAACAGAGATGGGGTAATGGATTGATGCAATCGGGCAAGCCCGAAACATACCAGATGAGTACAAATTGGCAGATGGAGTAGCTACAGGGTGGCAGTTGTTTCCCCTGTTTCCAGCAGTATTTCCCATAACAGTGAACAAGAATGTGAATCGAATTAACCTAATACATTATAATGTACAGAGACTGGCAAACTTAACAAGAGATGCCATTGACGCAATCCATGAGCAGCTTTCTCAGACTTCTCTAATGACATTGCACAACCGCATTGCATTGGACATGCTGCTAGCTGAGAAAGGGGGGTATGTGATGTTTGGGGATACTTGTTGTACAGCAATTGCTAATAATACTGCACCTGATGGAAAACTAACCAAGAGTCTAAGCAAACTTAAAGCTTTAGCTAATGAAGTGAAAGAACAGAGTCAGGCATAAATAACCCTTTGGTGGACTGGTTAAACGAGAAATTTGGAAAATGGGGTCCATTCTTAGTCCAATTGTTTCTAGGAGTAGCGGTAGGAGTCGCCGTATTGATCACCTGTGGGTGCTGTTGCATCCCATGTATGAGAACTCTGGCTACTCACACCATAGAGAAAGCAATCAATGGAAAAGATGAGATCTCAGGAGAACGACCCAAGGTACATTCTGGGAGCACCACCCAAATATCAGGCCACACAAATGGAAACTCTAGATAGTATAGGAGAGGAGAGTGGTCCTTTTCTGTTTTCCTCTACAGAGAGAATGCCTGGAGATGGACAATTGGAGACTGATGAATCCATTAAGAGTGGGGGCAACACGGAGTGGGATAACTATGTATGGAAAATACCTGAAGGTCCCTATACGTCAAATTGTCCTATAGGCAATCCTTATTGTAAGTATGGATTAGGCCCAGGAGCCGGCTGGGTGTGCTGGAAGTGGGCAGAGATTTACAATAAAGAATTTGCCAGGTTGCAGGATATAGCATGGCAATTACATACGGATGAGTTTATCTTCAGACCTGATGATGATGATGATGATGATGATGTTGTTTTTGATGAGAATGAGATTGCACCGAGCCCTTTGATTCCAGATGCTGCTGAGGTGGCTCAGATGCTGAGTCACCACAAAATGGCGTTGAGAGAAATGTTTAACCAAGGAGAGGAGGATGTGTTTGATGAGAATCTGTTGCAGGATGGAGAGTGGCAGAGATGTCTGCCTAGGAGAGAACAATGTCAGGCAAAGATGGCGGCGCAAGCCGACTATTTCGATGTCATGGACGATGAGTATTGGAGGAAACCACGAGATGTGAAAATGGCAGAATGGAAGAGTAGTCAGATGAGAAAGGGGGAATGATTTTAGCTTGACTGTGCTAGCTCATATTGCTTTCTGTGCTAGGATTTCAGATTAGATGTGTGTGTGTTTGTGTGTTTTCTTTCCTCCTATAGACATTAGTTCATTTTAGTATAAGACTGCAAGCCTTTATAGGTTTTTATTATTTTTCTTATTTCTCATTGACACAATAAATGATTAAGTATAGTATTAAACTGCATGTATTCCTTAGGTTTCATTGACACAGTAGTCATTTAGTATAAGTTTAGTATAAGATTACAAAATGTGTGGATTTTTATTTTTCATAAGAGTAGGTGTTTAGACACGGAAAGGTTGCGCTCCGAGGTTGACCTCTCGAGAAAAGCATCGGCAGTTCCACTGAGCCAATGGTGGAACGGATGTTCTGTATGGGGGGGGCAGACATCCCGATGACGGAGTAGCGCCTGATGTGTACATTGCTTACGCTGTGCTAGTGGCTAAAGAGGTTGTTTTGATAGAAATTGTTTAACATAAAAAAACACACCCCAAAATGTAACCTGGCTTCTTAGTGCTTTTGCTTGATGTGGTGTTGACCTCATCAATGAGGTCAAAGGACGAAATGTAAGATAAATTCAGTTCAGCATAGGTTTATTAGGTAGAATAAGTACAATCTCTAAACTGTTTTGCAGAGACCAGAGTGAAAAGCAGGCCTGGTAAGGACAGGTCACTTGCTACAGACGTTCTAGCAGGCCAGGACAGGAGAATGTGGCCTATGATACATTGTATGTCTCTAGGGAGATAGCATGGTCAGCTAGTCCCTGAGAAACAGAGGTGCAGGGACTTCACACATTAATGTCTTATGGCTGAGAATAACAGATAAAACATGTCATAGATCCCATGACCACCTGTTACCACGAGGGGCCCACGAAATGACATCAGTGAGAAATGGACTATAAGAACTGTTTTTTCTTTGAGGCAGATCTCCTGTTGTGTTTGTGTTGATGAAATTGATCCTGTTAAACTCAACTGTATTTGTGCCGCAACTTATCAAGTAAAGCTCTACCTTGTTACAACAAAACTTCGTACTGGCGTATTTCCAAAGTCCTGAACCAACACGCAAAGAGTACAGAAATACTCTTACAATGTGTATGTGTATATGTGTGAGTGTATGTGCAGGTGCATGTGTATGTGTGTGTGTATATAAGCGTGTGTATGAGTTTGTGTGTGTGCATATGTGTGTTAATGTGTATGTGTGTGTGTGTGTGTATGAGTATGTGTGTGTGTGTATATGTGTGTTTGTGTGTGTGCATGTACACGACTCACCCTGTGTGTGTGAGTTCCAGCGCTGCAGGCAGACAGAGGCGAGTGTGTGTAGTGTGTGTGTTGTCCTGAGGTTGGCCAGCTGATGCTGAGCAGTGCTGGTTCTCCACCACCTGAAGGCTCTCACACACACACTCCTCTCAAGGTGAGCCTGAGCCAGGAGTGCCCTCTGCCTGCGGGAACTCACACACACCTCCCACGCCACAAACAGTCTGTACACACACACACACACACACACACACACACACACACACACACAGAAATAAATGAAAGTTTGTAAAAAAAAATGTATTGCTAATTTTCATCACTTCAACGATCTGTGTGTATCTGCGAGCGTGTGAGTGTGTTACCTGCTAAGCAGTGTGTGTGTATAGACGGCCTGTACGGAGCGGTTCTGTCGGACTCGTGCCGCCCACAGGCTGAAGCTCCAGCTGAGCCTCCGTCTGACCCCTGACCTCTGGAGCCACGCCCCCTTACGCATCAGCTGGGCCTCTTCCTCTGGGTGACACCTCACTGTTCTCAGAGAGCACTACAACACACACACACACACACACACACACACACACACACACACACACACACATTCACACACACACACACACACACACAGACACACACACACACACACACACACACACACACACACACACACACACACACACACACACACACACACACACACACACACACATGCAAACAAATCTTTTGTATATGTATGAATGTGTATGTGTATGTACCCTTCTGTGTGTTTTTTGTGACCGACAGGTGCATAGTGTGTGTATGTGTGTGTGTGTGTGTGTATGTGTGTGTCTGCTGTCTCCAGCATGAGTAACTGTGTGTGAGGAGGTTGCTGAGGTGGAACTCGTTTGCCCTCTGCTTCAGAGCCAAACTTCTCTTGCTCTGACACACACACTCCTTCCACACACACACACTACGCAACAGCAAAGTTTGGTCCTGAGGGGGTACATCGGAGGTGTCAGGAACATGAACACACACAAACACACACAGAAATACACACAGACACTGGCACACATACAAATACAAATACACACACACACACACACACACACACACACACACACGCACACAAGCTGCAAACAGGTTCAGTCCTGAGCTGAATACAGAGCGTTAAAATAAACATACACAAACATCTCAACCCAAACAACAGGAGGCAGCAGGGTTCTACCCTGTAGGGAACATGTATAATTCATCAAAAGTACACACACACACACACACACACACACACACACACACACACACACACACACACACACACACACAACAAATTCTCAATATATACACAAGAAGCCAAGTCTTCTATCCAGTTGGGAAAATGAGTAACGCAACCGAAGCACAAGCTGTGTGCAATTTCCAAAACCCAGAGAATCAGCAGCACTTTAACATATATATACACACACACACACACACACACACACACACACACACACACACACACACACACCAAAGCTTTTCTCAGAAACATGCTAAATCATTTCATTCATAACCCACCCTACTGAGAGTTATAATGATACATCTTTGTAATAAGGTGTTTTTGCTGTTGTATAGGTACCGAAGTGGTAATAAAAGCAATGCAACAGAATAGGTAATCAAGTAGTATTGTTTTCTGTAACATATTCATTGCATCCACTTGGAAAAGAGCTTATGTACCAATTATTCACACCTACTTAAAAAAAAAAAAAAAAAAAAATAGAATGAGCGATGGAGCTGTTTTGAGTATTCTTTGCTTGTTTGTGTGTATGCATGTGTGTGTCTGTATTCTGCTATTGCCTTACACTACATTGCCTGTCTCTTTCCTCAATTTGTGTTTGTGTATGTGTGTGTGTCTCTGTGTTATGTGCTTGTTTCTGTGTGTTATTTGAATGTGCGTGTGTGTGTTGTGTGCGTGTCTGCTTTGTGTGTGTGTTGTGTGTGTGTGATATTTGTGTGTGTGTGTGTGTGTGTTTGTGTCTGTGTTCATATACCCCGTGTTTTGCTGCTGCCATGTTTTTCTGCCACTCCCTCTTCCAGATGCTGAAAGCGCGTCTGAGGTGTGTATGTGTGTGAGTCTGCCCGTGGAGCTCGGCGCGGCGCCTTATGTCTCTACTGGTCACGGTCACACTCCTCCACTGGCTGAAGGCCTGGGCGAGGGCTGGCCGGAACATCCTGACCAGGGCAGATGCTGCCACCATCTGCAGAGAGAGGACACACACATTGACACCTGTTAGTGAGAGGCCAAGTATAGCCACACATGAAGCAGGAAAAAAAGGTCAAATATTAAAGGTCACATTTGTTTAACTAACCAACGCTGTGTGTCTCGTCTCCTCACTAACGCTGTGTGTCTCGTCTCGTCTCCTCACTAACGCTGTTTGTCTCCTCACTAACGCTGTTTGTCTCCTCACTAACGCTGTGTGTCTCGTCTCCTCACTAACGCTGTGTGTCTCGTCTCCTCACTAACGCCGTGTGTCTCCTCACTAACGCTGTGTGTCTCGTCTCCTCACTAACGCTGTGTGTCTCGTCTCCTCACTAACGCTGTGTGTCTCCTCACTAACGCTGTCTGTCTCCTCACTAACGCTGTGTGTCTCGTCTCCTCACTAACGCTGTGTGTCTCGTCTCCTCACTAACGCTGTGTGTCTCGTCTCCTCACTAACGCTGTGTGTCTCCTCACTAACGCTGTGTATCTCCTCACTAACGTTGTGTGTCTCCTCACTAGCGCTGTGTGTCTCGTCTCCTCACTAACGCTGTGTGTCTCGTCTCCTCACTAACGCTGTGTGTCTCCTCACTAACGCTGTGTGTCTCCTCACTAACGCTGTGTGTCTCCTCACTAACGCTGTGTGTCTCATCTCCTCACTAACGTTGTGTGTCTCCTCACTAACGCTGTGTGTCTCCTGTCCTCACTAACGCTGTGTGTCTCGTCTCCTCACTAACGCTGTGTGTCTCCTCACTAACGCTGTGTGTCTCCTGTCCTCACTAACGCTGTGTGTCTCGTCTCCTCACTAACGCTGTGTGTCTCGTCTCCTCACTAACGCTGTGTGTCTCGTCTCCTCACTAACGCTGTGTGTCTCGTCTCCTCACTAACGCTGTGTGTCTCCTCACTAACGCTGTGTGTCTCCTCACTAACGCTATGTGTCTCGTCTTGTCTCCTCACTAACGCTGTGTGTCTCCTCACTAACGCTGTGTGTCTCCTCACTAACGCTGTGTGTCTCGTCTCCTCACTAACGCTGTGTGTCTCCTCACTAACACTGTGTGTCTCGTCTCCTCACTAATGCTGTGTGTCTCCTCACTAACACCGTGTGTCTCCTCACTAACACCGTGTGTCTCGTCTCCTCACTAATGCTGTGTGTCTCCTCACTAACACCGTGTGTCTCCTCACTAACGCTGTGTGTCTCCTCACTAACACCGTGTGTCTCCTCACTAACACCGTGTGTCTAGTCTCCTCACTAACGCTGTGTCTCCTCACTAACGCCGTGTGTCTCGTCTCCTCACTTACGCTGTGTGTCTCGTCTCCTCACTAACGCTGTGTGTCTCGTCTCCTCACTAACGCTGTGTTTCTCGTCACTAACGCTGTGTGTCTCCTCACTAACGCTGTGTGTCTCGTCTCCTCACTAACGCTGTGTGTCTCCTCACTAACGCTGTGTGTCTCCTCACTAACGCTGTGTGTCTCGTCTCCTCACTAACGCTGTGTGTCTCGTCTCCTCACTAACGCTTTGTGTCTCCTCACTAACGCTGTGTGTCTCCTCACTAACGCTGTGTGTCTCGTCTCCTCACTAACGCTGTGTGTCACGTCTCCTCACTAACGCTGTGTGTCTCCTCACTAACGCTGTGTGTCTCCTCACTAACGCTGTGTGTCTCCTCACTAACGCTGTGTGTCTCCTCACTAACGCTGTGTGTCTCGTCTCCTCACTAACGCTGTGTCTCCTCACTAACGCTGTGTGTCTCCTCACTAACGCTGTGTGTCTCGTCTCCTCACTAACGCTGTGTCTCCTCACTAACGCTGTGTGTCTCGTCTCCTCACTAACGCTGTGTCTCCTCACTAACGCTGTGTGTCTCCTCACTAACGCTGTGTGTCTCGTCTCTTCACTAACGCTGTGTGTCTCCTCACTAACGCTGTGTGTCTCCTCACTAATGCTGTGTCTCCTCACTAACGCTGTGTGTCTCGTCTCCTCACTAACGCTATGTGTCACGTCTCCTCACTAACGCTGTGTGTCTCGTCTCCTCACTAATGCTGTGTGTCTCCTCACTAACGCTGTGTGTCTCCTCACTAACGCTGTGTGTCTCGTCTCCTCACTAATGCTGTGTGTCTCCTCACTAACGCTGTGTGTCTCCTCTCCTCACTAACGCTGTGTGTCTCCTCACTAACGCTATGTGTCACGTCTCCTCACTAACGCTGTGTGTCTCGTCTCCTCACTAACGCTGTGTGTCTCCTCACTAACGCTGTGTGTCACGTCTCCTCACTAACGCTGTGTGTCTCCTCTCCTCACTAACGCTGTGTGTCTCCTCACTAACGCTGTGTGTCACGTCTCCTCACTAACGCTGTGTGTCTCGTCTCCTCACTAACGCTGTGTGTCTCCTCACTAACGCTGTGTGTCTCGTCTCCTCACTAACGCTGTGTGTCTCCTCACTAACACTGTGTGTCTCCTCACTAACGCTGTGTGTCTCCTCACTAACGCTGTGCGTCTCCTCACTAACGCTGTGTGTCTCGTCTCCTCACTAACGCTGTGTGTCTCCTCACTAACACTGTGTGTCTCCTCACTAACGCTGTGTGTCTCCTCACTAACGCTGTGCGTCTCCTCACTAACGCTGTGTGTCTCGTCTCTTCACTAACGCTGTGTGTCTCCTCACTAACACTGTGTGTCTCCTCACTAACGCTGTGTGTCTCCTCACTAACGCTGTGCGTCTCCTCACTAACGCTGTGTGTCTCGTCTCTTCACTAACGCTGTGTGTCTCCTCACTAACGCTGTGTGTCTCCTCACTAATGCTGTGTCTCCTCACTAACGCTGTGTCTCCTCACTAACGCTGTGTGTCTCGTCTCCTCACTAACGCTGTGTGTCTTGTCTCCTCACTAACGCTGTGTGTCACGTCTCCTCACTAACGCTGTGTGTCTCCTCACTAACGCTGTGTGTCTCCTCACTAACGCTATGTGTCACGTCTCCTCACTAACGCTGTGTGTCTCGTCTCCTCACTAACGCTGTGTGTCTCCTCACTAACGCTGTGTGTCTCCTCACTAACGCTGTGTGTCTCCTCACTAACGCTGTGTGTCTCGTCTCCTCACTAATGCTGTGTGTCTCCTCACTAACGCTGTGTGTCTCCTCTCCTCACTAACGCTGTGTGTCTCCTCACTAACGCTATGTGTCACGTCTCCTCACTAACGCTGTGTGTCTCGTCTCCTCACTAACGCTGTGTGTCTCGTCTCCTCACTAACGCTGTGTGTCTCCTCACTAACGCTGTGTGTCTCGTCTCCTCACTAACGCTGTGTGTCTCGTCTCCTCACTAACGCTGTGTGTCTCGTCTCCTCACTAACGCTGTGTGTCTCCTCACTAACGCTGTGTGTCACGTCTCCTCACTAACGCTGTGTGTCTCCTCTCCTCACTAACGCTGTGTGTCTCCTCACTAACGCTGTGTGTCACGTCTCCTCACTAACGCTGTGTGTCTCGTCTCCTCACTAACGCTGTGTGTCTCGTCTCCTCACTAACGCTGTGTGTCTCCTCACTAACGCTGTGTGTCTCGTCTCCTCACTAACGCTGTGTGTCTCCTCACTTACGCTGTGTGTCTCCTCACTAACGCTGTGTGTCTCGTCTCCTCACTAACGCTGTGTGTCTCCTCACTAACGCTGTGTGTCTCCTCACTAACACTGTGTGTCTCCTC